>NC_048234.1:32978553-33132929 GCF_002007445.2 Ailuropoda melanoleuca
TGGTCCTTTTAATTTGATGGAAGACAAACCCCTTCTATGATATGAGATATGAGTGTATCTCAAATGGTGGGGTTTTTTTTGGATACCTGGGTTAATATGGTACTGAATTGCTCTGAACCACATTTTGTATGTATAGAATAATTGTAAAATGGAAGTTGAAAAATGTCAGCAGTCACTTTCATACTGTGCTTCAGGGAGGAAATGAACACAATACAGTGGTTGCATGCACTGATGGCAGTGTTCTCGCCTCGTAATGGCACCAGGTTAACTCGTCTTACTGCTTGTTAACTTTGTAAGGAACCAATGGCTTGTGATAACATGGTTTGATGTAGGTGAGCTTGGCTGAAATCACCAGAGATCCCCTGATAAGTATGCGGTGACACCTTCAGGACTGTCTTCAGAGATCATTTCTTAAATGCCAGCAGCCTTCACAGGACACATCTGCGTTCCAGTCAGGGCCGTTTTGTCAGTGCTGGTAATATGTTACGACAGTGCTGTGTATCTAAGGGATGTCCTGAAGTGACTCATACACCTAGATTGGGGCTTTAATGGATTTTGGCCTGTTTTTGGATTCTCACATTGGACCACCTTTCATTTAAAATGTGTTTTTTTCTCACAAAACTGAATGAGGCATCAGGGGACATAATCCTGTCCCGTGTTCCACGGTTTGGCCAATCGACTTGTTCTATGTGACCATGCATTTTAGTGACAGTTGCATATTTGGCGAGATGCTTACGGTGGCATTATGGCCTGCTTGCCCTCAGCAAGTAAATAATTCTCGGGGGGAGAACTTCTCCGCAGGTTTCAATGCAGGCCTCCTTTCAGAGGCAGCGATGCCAACCCTTACCTATATGTGTCGAAAAAATTAAGGTGCTTTTGAGAAACCTACTCATTTCTTTGACTTTCAGTTAGGTGGTGATTGGATTATTACTGGAGCTAATAAGCTTTAAAATACTTTAAGTAGAGCTTATAATGTCTAAAAGGGTAGCCATAGCCATGTGTGGCTATTTAGATTTAAATTAAAATTAATCAAAGTTAAATAAGGTTACAAATTAAGGTTCCCAGTCACATTAGCCCCATTTCAAGTGCTCAGAACACGTATGTGGCTAGTGTAGAAGTTCCCGACATTGTAGAAAGTTCAGTTGGAAAGCTGGGACTTGAGAGCTTATTGGACAGGTCGGGCAAGAATGCTCGGTCCTCATGCGGGTGAGCGCAGAGATGGTCAGTAGGAAAAAGCCTTGCTCAGCACTTCCCAAGCCTTAGTACCAAGTTTCACAGCTAAAATTGTTTGGAAGACCCTGCATACGTATTCATGCTCTGAGATTTGAAGCTCAGAGAAGACCTGCCATTTACCAGGTATTAGCCAAATTAAACCCGGTCGGGTTTTTTTGTTTTAAGTAATACCTGATTTCTTGTGGGACTAACGTTTCTTGGGATACCATTAGGAAAGGCTGATTTGAATTTAAAGCTTATTTGGGCCAGTACACTTGGTAGAGTTGCTGAAAAAAGGCTGAGTAGGATTTTAGCCTGACTTACTGGACATGGAGGGACACTTCACTCAGATGTGACCTGCTTAGCCATCTCTGGAGTATTCTATCTTGTCACCGAGAGCACGACCAAGGAGTGGCCAGTGGATGAGTGGCCTAAAGCCAGTGGCCTAGGGATATTTAACATGGAATAGAGAAAGTGAAAACATACATTAGGCCATTTTCATGTACTTGAAGTGGACTCCAGTGGAGGAGAATGTAGAGGCAAAACGGGGTCCAGTGGGAAGACATCAGGAGAGGTAGATTTCTAATCAATATTAGAGCCCATTATCCCCACATAGAAAAAGCTTGTGCATGAGGTAGTGAGTTCCCTTCTGGAAGATACGATCAAGCAGAGACTGAGGGACAACTTGGTAGGGTGTGACAGAGGACACTCCGCTGTTGGATGTAGTAATGGCTTTTGGCCTGTGGTTGATACTACAACGTAAGCCTCCCAGTCCACTCAGTCAGGCAGCATTGAGAAATCTGTAGGCTTTTGGAAGGGTGGAGAGTCTTTTATTGGTCAGTTTGTTGTTATAGTGCTTGGGGCACTACGGCCATCTGGGTCTCCTGATTTCTAAGGCCTTTACTAGTTCTGAGTGAGTGGCTTTTTATGTACATGTGGCTAATAAGTCCTGTGAGCAGAAAGGGCGTTTGGTCCAGGGTCAAGTTTACCTTTTCAAGTTACCCTAGAGCATTGCATTAGCCTTCTACTTGTTCTCTCTCCTGTCTGGCTCACCTCCCTGTCATCCAGCTCCTTTACTGTTCTTTACTATCCCAGCTCTATCTTACTAACATGCAGAACTGATAACACTCAGCTGCTTTAAAATTTTTTTTAAAAATGTCTTACCCGGGGGCATCTGGGTCTTGCAGTTGGTTAAGCCTCCGACTCTTGGTTTCTGCTCAGGTCACGATCTCAGGATTGTGAGATGGAGCCCCATGTCAGGCTCCATACTCAGCATGGAGTCTGCTTGAAATTCTCTCTCCCTCTGCCCCTCCTGCTTGTGTGCGCACGTGCTCTCTCTCAAATAAATAAATAAATCTTTAAAGAAATGTCTTACCAGGATAAAGTCCAAGTTTTCTGCGTGTTGTGCAAAGCCTGTCAGTGTTGGGCCTCCTCCTGCCTTACAGATTTCACTTCTGCTAGTCCGCGGTTCTCTGGAGTGTGCCCGGGCCGTACCCACGTGACTTCAGGTGCTTGCCTTTGTTGTTCTTTTTGTGGGTACTTCTTCCACTTTACGGCTTCGCATATGTGTTTTGCCATGCCCGAGAAAGCTTTCAGTCCCACCTCGCTTTGTCTCTCCCCACTTTTCCCCTTACCCTGTCCTTCTCCTACAGCCATCCACGTTCATTCTCTTCCTTGACAGACAAGCTCCTTTCTCCTCCAGGGACCTTGCCCAGGCTCTTCTCTGTGCCTGGGATTCTTTTCTCCTTGCTTCATCCACAGAACTCTTGCACATCCTTCATGTGTCAGTTGTTGGGTCAGCTTCCATAGGGAATCTTCCCTCAGTCCTAAAGATTCCATTAGATAGTTCCCCAGTAAGGGATTGTGTAGCATCCTGTAATTTTCTTCATGGAAATTATCCTCCAGTTGTGATATTACCACCCTCGTGAGTGTTATTCATTCACCGAGTGTCTTGTTCATGACTGTAGTCTTAGTTCCTGCCACAGTTGCCTGGCGCACAGTGGATTCTTAATAAATAATTGAATGGATGAATAAGAAAACAAAGACTTTCCTGATGCTCCAGGAAGTATGCTGGGCATTCCTTCCTATAACCTCCCCTGGTATTAGTTTACATCCTGCTTTCCTATATAGTGTAAGATGCTCTATGTCTGCGAGTTCTTTGAGGAGTAGTGGGGCCATTATCCCAAGTGCTTTACTTTTTCATGTCACATGTCAGGAACATTAATGTTGTTCATTATAAAAATCCTACTTCATTTTACACCTCTGCCTTTAACTACCCACTGCCTCTTTACTTACCCCGATCAATAAGGGAGGTAAGGGAGAGGGAGGGTATTAAAAAAAATCCTAAGTTGTAATGTAGAGGTTTTTTCCTTGTTTTTATTGGAAGTACTACATCTGATGCCATGCCCTAAAGTGTTGGCATGACAGGGATGGTCATTGTCATCTCTTCCCTAGTTCATACAGTAAGTACCTGTTATACACGTATTAGTGATTTGTTAAGGTCTGTTTCTCAGCAGGCTTTGTTGGACTTATGACTTCTATTGTTTCAGTCTCTTTCTTGTTGAAAAAATTATTCTCAGGACCTTTCCTGAAAAATGCAAAAAATAATTTTATGATGAAAGTTGCGTAGGAAAGTAATTTAATGTATAGAATTTCATTGTAGGGCCCCCCATCCATGCTCGTATTCCTTAAATCACAGTATTTAATTGAGATACAACTTACACATCATAAAATTCATTTGTTTTAAGTGTGTAATTCAGTGATTTTTAGTAAATTTACAGGGTTGTGCAACCATAATCACATTGTAGGGTTTTTTTTTTAAGGATTTCTTTTTTAAAATTATAAATTGCAGTATTTTAAAGAATAAATTATTGGGCTTTTTTTTTTTTTTACCCCCCCCCAAGTCCCAGTTAGAGACCCCCCCCTCACCTTAGGCTTACTGATATATTCTTAGCATTTTATTTGGTGGTACTGGTAGAACAAGTTCAATCAGGCCCCTATGTGAGGGAGCAGTAAGAGGCCATAGGACTGTTGCTTTCTGCAGATTGCCTGGGGCTCGAGTGGCTGTCACCACTTGTGGTGAGGTGGCAGAGGGGAGAAGCAGGAAGTGGGAGAGGAAACGAGATGCAGGGTGGAGTGGGAGGAGAGGAACAGAGTGGGGAAGGGGAAGAAAAGGGGAAGAGATGGCAGACGTAATGGGAAAACCATCAGGGTTCTAAGGAGATGTGAAAAACTTGCTGTATTTTCTGAGTTAGCTTATTTGTTAAAATTGGAAATGGAAAAAAAAATACCACCTTTGGGTCAGTTTATGAGGATTTTGGGCTGCTTCATCGAGTGTTCATTTTTTTCTTCAGTGATGATTTGCCCCTTCTTTCCTGAGGTGTGATTCTTAGAGTGTTATTGACGTGGCTGAGTGAGCAATGTCAGGGTGTTTCTGGTGCTTGCAGAGCACACTGGGAGGAGGCATTCTTTGCTTTAGGGAGCTTCTGTTCAAAAGGTCCTTAAACAGCAGATGATTCACAGTTGTAAGCAGAAATAGGGAAGTAAAATCCTGAACTACAGGTAGAGTTCAGATGTGGTATTAGCCCGTGGCCACTGTCATGAGAGGAAACGAAGGAGCTGAATCATGACTTCCCATTGTCGTTTTAGCTTTTTACCAAGAGTTTCTGTAGGAACATCAGACGTCAGTGTTCTGGTTCACTGCTGTGTTTCTGGTTTTCTCAGTAAATGCACTTGATTTTAATGCTGAGCCAGAAAGATATCCCCCACTGCCCTAAAGCATCTTAGCCTATCTTGGCAGTTGGAGTCCAGGTTATGAAGCAAGAATTGAACAATCTTCATGGTAGAAAGGCCCTAACTAGCTGTATTTCCTGCATGTCTGTCTTAATAGAACTGTTCTTTGAATGCGTAAGATAAAGTAGAGGATATTTCACTAATATGGAAATATTTCAGTAATATACAGAAATTGGACACAGTAAGAACTTAAGGCTTTTGTTGAATCGAATGGATGCATGAATGGAATGAATGATATGTGTGTTGATGTTTGTTCGTGTGGTTCTTCGGCTTTCAGTTTCTTGAAGTTTTGAGCAGCCGTTGTCGAATGTTGGAAAGCGAAAGGTGGAAAATCCATTACCAGTTTCTGTCCATATACTCACTTTGAGTATTAGGAAAATCCCAGAGTCGTCCTACATGTTGTCTTTTTCTCTGTTGTCCAAGTACTGCCATTTTTCACTACTCTGATAACTAGATTGCTTTAAATCTAAACATGAACTCTGTGCTTGTAGGTTAACATACTGGTTAGGGTAGCTTCGAGGAAAAACTGCTGTTACTGGTCACTTTATGGAGCATGCCTCTCTGTTCCTTCTAGTGTCTTTATAAATCTTTAGGACTTTTACTTTCTTCAAACAGAGAAGGAAATGAGTTATTTCACTTTGGGAAATGTTTTATTAAAGAATAAGAGAATGGACGGAGATACCTAGAAGACTTTCAGGGCACCTGGGTGGCTCAGTCTATTAAGTGTCTGCCTTCAGCTCAGGTCAGGATCCCCTGGTCCTGAGATCCTGCCTTCTGGCTCAGCGCCCTGCTCAGCGGGGAGTCTGCTTCTCCCTCTGCCCCTCCCCCCACCCTTGTTCTTGCTCGCTTTCTCAAATAAAATCTTTAAAAAAACGACTTTGGGATTATTTCTTAAGCCCTTGCTTTGAAACTCTTAAAATTAAGAGAAATATCAAAGTATCTAGTTTAATGTTCAGAGTTTATTAAAAGCTCAAAATGCAGCGATCTATTTGACATTTTTCTTTCCCTTAGATTTAGGCACAAAATACACATATCTATTGGGAAATTAAGGGTGAAAACACCACATGTGGATAACTAAAGCAGTTTTCTTTTCCTCACTCCACACCCCCCCCAAGCCTACACAACTGGGAGGTGGAAATATTGGTCACCCTAGTTAATCGCAGTAACTGTGTATATTTGAGAGTTTGGGAATGTAATACCAGGCAGCTGAAGGGGAATTTCATATATAATTGATGGCTTAGCTTTTTGTGTGTATTAAGCAATATGCTAGCTAAGCTTCATATTCACTTCCAATCAGCGGAGAAAGTTAGCTACATTTCTCAACTAGGATCAGTCAAAACAAGATTCTTCCTAGCCACACAGGAGTGCCTGTCTCATAGCACAGTCTTTTTGGCTCCTTCATTCACTAAACCTAGTTGAAAATAGTCCAAAGGAGACCTGTTTTAGACCAAATTTGAGAATGTAGATGCTAGGATGTTCAACTGTATTTGGTTGAGAATAATATTCATGTTTTGGAGGAGCTCGTGTACTGACTGGTGTATGTGTAGAAGTGAGTGAGCGCCTCCTTGCAGAGACTTCTGTGCTGCTTCGTTTTTTTAATATTACACAAATTACCGATACTCCGTTCTTGCTCATTCTCTTTAGAACTGAATCCCGGATAGAGGGAGGGATTTTCCTATACTATCCATCCTAGTTTTTCCATAAGAAAAATAAATGAAACGTGTAGGTTTTAGTTTTCTGTTGCATGTAAAAGAAACACCTGAAGTCCTTAGACTTTACTGATAGTGAAAGTTGTACGTTTTTAATCTCTTAAATATGCAGCCCTTCTTGATAGGAATTAAAACATGAACACTTGCCACCTTTTCAGAAGAAAATAAATGTTTAATTCTAAATGGCCTTCTAGTGCTTACTGTAACCACTCACAGGAGAAATTTTGAAAATAAGTACTTCTAGGAAATACTCTCAGAATGTTTATGTAGATAGCAGAGCAAAGGGGGTACAGAGAAAGCAGGTGGGGGATGGGTTGCCTTGTGTTTGTTAGTATTCGTGGAAGAGGCTGGGCCACAGGGCACCGCTGACGTCAAAGTGAAGTTTAAGCTGCTTCTACCAGTTGTGGGGGTGCAGTGCAGTTGGACTCCCAGTACTCCTCTGCAACAGAGACCCAAATATACCCTAGACATCAGTCAGCCACCGCCTGGGGCTTTTATTTGAAATACTGAGACCCCTGAATCCTGTTTTGCATGTAATTGAAGTTAGAGGACGTGTTAGGAAAAGCTGTTCTTGCCTGATTAGAAAGCAAATAATTGTATTCTGTTTCTGATCTTCATTTATAGCACCAGCAACAAGTGGTGCAGGCTGTGGAACGGGCCAAGCAGGTGACCATGGCCGAACTGAACGCCATCATTGGGGTACGTGGCCTTTCCATTTTAGCTCTGATCTTAGTGTGTGTCATCTGCTCGCTTGCTCTCTCTCTTTAAATTTTGTTCCACCAAAAGGGCAAAAGGCAATAGAGGACCACAAAGTGAAATTCAGCACTTTGCCTTCTGTCTCATGTGAAATTCGATGGCTACCTCAGAAACTTTGCATCACATTCTCACCAGTTCCCGTGGGCATGTTCCCAGAAATTCTCCCCTAAGGAGACTAGATAGTTCTTTTTCATAACATTTTCCTTTGCAATCAGCTCCTGTTGATGGCCTAGGTCTGCAAAAAAGATGGAGATTGCCCTGATGGTAAAATGGCCGTATTTCTCTCATCTTTCTGCAAATACTGTTTTTGGTGTACCTGCATACTGTTTTTGGTGAAATAAAATGTGCATTTTTGTATCTCCCAGCTACTCTTCCTCCCCTGTGATGAGTGGTTCTTAAGGGCTAGGTGTCCATTTGTAGTAGGAGTACTAGATGAAAGGTGTACCTTTTGGCAAAGTCAGTGGCCCAGTTAGGAAATTCTTCCTGGTGATGGTAGCTTTAATGTTGCATAGAAATCCTGCTGGAATTCATAGGTTTGGGCAATCACTCCAACTCCGCTTAGATTTTTGTTCTCCCAGATGAAGGTAACAAGTAATAAAATAAGGTGCTAAAACTTAAGCGATAGTAAAGGTGAAAAATCTTAGCTGAAAAGAGCACAATATCACATCTCTATTTATGCAGCTGGTACAAGCAGTTCCTTAGATTATTCTAATGAAGACAGTACAACTATCCTTTCCTCTCTTGGCCCCCTCCAGAATACTTTTTGTGTATAGATTATACACAAAAGTCTTTTCTCTTTTTTCCCCCCTCAGTGTATCAAACACACTTTGAAATGCTAATTATTCCATTTACTTTCATTAAAATTCAAATTGCTGAGTGAAGATGCGGATAAGGGTCGCCTGATAATCAATCTGAAGTGAAGATATTGCTTCAGTTATGCCTCTGTCTTTTAACAAGGAAATCACAACTCTGGGATGACTGGCGTTGGTGGAGCCATGTCTGATTGTGGCTTGTTTTTTAATGGGCTATTTTGAGCTCTGTTTTGTGGGCCTCTGACCACAAGAAAATACCAGTAGTAAATTGGAAGACATCATAAATGGGAAGGGGCAACTTTTATTTCCTCAGAAGTGCGCCCTTGGAAAGAAAGGCGCAGAACCAGCCGTGCAGACTCATCTGTGGGACACTTTCTACGCTCTGGGTTTGAGGGAGAGATGAGAGAGGAATACATTTCACAAGTAGTTTTTATTTCATAAAACTCCGGAAAATAGCGGCGCGTTACATTTTTTAAAAAGTTGAAAAAGCTTTAATTTTAAAGTTAGTTGTATAAGTCTATTCCAGCCGTGTTTGCCTGAAGCACTCATATTCGCGTTGGGATGTATTTTGGTTATCAGACCTCCCGAGGCCACCGGGGATAGAACCTGCGTTTCTCGCCCACTACACCACTGTCCGCTGTTGAAGGAGAGAACGTGTGCAGGAGGACTGATAGGGGAGCATGCTGGGTCCTTTCTGGCTTGTTAGTGTTCATTGTTTGTGTGAACCGCTAAAACATGAGGAGCCATCCTACCTTAGGACTGGTTGGCAGCCGTTTCTCTGGGAAACAGGAGGCTGTGGAGAGATTAATCTAAATCAAAAACCCATTGTTTTATATTGGATGTTGCTTCAAAATAGGAGGGAAGATCTAAAACTCAGAACAGGTTCCCTTCCCTTCACACATCAAGTATATTTTTAATGCTGTTTCATATCTGTTTCATTTTACATATCTTGTTTTGAATGGGATGGCAGATTTCCTTTTCTCAGGGAAAGGACGATTTATTAGACTGTAGTCAAGTTACTGACATATTGTATATATATGATTTAATTATTAAAATACAGCAAATTTAATTTTGTGCCCTAAAAAACTTACGTGAAGAACTAACTCCGTGGAACCGCGTGCTATCAAAGCAGCACGTGCTGTTTATGGATCTGGTGGGGATTCCAGATTATTGGTGTCTGAGCAGGAAATGGAGTCACAGTCACATAATCTGACTATTCTGAAAAAATAGATTGCAGAGATAGAAAAACAAACCCAGCTGCTTTAGGGAGCCAGAAACCAAGTGAAAAGGAAGAGCCCCGTTACAAACTCACTTGATACATTCCTACTGCTGCTGTTCTCTGTGGTGTGTTGTCTTTGTCTGTTTTCAGCGCATAATGCCTCCTGTCCAGTAGTTTTCAGTTGTAACATTGTGTAATTTTCAGTGCACCTGCTCTTCCGTGTTGTAAGGTGTGCCATTTTGACTAGCTACCAAAAGTAATGAGGGGCCAATTTTAGATTTTTGTACTTGGTTTTGGGAATGTAGTTGGCCATGGTTTTTTCCACTGAGGGAATGAAAATTTTCCTCCCAAGAAGCAAAGACCCATCTAAAGCCCCTGCAGACAGACCTTCATTTGTTTATCACTACATATGTATCTGTTTTATATGTATGCACACCATCCAGACAAGTGCAAATGTTCCCAGATTTAATGAAATCTGATGAAGCACCTTTTTAACTCTGCAATATTATTCTACCTTCATTGGTAAATGAGCCAAACCAGTGATCCATGCAGTTTAAATGCAAAATGCTGAAGTGAGCCCGAAGAAACCTGGAGAGGCGGCTTGTTCTCTTGACAATAAGCTAGTTGTGTTTAATGGAATGAAACACAGTTATAATGATTTCTTTCACAGGTCATGTTCAGTTTAAAACTGTTGATAGATTGAAATAAGTTAAATATCATTTATCTTTTATTTATAAGGAAAAAACCTAGGAAAATTCCTCTGTTGTATTCTATAGTCAATATTTTGTGTGTTGTTTTGAGTTTGTGGTATCTCCCATTTCCTTGAAGCTTTCCCGGAGTTCCCCCAAATTGGCTGAGGGAATGTTATGTATCTAGTTTGATCTTGTCATGTGTCCTACTAGCTACTGTGTTTTTAAATTAGAATCTCTGCGAGATCCCACTGTTGGAACAGTACACAAATTGTAGTTTTAAATCAGTAATATGATCTAATTAGAAATGATGTTTTCATTTCCTGTATTATTAAATTGAGTCATCTGACTATCTTAAAATGCTTTTTAAATCCATTACACTATATAATCAGCACATGCTGTGTGAATGTGGTTATGCTTAATAAAGGAGACTGGCTTGGAACCTCATAAGAATTTCACTAAAGAAGCCACCATTCGGGAAAAAAAGTTTTGTTAGTACAAAGATTGGAAAAGGAAATGTTTGGCTTGTAAAAATAGAAAGTGGGGTTTCTTTGGAATTCCCTCCACCCTCTCTTTAACCTAACTCCTTGAGGGGGTAAAAAAAAAAAGGTAGAAATACGCATTTAAAAAAAAAAAAAACCTTAAAAAAAATTCCTTAAGAACAGGTATGCCATGGTGTTTGTAGGAAAAAATGCAGTTTAGCACAAGAAATGCTGAACCGCAATTTTTAGCAGTGACATTTTAATGATAGGAAGTCTGCAAAATTATTTGCCATCAATTGTGAAGGCAATAACAAGCCTTGGTGGTTTTTCACACTCTCTGTATTAAGTGCTTTCAGAATGACAGCGTAAACTGTGTTAGAGAACTCCAAGGAAGTAAAACTGATTAAAATGTTCATGCTTGAATGGTGCTGATGGAATAGTTCATTTGGACTTTCTCTACCTCCTGCAGCTCAAGCTGAAATATTAAAATTCAGTGGATTTAAATCTCTCTCCTCTCAGCTCAGGAAAAAAACATTACATTTTAATAGGTTTTAAACCCATAATTCATTGGTTTGGAGCAGCACTATTAAATCTATTTAAATATTACTTGTATTACTAAGGAAATGATTTAAATGACTTTGCCTTTACCATCCTATGTGTTTGAGTTAGTTTAAAAAAAGGAAGACAATACCTTCGGGGGTTTTTTCTTCCTCTTAGCATTTTGTTTTATTGTCCTTGTCATATAATTGGCCCTTAAATTACACACACACACACACACACACACACACACACACACATTCCAGATTGACATTTTGGCAGAGGGTCTTGTGGTATGACAGTTTGAAAACGCATGTCCCTCCTTTTCCATTATAGATTTCAAAACTGCCATTTTAAGTTTCAGAGGCATTTAGATACGCCATTGTGGTAATTTTTCTTTTTGTCTTTTTAAATTAATTAATCATTAGGCAGAAAACTGGAAGATACAAATATGTGGGTATTTATAAAAATGTGTGTGTGTGTGCGCACGCGTGTGTTCATGCCTGTTCTATCACAGCTTCCAGTAGCACAAAATTTGAAATACAATTAAAAATACTTCACTTTCTCAACAAAAGCAAAAAGATGTTAAGTATCCAAGAGCCACATTCTCATCCCCCCTCTGTATTTGCTAATAAAGGACTTGCAAGAGATATTGTTGATTTTGCAGTGGCTGTGCTATTGTCCTCTTTTGGGCACAGGTACCCCCACAGTGCTGAAGCAGTGGTGTCCCTCCTGGGCTACCGCATTCTTGCAATTCCCTCATTTCTCTCCTCTGCCTTTCCCTCTGGCCATTGCCAGTACAAGTACAGTGTTTCCCCAGGCTTGACAGCACCTCTCCTCAGCCACACTGGGAAGCTCTTGCATTTCCTGGTGCTCTTGGTGGGGAATCCATCCTTCACTTATGGCTGAGCAGTATGAAAGGATGAGGTATTTACACATACCCCCATGGGGTAATTCGGGCTGCACAGGCAGTCAGTCAGTGAAATGACCTCCCTCCTGCCCCATTGGTGGGGAATTTTGAGGTGCTTTCTTCCTTGCTCCATAAAGGGTCCCAGCAGGGCGGAGTTTCAGCTAGCTGCCCACGGTAGTCATCAACTCAGGGTTACATCCTTGTTGTGATTTTCCATTCTTGCCTGATTTGCTTTCCCTAGGTCCCACTCTTGTCCTGGGATCATTTCTTAAAATTATCTGCAGCCAAAGCCCTGTCTCTCTACTTTTGGAAGAACTAGAAAACTCAGGATTTTACTTCATCGGCCCCAAGCTCTTTCACGGGGGTTTCTGGCAGAGGTAGGCAGCTGTACTCAGGTGCTGGGATCGTGGTTTGTTTTCAGACATGAGCTCTGTGTGTAAAACATTTTTTCTTGAACAGCTCAGCTTTTACATTCTTTTTAAAATAAGTACTTTCCCATAAATTTATAGGTGAGCTTCCCTTTCTTTTTCTTCTCCCAACCGATTACTGTTGGTATTTTCTAAATGTATGTAATATGGAATGATCTTAAAAACAAGCTATGAAATAGATGTGTGTTTCATCAGAGATCGTTATTCCACCCTTGTGACTGTCTTCACCAGACAGTGTGCCTGGAGTCTAAAGGCTTTATGAGATATGCTGGCCACTGGCTGCGTGATGGGCACAGCTTGCTGGGATAAGGGCTGGGGGAAAGGAGGCTGGTTTTCTGCAGTTGTAGGGCTTTGCTCACCTGCTCTCACAAGTATGATCGACCCCGAGATTGCATGTAAGCCAAAGCAGTTTTATATCATAAGTCTATACATTCCTCTGTATCTTATGTTGGTATGCCTGCCCCTCACCCTTTTTGTTTTGTTTTGTTTTTAACTGATTCATTTATTGTGGATCAGGGGGCTACATTATTGAGTGATGCAGTCATAATCTAATCTTTGTGCTACAATTTGATGAAGCTCTAAGAGGCAGTAATTTCCCTTCTCTCATAGCAAAGACTCTCATATATTTAAGTAATTTTTTTTTTTTTTAGCTCTGTCTCCACTTCAGAACTCCCTAAGAAACCTGGGTAAAGAACAAAATTTCTAATTTGTATTTATGGTGTACTCTGTTAATTTCTGTTACATAGCTTTCCTAGAAGAAACTTCTAGAAGCTAGTCAGTTTTTTTCTTTCTTTCTTTTCTTTCTGTCTTTCTGTCTTTTGTTTTGCCAACCTGAAGTACTACTCTTTTTCTTCCTGTTGAGGAAAGAACCCTTCTCTCCCTCTTTCTCCCACCTGTATTTCTTTTTTTTTTTTTTTTTTAAAGATTTTATTTATTTATTTGACAGAGACAGAGACAGCCAGAGAGAGAGGGAACACAAGCAGGGGGAGTGGGAGAGGAAGAAGCAGGCTCATAGCGGAAGAGCCTGATGTGGGGCTCGATCCCACAACGCCGGGATCACGCCCTGAGCCGAAGGCAGACGCTTAACCGCTGTGCCACCCAGGCGCGCCCACCTGTATTTCTATAACTCAAGGTAGAGCTCCGCACAAAGTGTGACGAGTTGCAGAATGTGTTTGGGTGGGTGCATCTGACTTAGTAAAAGGCCTGTGGGCTTTGTGCTTCCACTACTGAGGAGAAGGTGGAATTTCCCAGTCTGTGATCTGCACGTCATTCACACCAGAGCACAGCAGGCTGAGCCTGGGTAGGGGTCCAGGGGTCTGGGTGGAAGAGTTAAGGCAGAAAAGCAGTTTTCACCCAGGGCAGCTTGCAAGCTTGTACTTTGTCATTCCTTTTGATTGGTTAGTGGTTTGTTTTGTTTTTCTTTTTTGCATCCCTTTTTCTTATTCTCTTATTGGCATCTTGCCCTTAGTGACCCTACAGGCAGCAGCAGCAGCTCCCAGGTAGCCAGACCCTCTGCCTCTGCCCTTCGAAGCTGGGAGGGAGGGGAGAGGCAGGCTCACCCCAAAGAGCAACTCAGAGGTTTAAAGGACTTAGGCTAAAAAGACTTGGTGTGTGTCCTCCTCAAAGCTCCCTAGGATATCAGTTTGGGAATCTTTTACCTAAAAATGCACTTGTGATCTTAAGTGTTTTCCTGAGGTCCTTTGTGAAAAGGTTAGGACCGTTTATCAAATGGTTAAAAATAGTGATTACATCTACTCCTTCATTCATTAAACAAGTATTTGAATACCTTCACCAACTCAGATCAAAGGGGCACATTTTATGTTCTGATATTTTTAAACATTTTCTAAAGTATACTCTGAAATGATCCTCAAATTACATTTGAATCATTCATCTTTAAGGTTTTGGTAGTTGTAAGGTTTCTGGTTTTGCATTTTACTACACATAATCAACTTTTAATTTACACATTTTAATTTCAGTAAATCTTTAGCTTCCAAGGACAACAGAATAAAGAGAAACAGAAAACACAATAAAAATGAGGCATACCTCTATGAATTTATATTTTTTATATTTGGAATTAGAAATCTAGCAATACACATTCAATATTGATACTCTATATATTTCAAAAAGATTTATCGAGGTATAATTGAATAAAAGTGAAGTTGACCCTTTCTAGCATACAGTCCTATGAGTTTTGACAGCCGAATAGAGTCATGTAAACTACCACCGCTGTGGAGATACAGAATATTTCTCTCTTGCCCCGCCTCCCCACATTCCCTTGTTCTGTGTAGTCAGGTCTTTTCTCTACCCCAGCCGCTGACACCTGCCCATGAAGTTTTTTTTCTCCCAAAGTGAGCCTTTCTGAGAATGTCGTATAAATGGGATTATACACTATATAGTCTTTGAGTTTTCATCTTCATTTAGAACAATGCATTTGAGATTTGTCTGTGCTTGCCTGTATCCCTAGTATCCTTTGTGTGGCTGAATGATATTCTATTGTAGGATAGGCTAGTGTGTTTAGCCATTTACTCCTTGAAGGACAATTGGGTTAGCTGTAGCGTTTTGTGATTGTGAACAAAGTTCCAGTAAATATTAACATACAGATTTGTGTAAGTTTTTGTGAGTGAATATAAGATTTCCTTTCTTCTGGGTAATTACCTGGAAGTGGGATTGCTGAGTTACATGGTTAGTGTATTTTGGAAGTAACTGACCTACTATTGTCCAAAGCGACCATGTAGTTTTGCACTCTCACTAACACGCTCTGTGAGACAGCTTTTGCTCCACATCTCCAGCAGTACACGGAATTGGAGGCTTTGGGAGTCTTCCCCGTTTCTGACAGGTGGGTGGTGCTACTCTGGAGTTGATGCATTTCCGTAGCAGCTACGGAAGAGTGCCCGTGTGTGCTTACTTGCTGTCTCTCTGTCTTCACTGGAAAGTTTCTGCTCTTATTTTTGCCTCCCTTTTTCCTTGAGTCTGTTATTTTTTTAATATGAAGTTCTGAGAGTTAAAAAAAAAAAAGTCTGAATGTAAGTCCTTTGTGTATTTTGCAAATAATTTCTCCCAATCTATAATTGTCCTTTTATCTTTTTTAATACTATCTTTTGAAGAGCAGAAATTTTTAACACCAAGGAAGTCGGATTTATGAATTTTTTTTCTTCATGAGTCTTAACTTTTGGTGTGTCTCTCAGCAATCTTTGTCTCACCCAAGGACCACAGAGATGTTCTCCTAGCTTTTCTTCCAGAAGTTATAGGTTTAGTCCTGTGATCCAGTTTGAGTCAACTTTGTTTATGGTATGAGATATAGATCTAGTTTCTTTCTTTCTCTCTTTCGTTCTTCAGATGGACCTTTGATTCGATGGTTCCCAGTACCTTTGTTAAAGTAACGCTTTTCTCCATTGAATTGCCTTTGCACGTTGTTGAAAATCTAATGACTCTATTACCTAGGTCCTCTTCTGGACTCTCTTCTGCTCTGTGAAACTGGGTGTCTGTTCTTTTGCCAATGACACACTGCCTTGATATCCGTAGCTGTCATTATTGATATTCCCCATTCCATTTTGTGCTTATTCTTTTCTGTTCCAGTACCCCTCAGAACTTGAGTCTTCATTGTCCATGTCCTAGAGACTGGCTGAGGGAAGAAGGGAAAGAATCCAAACTCAGTAAAAAACCTTCTCTCCGATCAAAAATGGTATCTATTCTGCCTCCAGACTGTTCTGTCAAGGGTGACTGCACTTGTTGTCTCCCTCCTCTGGTCTCCAGCCTCTTCCTCATAAGGCTTCTTGTTTACGCATTTGTCTCTCTCTGCTTTATCCTACCTGCAGCAGCCAGACTGATCTTCTGAAATACAACTTGGATCCTATTGCTCCCCTGCTTAAAACCTGTCTCTGAGGGCTGCCAGTTTTGCTTAGAATGAAGTCTGAATATCTTCCTGTGGCCTACAAATTTCTTCATGAGCTGACTCTTTGCCCACCTCTCTGATGTCACATACCACTCATTCTCTTCGTTTGACTGTATTTCACCCACATGCCCACATTGGCTTCTTTCTTCTCTCCCTGGGTCACCTCAGGCTGCTTCTTGACTGAGGGTTTGTGCATCAGCGCTTTTGAAGGCCCGCCCTCCATGTCCTGACACGGTCTTCCTAATGCTCCTTAAAGTCCCAGCTCATGTATCTCCCGAGAAAGGACTTCCCTGATCAGCCGGCTTTCGTAGCTCTTTTACCCAGTTCATTCTCTGCCCTGTTAGCCCGTTCTGTACTTTTCATAGCATTTACCATTTATTTGTTCATGAATGCATCACACTCCCTTCACTAGCAAGTGAGATCTTGTTCACTTTTCCTGCCGTGGTGCCTAGAACAATGTGTAGCTCGTTGTGTTCCATGAATATTTGTACAATAAGTACTCAGTAACTATTTGTTCAATAAACGTGCAGTAATTTATTATGCTTAATAAATATTTGTTAAATGAACAAGTACTCTATTTTGATCTATTTTTGCATCCCCCCCACCACCACACACACAATTTTGAGAGGAAGTTTGGACTGGTTAAAAATCCACAATCCTGAGTGTCACTTACAGTATGATTTTAGGAATCTCATTTAACAGTTTTCTCACCTTTAGGCTGCATGGCTGGAGCAGATAGCCACTAAAATATTACCACTTGTCTAACATTGTATGCATGGTATGATTCCTGATCCTCTTTATTTTGGTAACTATGGGTTTTTTTATTTTAAAACTAAAGGGCCTTTTGTGTCACAGTTATTTCTCTAGATTTACAGCCCTAGGCTTAGATTCTTTTCCCTAAACAGGTAAGTAAAAATAGCCAATGTTTATGATTTGTTTTGTGTCAGTACTGTGTTTAATCTTCACATCGACCCCATGTGGAAGATAGTACTACTCTCCCAACTTTACAAAAAGTGAAACCAAGGCTCTGAAGGGGTATGTAGTTTTCTAAAGGCCACACAGGGAGGAAGTGGCAGAATGGGGGTTCACACTTAGACCAACTTCAGAGCTCACACATTTAACCATTCTGTTACACTTGTCCCTTATTTGTTCCCTCGACTCTGTGTTCCTCTTTCTTTTATACTAGGATCAATAGTCTCTTTATCCCAAGATCCACTGTAGGATTGTCCAGTGTTTAATGCCCCGAGCTCAGTGAGGGAAATGGAAATTGGATGTGCCTAATGCACATACTGATTGGTTCGCCTAAGTTGTCTGAAGCATATGAGCTGCACAGATCATCTGGCTACTCCTGACTCCTACTGTGTTTCTCCCTGTCTGTTGTAACTTACTCTCATATGTAAGAATCACAAGTTGTTATAAACACCACTTTTTTTTTTTTAAGATTTTTTATTTATTTATTTGAAAGAGATAGCCAGCGAGAAAGGGAGCACAAGCAGGGGGAGTGGGAGAGGAAGAAGCAGGCTCCCAGCAGAGGAGCCCGATGTGGGACTTGATCCCTGAACGCCGGGATCACCCCCTGAGCCGAAGGCAGACGCCTAACGACTGCGCTACCCAGGCGTCCCTATAAACACCACTTTTAAACCTAGGTCCTTGGTATTTTAAACCTAGGTCCTTGGGTCTTCTTGGATTTCATGCTTGGGTATTAATTAGGCTGTCCCTCAGCCCCCTGAAATGTTGACAAAATTATGGGTGGGTGAAAGAGATATGTACATTTTCTAGAGAAGAAATTTTGGACTTAGTTTCACAAAAGGTCCCACGACACAAAAATGTTTGAGCCTATGTTTTATGGCAGTAGAACTGTGCCAGCTGCTGATGGGAAATAGTAAAATACCTGGTGGGATGCGTGCAGCTAGAAAGCAGTTGTCTGTAGCATTAAAAGGAGACATTGCTAGACGGTTGTTGAGAAACCTGGAGGTAGGGAGTTTATACTGAATTTGTTTCTAAATATTGCCCAGGGGATGGGGGAGTTCCTTGAACTGTCTGTCGATGGTTTAAAAAACAAAAACAAATGAACAAACAAAAAAACCCAAAGCTACACTTTGTTGATATCATCATAGGTACCGTGGAACAGAAGTTAGCCATGTTAAACATTTAAACTTTAACTGACAGTTCATGATAATGCCTACTTGGGATATTGTTTATGTAAGAGGAATTAACTGGAGCCAGCAGCTGCCTTCATATAGTTGTATTAAAAAAAAATACAGATAAGTAAATAGTTCTTCAGTAACTTTATTTATTAGTTCCCTGTTTATACCAGCACCCTTTAAAGTTCTGGGGCACGATGACAATTAAAAATTGGTCCCTGCCTCTTTGGTGCTCATGATTTCATGGGAGGGGTAGATCCAAAGATGGATAAACCCTGTTAATATTAAATCACGAACCAAGCACCGGGGTAGCAGTTATCCAGTAAAAGCAGATGTGTGAGGGTAAGCAAATCATAGGCAGCAGTGGCTGAGGAAGGGCATACTGGTAGAGGAGGACCCTAGAGGCCATCGACCAGTCAGAGGGTACATAAATAAGAAGCTCTGGGGATTGGCAGTATATTTGGGGGAGTCCTACTTGAAATTATTTCATGGTCTTACGATAAACTATACTTTTTTCCTGCTTTCGTTTCTCCATCTGGAGAAAGTCTTGTCCATTCTGCTTGTGAATACCAACTGCTTCGTGGGATGCAGTAATAACGCACACTGAAATAGCATTGACCTAATAAGCAAGAGTTAGCACTAACCCCTACACATAAACCTTTTCAGGGAAACTCAAAATGGTACATTCTTGAACCCTTTTTAAGGCAGCTCCACAGCTGTTCTGTCCCTTATGATTTTCATACATTGTTTTCCCTTGGTAGATTTATAAAAAGGGGGAGAGTTTCTCTAGTCACCCAGATTATCTTGTGTGACCAACAGGGCCAGTGCCACTGTGGCTCTGAAGCAAAGTGGCAGTCATGTATTTTTCCCTCTGGCTATTTCTGGGTTGACCATAAGCAGTTTGTAGATACATCTCTGCAGAAACGAGTATCTGGGAGAAGGGACTGTTGAGAGGAGAAGTTTAAGCTGCTGCCTACTTGGATTAAAAGCTCAGAGGTAGTTTGGGGTCTCTTTCAGCTAATAGCCTCAGACTGGCCTGTGAGCAAAGACAGATGTCAAGGCAGGTTTTGTTGGTTGGTTGTTGCAGGCTGAGCCTATACCTCCCGCTGTGGAGGCTAAACCATCCAGGTGCTCTGTCCGGCCTTCCTCACAGCTGGGCTGTGGGCCAGTGACCCTATCCAAGTCCATGAGATTAAAGGAGATGTCTTTTTCTCCTTAGCAGAAAGACCCAGAAAAGAAAATGGCCCTCTTTCTGCATTTGAACATGGTTGTGTGAGGATGAGTTAATGCTTGGAGCTGTGGCAGCCATCTTGGTGTGGAAATGGGATATGGGAGAGGCCATGAGAGCCAAAGAGATGTTGACACAAAACCTTGTTATCACCAGGTCATCTGATGTTTAACCCTGGACTTGTTAAGTGAGAAATAAAAATCTCTCTTACTTAGGCCACTTTGATTTGGGTATTCTATAACTTGTTGAGGAACTATCTTACCTAGTATTTTGTAATACCGTGGTGACTCCATATATACATCAAAATTGGAAACGACCTAAACTTGAACCAAACGATTGAGGATCACTTAAGTGAACTCTCACATACCNAAAAAAAAACTTAAAAAAAAAAAAAAAAAAAGCAAGACCTCCCAATCTTTTGTCCAGAAGGGCACATCTATTTTTCCCATCCCAACAACTACAGAGAAGTGGAAAGTATAAAATCAAGACTGTACTCATCGCCTAGACTCAACCAGTTAACGTTTTGTGTTTTGTGTGTGTGCTGAACTGTTTGAAAGGAAGAGGCCATCATGACGACGGTTCACTCATGGTACATCAGCATGTGTCTTCTATGAATGAGGCTATTTTCCTATATAAGGGCGATACAGTCAGCACATCTGTATATCCAGTGTATGGTTTGTATTCTTAATTCTCTAGTCCACAAAGTGTCTGTGGTAGCACTTCTTTTCCCAGCAGTTTCCTCCCAATCTGTGACTCATACTCACAGATGTCTTTGTTCCTCAGTCTCTACAGTCTTCTCTAAGGTTGAACAGTCCCCAAACCATTTACTTTAGGACTTGGGCATTTTAGAAGATTCTAGACCAGTCTTGTGGCATGTCTCACAACCTTGATTTGTCTGATTGTTTCCTCATGTTTAGATTCAAGTTAAGTATTTTTAGTAAAAAATACTACCTAGGTGCTGGTGTATTTACAGTTGTATCACCTAATTGGTGAAGACTGGTAATCTGTGGGGTGATGATTTGACAGTGAATCACTTGACACCCAACAACTTCTTACCCATTGATTTTAGCCTTGGTTGATGCTATTAATACATTTGGAGTGGTGAAGTAGTAAGTTTTCAATTCTTTTCCCTTTTAAATTAATATTCTATAAAGAAGAACTCCTCCTGCCCACCCATCCCCGTGTGTGTGTGTGTGTGTGTGTGTGTGTGTGTGTGTGTGTGTGTGTGTATGAATGGACTTCTGGATACCTTTTTTTGGTGATAGCAGTCACCATTTATTCATTTATTGTTTATTATTTGCCAAGCCCTGT
The DNA here is from genome assembly GCF_002007445.2 of Ailuropoda melanoleuca. Classification (NCBI taxonomy): domain Eukaryota; kingdom Metazoa; phylum Chordata; class Mammalia; order Carnivora; family Ursidae; genus Ailuropoda; species Ailuropoda melanoleuca. The sequence continues at coordinate 32,999,675 of NC_048234.1, forward strand.
GCTAAGGGTTTTATGTGAACAATCTCATAGAATTCTCCCAGTACCCTCAGGGGATAGATTTTAAAACTGTTTCCACTTTTTACATGAAGAAACTGAGGCCCAGAAATGTTAAGTGACTGGCTGTTGCTTACACAGATGGTAATGATTCCAGCTTGGTGGCCTGGTGGCCTCTTCATTAGCATGCATCACTGACTGCCATTCAGGATCTCTTTCTCAAACTCAGCCCAGCCCCCACAGACCGAATCCTTACCGAAGGGCATCTTCAGAGTTCAGAGAGTGTAGATACCAGCCCAGTCCTGGGCCCTTCTTGGGCTTGCTACTCCATTTCAGAGTCTGTTGCCTCCTCTTTCCGAGCTTTTCTCAATCAGGGTCACTGGGTCCCTCATTACTTCTCTCCACGGTGTCTCAAGGAACGCATGCTCTATGCACCCATGTTGGCCAGCTGGTGCAAGAATGTTGTGAATTTGGGAACCATTCCCTAGTCCTTGGCCCCAGAATGCCCCACAGCCCCACCTATTTTCTTGGGGTACCATGGACCCCACTCCTGGAAACTTTCTTAATGTGTGTTAGATGTGTTATAATCTATTACAGTTATTATTCCTCATCATGCTTAAATTGTCTCAAGTTTTGCCAGTCAGAACCCCTTCTGGTTGGCTCCATGTCCTAGTTGTCTCTCCCCATTATTTTAGATAGCTTTCTTACTCCCTGGCTTGAGGGCTTGCAAGCTCACCATGCGTTTTTTTTTTTTTTTCTTTTCTTTTAAGAAACCAAGATATGACACTAAGTGTGTTCATTGTTCTGAGAAAGATGCTGCTTCCCCCCCCCCTTTTTTTCTTTTCAGGATTTTTTCTGTGGTTGGTAGCATAGTGGGCAAGAAAATCTCTGCCTGGTTTCCAGTTGGAGTTGTCCCAAATTGCTAGGGATATGTATTTACTTAAACTCTGCACTTACCCTGCTCCTGCTTCGTCATTGGTCTGTCAGGCCCTGGTTATCAAGCAGTTGGGGGCATTTGATTAAAACTAATTCCTCTTTGGAGCGCTTGGGTGGCTCAGTCGGTTAAGCATCTGCCTTTGGCTCAGATTGTGCTCTCAGAGTCCTGGGGTCAAGCCTACTCAGCAGGGAGTCTGCTTCTCTCTCTCCCTCTGCCTCCCAACTCATGCTCTCTCTCTGTCTCTCAAATAAATAAATAAAATCTTAAAAAAAATTCCTCTTTTTGTAGAAAGACAGCATTTCAAAAAACATTTCCTGTGAACTCGATTTGCTCATGGGTCCTTTTCTACCCTTCATTCCAAACTTGAAACTGCAGGGAAATAATTCTTTGTTATAGAAACTCCAGTAAAAGCTATTAACAGAATTGAGGCCATGTCTACCACCTCACTGCTGTATATTTTCAGAAGTAATTACTGGCTATTTTTCAGAATTAAATTAATTATCTTAATGGGGTGCTTACTTGTCTAAGTTTAAAGTTCACTCCATTTTAATCTTTATTTTCTTGAATGGCCTATCAAGGGAACTGAAAAAAAAAAAAGGATTTTTATTTCGTATTGTGGTTTGAGATAAGAGAGTGTTTTGGGTTTTGTGTGTGTGGTTTTTTTTTTCTTTTTTACCTCCCCCTCCCCCCCCTTAAGTAACCCCCCCTTATAGTAACAGCCTAGGGAGCTCAGTGAGAATTTTTCCAAGGTATATATCTTTCTCAGTAGGTTTTTCTCCATTATGGTTACATAGCGTGTATTTGATTTTAATGTTTAATTGATACTACAGTCTATGCCCTCCTTTTTGATTTTTGGCGTTTTCTTATAAAGTGATCATTTTTTAACTTGGTTGTTTATAATTAGGTGATTTGCCTTAAATTATTTTAGTAACAAGTCAGCGTTGAACTTTGTACTCTTAACATACATTTCCTTTCCTTCCATCTTTAAAAAGCAAGAAGTTTTACTACGTTTCTTAGCACAACTGTAGTAGCATATAGTAGTAAATCTTGCAGGTTAATTGCTCTGTAATTAACACGGATGGGGCGGAGACCAGAGGACAGAGGATGCCGTGGGGCAACCTCAGCAAGCTTTCCTTGTGTTGTAGGGCAGTCCGTTAGGTTATGCTACTCTAAGCTTCTGGAATAATATCCAGTGAAACTGAGTTCTCTCCCTGGGAATCTGCTTTGAGTTTTCCTCTGTCGATGAGAAGACTTGACAGAGATTCTTTTTATATTGAATTCTTGAATGTTATTTGAAATTTGATAGATTGAAGCCATTTTATTTTTTAATCGAGGAAAGGGCAAGGTTCAGTTGATTTGTTGATGACTCCTTTTATTTAAAGAAGATGGCGTCTTTTATGTTTGTTTTATTGACTCATCAGGAGTCATTATCAGTGTGCATCTGGCACTCTACTTCTAGGATAGTTTCTAAGTGTGAACTTAACAAAGAAGCTTAAGAATTGACCACCTGATACAGAAAGTGGTCTGTTTCATTGATTTAAACATTTTAAAACATACTGAATTATTTCTGTATATATTTTTGTCATATATCTTTGGTGAGTTATTTAATTACATTCTTATTTTATAATTTTATATTTTAAACACTTGATAAGGATTACTCCTTTCTACCAGGTGCCCTACTGAGTGTGCTTTTTTGTTTGATATTGTATAGTGGATGACTTGTGAAATGGGTTCATGGTTAGCCCCTTCTAATTCTTCCAAAGTTCAAGGTATATTCTCTTCACCAGCGTGACTGTAATTTGTATGTTGCCATTCTTAAGATCTGTGAAACAGCTTTATAATTTTGGTATAATAACATGTGAAACATTAAAACTTCTCAATGCAGTGTGGCATCCTAGAACAGAAAAATGGCATTAGTGGAAAAACTGGAGAAACCTGAATAAAGTCTATAGTTTAATAGTAATGTGCTATGTTAATATTTTAGTTTTGATAATTTCTGTGGTTATGTAAGGTATTAACTTTAATGGAAGCCAGATAAGGGGTATATAGGAACTCGTTTCATATTTAGTGGAAATTTAATTTATCAAAAGTTTTAAATGTATCAGTAAATACATATGACTAAATGGTGAATTAGGTGCCAGGGGTGCAGAGGCTGGAGGCTGGTCTCTTCTCTCCAGAACTTCACAGTCTTGCTGGCAAGTCAGAGGTCTTCCTAGCCATAAAAAGATGAATAACAGTATCTTCACAAGGCAGCCAATGCCAGTGAATGATACAGGGAGTCCTGTGCAATAGTAGACACGTGGGATGTTTGAGAAGCCTTTGCAGAATGGGTGGAACATGAGGTGAGCTCGGATGGATGACTACAACTTGGTTAGGTAAGGGTGAGGTTGTTTTAAGAGATGAGAGATGACATGAATTGAGGGGAAAACATGCCAGTGGTGATGCGGGATGAATTCACTGGAATTCAAGTGAGCTAATGGAGGCTTGCTCTAATCAAAATATGATAAGGGTCTGATGGGTATGGTGGTGTAGAAATACAAGGAATTATTTGAGAATTCATAGGATTTGGTCATTACAGATGTAGGAGCACAGAATAAAAACAAATCAATGGTGGCTGGTTAACCTGAGCCAGCAGAAGTTACCTAGGGCATTTGTGTTAAACATTTTCATTTTAACATAATGCTGGACTGCCAAGTAAAATTGTCTGGCAAGAAGTTAGGCCAGGGCTACCAGAGACTGGGAGAGGAGCAAAAAGTTAAGGACCGTTCCTCTTCAGTGAGCAGGAACAGAGAAAACCAAGAAGGAAAGCTAATGGCAGAGCATTCAGACAGTTAAAGAGAGGCCTTGGGGATCATTGCGGTGTTCCTGAAGCAGGTAGAGGAAAGTTTGAACAAGGACTGCATGTATGTCAGAGAGAAAATTGTAAGATCTTGAAATAATTGCTATCTGGGTGGTCATGAGCTTCATGAGAATGGTGGGTCTGGAATCCATATTATAGGGGGTTAAAGAGGAAAGGGTGTTTGTATGTGGGTGTGTGTGTGTGGATGTACTGGAGGGAGTTCCTGAGAAGTGGAGAGAGCAAATTTACACTAGTTTTAAGAGAAGTTTGGCTGTGCAAAATCAAGGATATATATATGTGTATATATATATAGGCCAGTAGCCGAAGAGGGCAAAAGAAGGTTATTTTAATTAAATTTAACAAACATTGATCAAGTGGCAGTTATGTGCAGGGCACTGTGTTGGAGCAGTGGAGGACACAAAAAGTGATTAAAATACAGTGTTTTTTTCCCTCCTAGAAAAGTGCTACCCCGGGTTCTTTTGGCGTTCACTAGGCAATTCATCTTAAACAAAATCCTAGGGCTGCTGGTATCCAGCTGGCTAGCAGAAAGACAAAATCAGTGACAGAACAACTGGAGGTAGGGGAGAGCCCTGGAGAATCAGCAGCACTGAAAGGAAGAGGGATGGATAGCTGACACAGCCTTTGTGGACAGGGAAGGGTCTCGGCCTCAGACAGGAAAAGGGCCCTCCTTCCTCAGAGATGGACAGATGGGGAGAAGAGGAGAAGCTAGCGTCAGACTACTTTGAGGGGGGATAGTGAGGTTTCGGAAAGTCTCTACTGTGAATAACATGTGCAACAGACTCGGGGTATCTTTTCTGTCTTTGAAATGTTCCTGGTTGGGTAGATAAATGAGGGTGATGGTACTTATTTTTTGTCCTGAGAAAAATCGAAGTGAAACACCTGGATCATTGAAGCTGTTGTTTTTGGCTGAGACTTTTTTTTTTTTTAAATGTCTAATGAAATCGACGTACATATTTTGGGATTGCCCAGGTAATCTGAGTTTCATTGTCTGCAGGCCCCTAGGGTTTGCCTCAGATGTAGACTCACAGAGCTTAGAGTCTAGGAAGGGGGATAAGAGAGCCGCCTTTGCAGGCTCTTAATAAAAGCTTGCCAATTGAACTCTGATCTGAGGTACAAAGTGGCTGCGTGCCGGACCCATACACAGGAAGTATTAGGAGATTTAGAGGAGATAGGGAGTCAGAGCAGTTTCTAGTGATTGCAGTTGAATAAGGTTTTGAAATAAATTTGCTGTATGTTTACCTAAAGGCCTTGTTTTCTTCATAGACGTTATTTTCTGCACATTTAGAAAATATGATCGTGTGCTCATACTTCCTGGTGACAGCTAAGTTACAGTATGTAAAGAATTACTAACATGATTTTGGCTACTCAAAAGGAGAAATACACCGTGTCGGACTATTGGGTTAGGTAGTGCTTTGCAGGACTGTGGCGTGGGCGTTGGTTGGTGGAATATCTGAATCACTGCTCCGATTATTCGATTTTATATGTAAACGTGCTTTTTAAAAAGTGTTTGTACTTAAAAAAAAAGTGTTAATATTTTATTGACTATATTTTAAGTGCATGTAGCCAGAAAATAGTTGCAGGTCAATTGGAGAAAAGAGCTAATTAGTGCTATACTTTGACTTTTATAGTCAGACACAGGAAGATGGATAGAGGGAAAGAGGAAGGAAATAAAAGTGATTTGGGGAGGAGAAAAAATAATGCACTTTTTTCTTTGAAGTAATTTCTTTATTAAAAAAAAAGGCATTTCAAGATCCTTTTTATCAGTGAAAGGGAACAGCATACACAGTCCTACTTGGAAAGATTCTAGAAGACTGTTGGGCTATCAGAGGATAGATCTGACAAGTAATTTACTTGGAGGCATTAATTAAAACGTAATCAGTACAAAAGTTAGTCTGAGATTTCCTCAGCGCTCGTTCTCCTGGAGCACCATTAAGCAGGGTCTCCCGTGGACGGGGGTGCCTGTGGAGGGACGCGTTTAACTTGGAGTCCTCCCATCACCTCCCCCTCCCCCTCCACACTTCGAGGAGGCAGCAAGGCCTGCCCAGGGCAGTTGCTGTAGATGAGCGTGATGCGGCCTCTGCTGAGGTCAAGCACTCCCATTCCAGCCTCTCGAGGGCTTTCTCCATGTGTCGCCAGTGTGCTGGGGAAAATGACTTTAAACTCTTGTCAGCACAGTTACCGGTGCATGCATCGCAGTCCCACTCAGATAAACCTGTCACAACACAGAGGCGGCCGCTGGAGAAGAGTGCGAGGGCAGGCCTCTAGCTTTCCATTCGAGCATCACTAAACGTGCACAGAGTGCCCAATTATTTCAGCATTATTGAGCAAGCCTACAGGAGGACCCCAGCCTTGCTACATTAGATTTTCTTTAGTAATTTGCTCAAGTACCGCTGAGGACACTTAAAGGGCTTAAAACGGTGGCTGCAACCAGTTTCCTTTTCTGGGTTGTTAATTCAGGTTTTCTCTTTCAAATTAACTCTCGCTGCATGCTGTGCAGCAGTTCTGGGAGAACTGTTTAACACTAATTTTCTCAATTTTCAGCTTTTTTTGTTGAACATAACTGCTTTAACAGTTAGTCACGTATATGTTTTGATTAGAAATGTACGATAGCGAGGCCGTATGTTTGGTAGAATAAAATACAGACATTTTGTTGAAGAAATCTGAGTTTCAGCTATTAAAAGGTACTTAGCTAATTTCACTATTTAAAAATTAAGTTCCTTACAGTATGGTGCAAAACCCCCAAATCTAAGGAAAAAAGAGCATTTCTCCAATCTACATCTCCCTCCCTCCCTTTCTAAAAAATTTGTATATGAAGGCTAAATCTCTGCCTTGTGGGTGTTAGGCTTTCCATGATCTTTTTGCACCTCTTTTCTTTTTGCAGGGGGTTGTGGATATAGGGAACAAGTTCAATATCTTTGTCTCATTCCTCACAGCAGCAACAACTCCAGGCCCAGCATTTATCACATGGACATGGTCTGCCGGTGCCTCTGACCCCACACCCTTCGGGACTTCAGCCCCCTGCCATTCCACCCATCGGGAGCAGTGCCAGCCTTCTGGCCCTCTCCAGTGCCCTGGGAGGCCAGTCCCACCTTCCAATTAAAGATGAGAAGAAGCACCATGACAATGATCACCAAAGAGGTGAGTGATTCCCTCAAGATGTCAGTCTGCTGTTACCTGCCCACCACTGAGTGTGGGTTCCAGATTCTGTTTATTCTGTCTCTGGATTTAATTTTCCCAGTGACTACACAGAGGATTTCTGCTGGAAGGTAAATGAATGATTGGAAGCAGTCTTTTTCCAAATGATCCCCTAGTGGTTTGCAACAGTGAATGCAGTCCCCAAAGGCAAGGGGTCCTGATTCCTGGTTATTGCCTTTGATCCCTTGCTACCTCCTATGTTCCCCAAGTCTGAATCGGTAATGAAATCCCACAGTGCTCTGTGTTTGAAATAGTGAGTGGCCTTAATAGCTAATTTTGACCTATTCTATTTTGGGGAAGGACTTACTGATAAAGACTCACTTGATAATTTGACAGAGTCAATTATTATTTATAAATCAGATCAGCCTATATGGTGCAGTAAAAATCTCTCAGGTAAGAAAACAATTTTAGTAGTCTTAGTAATTGAGAAAGTGCAGCCCAAATTAATGAAATCTGTTGGTTTAACTACCTCTTCTCACACAGGCTGTCTAGAAGCATGAAATTAACTCATTGCTTCCTATAAGACCAACACAATTGTTATGCATATAATTGATTTAAAGGACAGTTGTGCTCCTTCTAGATTGGTTTCCGCCCTCCATTAAAGTATATGAATGGTTCAGAGATATTTTGATGTGACCGTATGTTTGTATGGTGCTTAGTAATAATTTTTATTAGTGGCAGAAAAGCAAATGAAGAAGTCTCTCCCAGCATTCCTTTGTGGGAATTTAGTTAGCACATGGGTGGTTCATTGGTTAGAAGGGTGTGGTTATAATTACAACCTCATATCTACTCCTGTTTCAGTGTCATTACCATGAATTATAATCTTGGGTAAATGATTTTTATCACATAAACATAAATTTCCCATCTCTGATGTTGGAAACACTGTGGTATTTCTCATCCAGTTACATTAATGCTATGATCCAGAGTTGAAGCATGACGTGAACACTTTCTTAAGTGGACAAGTCGATAAGGAGTATAAATAATCTGAATAGCCAGCTTTGGTTTCTGAATTTGTGTCAGAGGTAGATTGGTGCTTTGTGGATCTGGTTGAATAGTATTAATAATTAACTTTACTGCAAAGATGACATCTGTGCCATTTATTATTTAACAGAGATCAAGTTTGATAAATGTATGATTTTATGTAAACTAACTGGTACTTTTCTTTCTCCTTCTTCCCACCACCTGTGCTGTTGCTGTTTGGCCTACAGACAGAGATTCCATCAAGGTAGGACTCCAACTCATAGATGAATGAATGGCTTAGAAGGTCTCTAAATGATGTAAATAAATCTAGTTATGGATTCTTGGAGATTCACAGAATGATTTGGTGGGCTTTACCAAAGCGTGGTTAACTGTATTTTTGACTACTTTCAGTCGTGTGGTTGAGATTTTTGAAAATATTGGTCTCATTTTTCTCTCACAATTGGATTTTTAGCCCAGGATGGAACTATGGAAGATCTGGCTCATGTTGCTTTTTTTATTATGTCTTCCTATGTGAGGAAGAATAACTACTTTTTTTCAGTTAGGCTTTGGCTATAAGATAAATAATAATGAAAAGTAAATAAATTGATTTATAAGAAGTATACGTTAGTCTCATTTTAGAAAACAGTTCTATCCTACAAGACGCCCTAACATAATGTATAAAAGCATTCTTCTCTACCAGAAAGATATTTATTTATTTAACAACATCTTGTTTTCCAGTATAGCAAGTTATTCTCCTTAGGTTTTGCATCTCTCTTATCTGCTTCTGTATCTCTTTACAGACAAGTTGTAGGGAAAGAGGAAAAGTATTTAGGGCCTAATGATTTGGACGTGATTGTGCAACACCAGAATGGGATGTGCTGAGGATGCCTGAATTTATAGAGTAAGCAAACGAGAAAAACAGGCTACCACGGCAGGAAGTGAGGAAAGCATGAAAATTGCTTGATCACTTTTGAGCCAGGCACAATGTAAATACGCCACTGTGTTATGCGTAATTGCCTATATATGTGTTGTATTTTGTAAGGATTAAAAGGACAAGGCCGTTCTCAAGCGTTGGCCAGTGTCCAGATGCTGTCAGGTCCTTTCCTTTATTTTGCAACAGTTGTTTTAGAGCACAGGCAGTTACATCTCTTGTATTTTTTAATGAAGTTATGTGTATGAAGACTAAAATCTTCCCTTAGAACCACCTGTGCTGTCCCTTTGAACGCCTCTTTACTGTCTTTTTTTCCAAAACCCTTACATAATGGAAAATAAAAATTAAGTGTATCTATTTTACCCTTCAAGAGTCTTTGTAATTTGAAAGGGCATCTGTACACCCATAGAAATGTCAACATTTACAATTGGAACCGCACACACTGACTTATTTAATTACGCTTTTACAGTTGTGTATTTTGTTGTGTAATATACATATCAGGACCTAGATTAAAAAAAGCAATTTTGATCTGAGTGTTCCACACATGTGTACTTAGGAAGTGGTAAGTAAATGCATTGACCAGAATTAGCTGATAGCAGCCCTTGGGAAGCCTGTCTAGTTATTCTGGGGCCAACGGTATAAACATTCCCTGCCTTCTTATGATAAATACATACCTTTAGGCAGGCCAGTGAACTAAACAAAAGCCTGCTCTCCGGCAGCACTCTGAGAAGACTGTGAAAATATTTATACTCCAGTGTACACTTTTGTGTCAATTACATTTTATATTCCCTTATGCCAGACTAGGGTGTATTTTGAAATCATCTATAATCATTCAGGATGAGTCTGAGAGTGAGTGTCTACGTAGCTAGAAGCCAGGGGGAAAACAAAGAGGAAATAGAGGTGGATGATTTGGCCTTGATTTATTATGGAATGGTAGCTATAAATAGATGTTCCTGTTGGGTACGGTTCTCAAGATTTGAAGTTGTGTCGGGTTTGGGGCTGTGCTATGGCTTTGCAAGATGAAACAAGTTCGCTAATTTTCGTAAATGTGTTCTGTGATGCTCAGAGAAGCGGTTGGTTGCTTGTTCCATTGATCGTCCTCATCCTCCCTTAAGTGGCTCCTGGTTAAGAGGGGCTTTTTATGATTGTCTGCTGTGTGACTTGAGATGGTTTTTATCAGCCGGAGCGTGCCAGTTGCCTGCAGCTGGAGTCAGGCTTGTATGAAATAATTTATTCATGCAGGATAATGCTCCTTAACATTTCACAGGTAATGAACGTGACATAAATTTCCTTCTTGCTTTTAATTTTTCCCTTTCCTCTTCTAATGTGCAAACAGGCAGCTCTGGTACTCTAAATAATAAGTAATTTTTGGCCATCTGTCAAAAGGAAATTTCAATACAAATTTAAATTAATGGTGCCTGAAATTTTTTATAGCTCCTTTAAAAGCCTTTAATGTGCAGAAAATTCTGAATCTGCTGGTAGTAATTAGTGTTGCATGTAATGAGGATGTGGGCAATGTTATACAGCCCCAGTGTAACATTTTGATATGGTAGCAAAATTTTGATTTATGCAAGGTTGTGGATGGGTTTAATTGTGAGAGACACTTTAAAATGTTTTCTTGATGTTACAGATTATTAAACAGGGCAGATTTCAGAATAGCTCGTAAAATGTAATTTAAACTTACTGTAAAGATTCAGGTAATTAAGGTGTTTTACCTTTTTAGGTGTCAAGTAAAATGAGAGAAATTCACTTGTTAAAGTGTTGGGCTTTTTTCTTCCTTTTCCTTTCTCTTCTAGGAAGTTCTGTGGCCACTAAACCACATGCTATTGGCTTTATTGATCTTGTTTTCTATAGCTCCAGTAGCCAAGTTCATTCCTAAGCCTTTTATTTACAGACCTGTATCTGAAGTTTTTCAACAAGGCTAGAGAATGTAAATATGGACCTAAAGGAGAAAGCACTGTGGGAGCCCAAGAATCGAGTTTATTTGATGATGAGAAACCAGAACGGTGTGTATTCTAGGGCTGTTGAGGGTAAGAGTTTAGGGCGTCTGCTTGTCATTTGACTGTCTAGTAACTCCATGTGTCCAAAACGAAGCCCAGAAACATGGACTATGATCCACTCTTGTCCTTGGTGGTAGGTTGGAAGGCCCAAATTTAGCTGTCCCAAGAGGACCCCCGAAATGAGGCTCCTACCTCTGTCTCCTGACTGGGGGCTTTCTCACCATCTTCTGGAATGTTGAGTACCATTTCTCTCATCCCTTGAAACAACAGAAGCGAAACCAAGGAAGCATTTTCTGGGATGGTTGAATCTTCCAGTGCTCATGCCTCCTGGTGGCAAAGGGGTAAAAGTTGGTTGACTTCAAATTGGTGACAGAGCAGACATTTCCATGTGCTGCCAGGAGCTGCCCAGTTGCTGGTGGTACCAGTTCATGAAGAGAAGTCATTACGTTCCTCACATCATTATCTTTCTCATCTGAGTGGCTGATGGGAGGGTATTGATTCAGAGCTATGAAGGCTAAGTACCCAAAACTTGCTAGGAATTTGAGGTTGAGAAATTAGTCTTATTACCCCCAAATGTCTACACATCTCTAATACCTTCTAGCAAATAACGGATACCCAGATCAAGATGAGTTTCAATAGAAATAGCAAAATTCACTGTCACCAACTGTTGATAAGCTCCGTGGCCACTCCCAAATTGATATTATTGTGCACACTTTATTATTTCATTAGTCCTTTTAATGTATATTATGTGTCCTGTTTTTTATCCCAAATATCAGTAACCTCCTTGAGTGAGACCTGGGAAGGATTTGCCTNTTTTTTTTTTTTTTTTTTTTTTTTTTTTTTTTGTAAAAATAGAGCACAAGTACATTTTTTTCCCTACGAAGTGGTGGTGCTTTTATTATTTCGTTGGATAGTCTTTCCCAAAGTGCTATGTGCATCATCAGAGTGCGATCATCTTTAGCGACTTGTGCACTGCCAGATTAATCTCCAGAAACAGTGTACCATCTTAAAAGGCTGTGTTTGTTCTCACACAATCCGCCAGTACTGAACTTGATAATTTTTGTAATCTTTGCTAGTGTAAGTAAGGATGGTGCACTTATTTTTCTAAATTTAGATTTGGCTGGTTTTCAAGCTAAATGCTTTTCTGTGAGTGTACATACTGTGTGTCCCCCACCCCGTGTGAATTCTTTGTTTTTGTTTAAGGGTTTTCATACTGATCTGGTCATTAGTCGCATCTAAGGCAATGCCTGTTCATTCTGCCTCAGCTGCATTTGGTGTTTATTCTGTGCAGATGACTAAAACATCATACGTTGCTTTTCATCTCATCTCCAGTTATTTTCTGTTGGCAATAAATGTTTATCAATAGAGAATTAGACTGTTTTTATGTAAAAATTGAAGTATGTGATTCAGGCCAAGAAAGCACTTTTATCTCTTTAGTTGGGTGTTACAGGTGAAAGTGGGTTTTTAGCCTGAATTAACAGAGTGATTACTTCTGTTTGCCACTTCACTTTGTACATCAAGACTTAATGGTTAAGGTTCTGTTCCAGGATCTTGTGTGACCTGTGTGATTCAGTGTTTTTTTTTGTTTTTGTTTTTGTTTTTCCTGTCTCAGAGGAGAAACAGTCCAAAAAGAGTGTGCCTTTTATGTTTAACTTTGGCATGTCTTGTGTGTGAGAAAGTTGGAGAAGAAGCCACTTGAGAAAGAAAGAGGGGGAGCAGTGGGAGAGGGGATAACCAAATGGTCCGGGGAGTTGTGTTTTTAAACCACCCCCACATGCATCTGTTTAAAATAAGAATGTTTGTAATTTTACCTTTCAGGAGAAAGCTAGGTGGGATTGATTTTCATTACTATAGACTTTAAAAGGACATGTCATAGAAAGACAAAAGCATGAAGTAAGAGGAGACTAGATTAAAAAGAGGAATAGATGAAATCTATAAAACACTAAGGAGAAGGGTATAAACAAAAAGTGAAAAATAAAGCAAAAACACCACCACCAAACTTAAACTGTTTTCGGGCTTGCATTATGTCCTGTTTTTTCCCTCAGTCATCAGTAATCTGAGAAAAGAAGCTAATTCAGGAGTGTAACTTGGACACTGCATCTTATCCACTCTGACCTAGGGGGAAAATAAGGTGGATTCCTACTCAGTCCCACTGCTTGCATGTGTAAGTCATAGTTCAGATTTCAAATGGGAAGGTGGGTGGCATATGCTAGTCTCTTTTCAGACGTGAAGAGAGGCTTAGAGGTGTTAAGGCCCTGTCCAAGGTCACATAGCCAGTACTGCCCTCAAAGAAAAGCTTTTTGCGTAATTCAGTCTGATTCTTCATTAATAAAAATTTGAAATGTACTTAGAAGTAGAAATAATAGTGCAAAGATCCTCCATATACTTAACATCAATATGTAAGAGTTATCAATTTTTAGCCACATTTTAATCTATTCCTTTATTTCTTTGCTAAAGTATTTTAAAGCAAACCCAGATAGCATGCATTTTGCCTTTATGTACTTCAGGATGTAAAATGAACACATCTCTTTAAATAATAGACATTTTTTTTGCCTAGAAATAGACACCCAATAATAGACATACTGCCTTTAAACACTCAATAAAAGTAATTATTTGACAGCTTCTAATATCCAGCCTATAAGCAAACATCTTTGATGAATTCCAATAATTGGTTGGCCTGAAATGGGGTCCAAAGAGGATCCATTTCATTTTGTTGTAATATCTCTCAGGTCTCTTTTAATTTAAGTGTTTCCTTCACTTTGAAAATTTTTCCTATGCCATTGACTTGTTGGAAGAACCTGGTCTAGCCTTCTGTAGAATGCCCCATATTCTAGATGTCTCTTTGTGCTTCCTTGTGGTGGCAAGAATACTTTCTGCTGAATCATGCCAGGAAAAGTCGTTTTCTTATGCTGGGAAAATGGGTAGAAGAATGACCTCTAGGTTTGCACGTAATTGTTGGCTATAAACAGTTTAATGAAATTTATTCATAAACAAGGGAGTAAGATATCTAGAAATGATGCTGATCATTGATAAACAGAATTCCCTTTGTATCCTTTAATCTTCAAACACACACTGTGATGTTTATTTGAAGTCCAGCTCCACTTTCCAGACATAAGTATTGCTTAAGACAGGCCTTTAAAAATAGATTTTTAAGTAGAATTTTTAAAATATGTCAGGTACATCTGTGTCCTTGTGGGTCGTGTCCTATAGATGCCCTGTGCCCCAACAGAATAAAGTTCTCTCCCATTAAATTTTTAGCTCCTTGAGGGCAAGAATCTTAATCTTTTTTGTTGGAACTGTATAGGAAGATAAATCTAGGATTAGCTAAGAAGGTGAATTATAATAGAATTAGGAAAATCCAGACCCTGCTGGGAATCCTTGCTCCCTCTAGTAAGCTGTGTGTCAGTGGCAAGTCAGTTTAACTTACCTGGTATAATGCTGGGTATTTTTTCAGGCATTTGGAATTAGATGGTTTCTTACGTAATTCAGTTCCATCCTGCAAGTGAATTTTACAATAAAAATCTTATTCCATAGGGTATGTTTCATCATTAAAGTTGGTTATACCATTAGCTAAATAAACACAGTGGTAATTGTATTTCATTTTGGGGGTTGAGGGTAAGGGGATGGTTTAATGTTTTAAAGTATGCCTCTCAAGCATTCAATGTTTAACTCTTTTCAATTTTACAAAATAAGACAGTAATGAAATTAAATGTTTCAGCATCATTGTTGTTTTTTTGTTCTTTATAGAAGTATTTGTTTCTAATGTATATTTTACTATTTAGAGTTACCTTATCAAAGGACAACCAGGAACTTTTGTTCTGTGGGTTTATGATGCAGTAATTTGTTCAGTATTAATTGATACCTGCCTCTAGGCATGTGAGCTGTGTGAAATGTAACAGGTGCCCTAATTCCAGAAAATATGTTGTAATTGTTTGTTTGTTAAACAGATGAATAAATATCTTTAGGGCATAGCTGGTCCTCAGGTGGCAAGCATGAATGGATTAATGATGTGACTGGGGGAGATTGTGCTTGTTTGCTGCGCCCTCCTCCACCACTGATCACCCAAGCAGAACAAATAGTAATTAACAGGGGTGGGTTGGTGGTGGAGTCTGCCTTCCCCAACTGATTTTTGGCAGGGGTGGTTTCTTTGCCTCCATGATCCAACCCTCTTATTTATTAAACAAACATTTTCATCCTGGTGTTTAATGTGTCTAAATTTCTTAATTAGAGTGCATTTCATATATTTCATGGAAACTATTGCATGGTAAAGTTAATATCTAACATTTAAAAAAAATTTTTAGAGGGGCCCAAGATGTATTGAAACGTTTTAACTAGCACTTCAATTTCAAAAGCATTGGTTTCTCAAAATGTAGGTAATTCTACCAAAAGAAGTCAAAGAATTGTTCACCATCTTTTTTTGTATTCTTCCAGCCAGTAACACTTAACTCATAACCTACTCTGGCAAAATTATAAGATCACCTGGGGTAGCTGCATACTCTCACTTCTCAAGCTTTCTTGAATCATTCCCTCTGGTAATCATTCCATTTACCTATATCCAACTTACATATTTTGTTCTATGGTGGTTTGAAGTAATTCATGTATCTTTTAGGTTAAAGCCTTCCTACACCTGGGGGCCATCACCTAAGGGTTGTATTTTCAGATGTAAAGAGGAATCATATCTAATTTTTACCATGACCGCTGCTCTGGGACAGGATTGAACACAGTTTGGGTCTCATGAAAGAGGACTAGATAGGAAGTGTGCTGAGGGCTGAGTAGTAAGTACTTCCTGCAAGCATTTTAGATTCTCTGAAATAAGCTTGCCATTAAATGAAAGTAATAAAATCATATTTCAAGACTAAATGTTGCTTAGATCTTTCAGATCAAAACTTTAAATCTTAGAGTGGAATACTTAGTTGTTTTACTTTGAATCTAAAAATCGACCCAAAGTACTGTTACTTTAACTTTATTGGATTCACTGCTCAGAACCAATCCAATTATTTCTGCCTGTAGTAAATTACAGTGCTATAAAAAACATTTTGGGCTTCCCTTACTAGTATTGTAACTTAGATTTCTATTTATTTGTGATAGTTGTAGCTGGTGATTAAGCACCCCCCGCCTGTGGGATCCCCAATGCCTGTAGTTGGGCTTCAGCCCCTCGGAAAACAGCCACATATACTTGTACGGAACCCCCTCCCACATAATCTACCTTTCTTCCCTGGCTGTTGAATATTCCATCCGTTCCTCAACCACTAAATGTTCAAGAAAAGCTTATGCTTTCCTGTCCTTCACACCTTCCCACCCTTGTACTGAATTGCAGTGGGGTGGAAGTTAAAATGTCTTAAGTATTGTCCTTGTAAGTGAGCTTTCTAAGATGGTGATAGGGTGAGCAAGAGGAATTCTTTTTCATGGAAATGGATCATTATTTAATTGTATCACACCCTCAGGATTCTTGAATCTGTCTTTCAAAATTGGTACTTTTCAAGTTGCTGAGTATTCAGATATAAGGGGAGGAAGAGAGGGGAGGGGGGAGGTAAACAGGTTAGTGATGCCACCCAATGAGAGAGGCCAGTAGGCGATATAATAACACCTCATTTTTATTTATTTCTTATGGTCATTTTAATTGTAGAAATTTTTGAGTATTCTCTTCATTTATCTTTCTTTAAACTTCTGTTTTCTTGAGCGACATTTGGCCTTTTGAACAACAAAATAAAATTGGAAATGCTAATGTTTTGAGCCAACTAAAGGCGGAAAATAAAAATGTCACCATGGTAACAAAGCTGCTTTCTAGATGGTTTCCTAAGATATGCCTGAACTAGAAGCAGATGTCTGATTTGAGAATCTTGCCTCCTTCAATGTAAACAAATAACTTCTGGGCAGGTGTTGGAAATAATATGGAAATCCTATTAAGGGGCCCTGGGTTCCTGTCAGTCAGGAAGCCCGTGCCACAAAAGGGCTGGTTGTCACATAAAGGAGCAGAGTAAATTCTCATTAGGCTTGAGCTTTTCCCAGGAAATGATTGTCTCAGTGTGTTCTTTCTCCTGTGAATCTGAATGTAAGCTGTTGCTTCTATTGATCTATTCACTGGCTTTATTTTTCTCCTCTTCATTCCAGATCCTCCCTCACCCAGCCAGCCTGTATTCTCCCCCTCACCCGCCCCTTCCCTTTAGATTAACACTTGATCTGTACTACTGCTCTGAGAGTTGTGACATTTGTGATTTTAACCTCCCACCCTGGGTTGGGGTGGGTGGGGTGGGGGAGGAGGGGAAGTCAGCCTTCATCCCTGGGCCTGTTGGACAAAGAACCTGGCTGATTAGGCCACCGCTGGGGGGCTGTTTGGAGCCAGCACAGTGAGGGACAGCCAGTCGTGAATACTGTTCTGTGTATATTTACTTGGAGTTATATTTGTGTTAATTAAGTAAAAACTAAAAGCATGAAGAGACAGCTTTTTGTGAACTTTTTAAAACGTGCCTAGTTGTCTCGGTAAGCCTCTAAAACTGCGTGAATACGGTAGCCACTGGCCATGTGAAGCATTTTAAATTTAAATTTGTTGAAATGAAATAAAATTTTACAAACTAATTTCTCCGTTGCACTAGCCACACTTCATGTGCTCAGCAGCCATACGTGGCTGCCACACCAGTGCAGGTATGGAACATTCCCATCATCACAGAAAGTTCTGCTAGATAGGAAGAGACTTCGGCCCCGTAAGGCTTGCTGGTTCTCCTGTTCCTTCTGGTTAAAACCGACTGTGATGTTCAAAAGCCAGGTTCCTCCCCATGCACAGAAAATAAGGGGCATGTGTACGTTTTGGTTTGGTAGTAGCTTCTGTTCTGCTCAGAAATCGTTGATGTGGTCAGCTGCACTAATATAGTGATCTTTAAATGCTTGTGGGTCTTTTTTTCCTTTGTGGAACTGGTTGAGCAGTTTCACATGGATCTTCCCAAAATGGACCCCCAGGAGATGCATTTTAATGTTTCTAGATAGAAAGTTGAGGCAGTTTGGTGGTGGTGGGAGGGTCTGAAGGCTGTGCATAACGATGGCTCTTTATAATACTCAGGAAGGTTAAATGTGGATAAGCACAAAACAAGGCTTCAGAAAAGCCACACTATTATTATGCAGCATTTCTCGGACTATAGTCCCCGAGACGCACTTCATAAAGCCAATAAAGCTCGCACTGGTGGTCTCCCGTTGCCCTAGCAACGGACCATGGGGCACAGTGTATGTGAAATGCATGAACATCTGTGAATTAATCTTTTTTAGTTTGTTCTTTTCTTGGCACTGATTGGGCCACTCGGGCTTGTGCCTGTGACACTGTGTGCGGAGGGGTAATCTGGAGCAGTCCCCAGGGTCTTGCCCTAAAGTGGATGGTGGAATGGCAAGTGAAGGGAGATTTATCCTGGTAGTGCATGCGGCAGTGGAGGGATTTGGCCCAACAGCACTCGCGGTGGGATGTTATTAGCTTACTTTCTGGTGCATGGGGAAATGAATAAAAAATTTTCTAGTAAATCTGGGCATTATTGGGTTTATTGGGCTGCCCTGAAAAAATAATCTTTGGAGAAAATTGAAATAATCACTTGCGTTCCTACCACAGTGATCAGGACCTGAAAGGTCTCGGAGTTGTCCCACACCCTTGCCCCAGCCCCAGGCCCAGTTTAGGCCTGGGGATTATAACCACACCATATTGTGCTCCTCGGAGGGAGGCTCCTGAATTGGGTGCTTAGGCTGGAACCTGTTTTCATAATAAAATCTGGGAGTAACATAGTCTGTCCTTATTTAGGAAATTTTAAACTAAGTCGGTGACATTTTTGCCCTTGCGAAAATGGAGCAAACTGTGACTAATAGAAAATTAAAGAGCAAGGCATCCAGGAATAATACTTCCGTTAGGTAAGTTACTCCCCCACTCCCAATAGGATTGTCTTCAGTTCCTCCCATTTTCAAACTGGTGCCCTCCCTCCAGACGGTAGCGCCATCCCGCAGACTCTGTGCTCAGTTCCTCCTGTCAGTGCCAGATGCTCGCTTGTGAACGGGTTTGCTCACCCTCGTCATTTTCAATTCCCTTCTCCTCTTCCTTTTTTTTCTCTCCCCTTCTTTGGTCTCCCTCCATTCTTCCTTATGGGTCGACCCTTTTTCTTCCCTGAGAAGGAATGAAAGAAGAATATTACATAAAAAGTGTCCCTTGTTGGATGTCGTCTGTATGTTTAGTTTGTAGGGAGAAGAGTTGCTTTAATAACTGTATTAAGACAGAAGTCCGTGGAACATGCTAGTCCATATATGATTTGCTTGATTGTCTTTAAAATAATTGAGGGTCATTTAGGTAGGAAGAACTGTCAGTGTGTATGTTTACCTTCAGATATTAAAAAGGCACCTCTGAACCTCTGAGGCGGAGCGATTTTCCTGATTTTCTGTAGACAACTCACCCCCAATTATTATTTTAATGGCTCCTGACTTTGAAACGTGTTGGTGTCGATACATGAACTTGAAAATTGAGCAATGCAGCCTAAATTAAACATTCAAAGTTGGTAGGTATTGATTTGGCAGCTGGAGGGCAAATAGGCCTGAACTGGGTCTTTGGGGGTGCATGGTAAACATTAGATACAATCCCTTCCCTCAATTGTTTTCCTTTTAAAGTATGGAACTGAGATGTGCTGCCTTCTGAGTAGAATAAAATATATTAATGGATGGTTTCTCTTCATTTCTCTGAGCTTCTGGTTAGTCCTGAATTCTTTGAAAATGTCCATATAAAACTAGTTTATGGTGATTGGAGGACAGCTTTTGAAGGCAGTCTTCCCAGGAAGCTGCCTGGGCTGATGTGCAAATCCATGCAAACCTGGAACCTTTAGCAAACACTGACAGCAATGCCTGTGACGGTGTTCTGCAGACCCCCAGCCTTGATGGTGCTGCGTGCCTTTTTACTTGTGTTCAGGTAGTATTTTGTAGGAATCAGCAAAACAACTGGACTATAGGCTAAAACGTTCTATTATTGGACTTGTGGGTGTTTGAACCCCCTCACCTTGCTTTTCAGGTGGTTTCTCTGATTAAAAAAAGTTTTCTGTTGCTGCTCCCAGTAAATAGCCCCATTTCAGTTCAGACGAAATTGTCTTCTTTCAAGAATCTTTGTATTTTTTTCGTCAAGAATCTTTTTTAAAGTTACCAACTTTTTAGTTGATACTGGAAGCCAGCCTCAGAAAATACAACAGTTACAGGGGTTATTAAAGACCTTTAGGAGGAAGTAGAATTCTCAAGTTGCTTTTCGTGTTCTGGTCTAGTATTTGTTTTTTGAAAGCACAATTCTTTATGCCAAGAACTAAAAATTTTTAGGCGTTTCTGGTAAGAAGTGAGACTCCTACAGTGAAGTAATAAATGGCGGTGAGTACACTGGCTATTGTGAGCAGACATGAGTTTGAATCTGCTGTTTCCTTCACCTGTGTTTGACCAAGTGCATTACAGGCAGTAATTTTATAATCTGGCTGTTTGGAGGCTGAAAAAGAAAGCAAACACAAATAATCTAGAAGGGAAGAGGGCTGTCTCTAGCATTCAGATATTTTATCCTTACTCTATGGACTAGCCTAGCAAACAACATAATCCTTGAATTTTATTTTTAATTCTTTAACGTTTTATGTTTTTAAAGTGTTTATAGAAATAAAATCAGTACTTTTGTTCCTGTTGTGGATCATACCTGGATCTGTAAGAAACCAAAGGTTTTGAAGGGAAAAAATTCTCGCGTGGTTTTCTGATGCCCTGCAGTGGAACGTTTGGTGTAGAAGTGATCTCAAAAGATGGGATTCCCACAAAATAACGTGCTAGCTTCCTGTTGGTCCTACCACTAACATTTGTGGGGCCTGAGGAAGAGTACAAATGGAGGCCCTCATACCATATGTCTGATTATTTAAGAGTTATAATTCCAGTTAATAAATATACTTTCATGATTATCTGAAAGGCCAGGATTGAATTTAAAATTCTCAGGGCCCTTGGAGTTCATTGCTGGAACCACGTGGGCCCTCACCTGTGCTCTTGTAGTAGATACCCCAGCTCTCACTTCAAAGCTTTGTTGTCATGCCAGTGGCTGCCCTCAGGTCCAGGTATGCTCAGACTCTCAGCTTGCTCTACCCTTGGGGGGCTCCAGAAAGACTTGGGTAAACCCTGCCTGAGGGTCGGGAATGCAGGGTCCTGGTGCCCAGCTCAGGGCCTAGAGGCAGGGAGTGTGTGGGGTCATGTCCCTTCGGTCCTGAGGGAGGGGTGCAGCTGGATGAGGGCCCAGACCCCAGTCAGGGTTCCCCCTTCTCTGGCTGTTTAGTTTAGGTATGATTTCACAAGCCGTACGTTTAAGAGGAAAGAAAGGAAAGTGGGGATTTGGAATGATTACATCTCAAAGTAATTCTTCGTTAAATAAACGTCAACATTTTTATCAAAATTAGGCCAGGGCATCGATGTTCTTAAAGTACAGTCTTTTAGGAACAGGTACTTTTAAACTATGCTTTGTAGCTCGTTAATACATTTCATGTGATGCTTTTAAAATGCTCCCTTAAAAATCGTAAATGCATATTGTACCTGTCGGCAGTGGTTATGAAAGGTGGCGGGGGCGGGGGGTGACTTTTAAAGTTGAACAAGGTAAAAGATGGTGGAGCACCACGCTTGGTCTTCCGTTGCCCTGAATGGCTAAGTGGCTGTCTGCTCGGCCCCACCCCCAGTCTGGGTCATAGTGAAGCTTAGGCCTGTAGCAACAATGCCAGGCAAGGTTAGACCCAAAAGGATTAGTTGCAAAGACTTGGCTTTCTTAGACTAGAGATTATCACTGGGAACTAACGCGGGTCATGATTTCGGTTTTCATCCGCCTTTGTTCCTTTATGTGCTTCTGCGGTCGGACAGCTGGAAATGCTGCAGAAATATTTGAAGAGCCCTGTTTAGTAGTTTATGTGGGAAGTCATTGAATAATTCACATAACAAATGATCAGACAAGCACTTGTCCATCTAACTGAATTATTCTCCATGTTTGCTGAAGCAGCAAAGGAGGAGCACAGCCTTTCTTCCTCCAGAGGGTATACAGTGGCCATATTGACCCATCTAGTTATTGGGTTTCAGCCTTTTGTTGACATTGTTGTAAATGAAAGCAGCCCGGAAGAGCTTTGGAGCAGCTGGGCTGGATAATTGTGAAGGATTCATGCTTGTTGCTGTTACCCCCAGTGTTTGCAGTGGGTTGTTTGCTTTGACTTTTGTTGAACTGTTGACAAAAGCATTAGATACAAATGGGAACAAATAAAGTGGTGAGATGCCAGGAGGGCTTGGCAGGAGTAGAGGTTTTTATTCCGACTTAAATGGGGGCTGTCGGGGCTGTCGGAACTTATCTAGATGCGAAATGGAAGGTGTAGTGTGTGTGTGTGTGTTTAGTCTAGTTTTCTTTTTCTGGAAAATAGTTTGCTGTTTATGTACCTTGGCTCACAGAGGTGAGAGATTTGAGGAGGCCACCATGTCTTATAACCTTTAAAAAGCCACACTAGACTTCTGCCCTTCAGATGCTTTGCTGGTCAGGAATGCTGTAACACAAATCGTCAGTTTCTCGATTCCCCCTTTCCAAATTGGGGAGGGGGAAAGACATTTTTAATACTGGAAGTATTTTGGATTGGAGAGATGACAGACAGACGTTGAGGTAGGGAGGATTAAGAAAAACAGTATATGCTAAAATAGTATAGCTAGCAAAATGGAAGTCATTTACTGGAACGCTTTTAATTTGGTTTAAACAAAATACTCTTTTGTATATTCAAATGGGGAGTAGCTCAGCTGTTGTGAAGCCAGAAAATTAATGGTATTTTGAGTGAAATAGCAAAAGCATGTCAACAACATAGCTGCCGATGATAATGCTGGCATTTTATTCATGAGGAATTATCAATGCAGGTTACCGGACAACATAGTGTGACTGAAAATGATTGAGTGTTGGAGAAGCCGCTGTCCTTCTGCTCGATGATTTCATTTAGCATTTGGTCTTCCTCGGGCTTGATTTGTGCATGTATTTTCCCTGTCACAACCCAAAATATAAAGTCTTCTGGGCTGAGGATTGTATGCATATTTCTCCCTTTAAAATATCTGAATGTGGAAGTTCCCTTTGAGTATTGACTCAAAAGCTGTGGAGTGTGTTTTCAGTGCCCAGGTGGTCAGTGGAGGTGGTGGGTGTGCTTGGGAGAAAGGTTCCTCTGAAGAATTCACCAGAATAGGTCTATGGGAGTTGTCTCAAAGCACCAGCCAGCAAACCTGACCACCATGCGGTTGATGATGGCAAGTAAAAGATTTGGAATACCTCATGATGCCAGAGAAATGTAACACTTGAGCAAGGATAGACAGAAACTGTATTTGGGAAGTTAAAATGCCCTCTGGGGGAGTGCATTTCAGTGGTATGATTAATTGAAAGGTTTACTAAAAATGTATGTGAGTGGTCAGAAAAATTAAGCCATGCCTTTGTGTGTTTGGTCTTTAATTCCAGTCCGAAGGGCTTTGGGCACCTTCCTTAAGACCTCTTTGGTCAGGACTTCTTCACCCACTGTTGGGGCAAGAAGGCTGGAGCTTCCTCTTTTGTGTTCTGTTCTCTTTTGGATTTCCCTCCCCTGCTGGTGACAGAAAGAATGGATGGGACCTTCGTGTGGTGGTGGTTCTTTGGTTCCAGTACCTCATGTGACCGACTCTTAAGGAATTGTAGTGGCAAAGAATGGAAATTGACTGAGTTTATGCTAACAGTGGGAATGTTCGGTTGTTTTAATCTTTGCAGCACCTCTGGTCCTAAAGACTAGTAATCATTTGAGCAGCGAAGGCGACTTTATGAGTAAAGGGAGGCGGCGGTGTGCATCACTTGACAGTGCTCTGCAGTTTGCCAAAACAAACTGTAAGCTGAATACTCTCCAGGCTTCAACTCGTAGGTGATATTTTGCTTATTTCAATACTAGGTGATCGAGTGGAGGGACCTAGATGTGAAGTTCATAAGGAGGAAATCCCTGAAAGGGCTGGTATTGAGTGGGGATAAATGCATCCATGGGACTGAGCAGTTGACGCCTCTGACAGAGGTTAGTCCTCAAGGGAGGAGGCAGGGGCTTCATGCAGGTTAGAAAACTTGAAAAGACAACAAGGCGAGAAGTTTGTCGTTAACGAGCTGGAAGAAGAAAAGAGAGAGACCTAGACTCTACAGACTTGACTCAGCATGACTCCAAAATTATAAGAGACCTGGGCAGAAATACAATAAAAGGCTCACCAGCGAAAGGAGTGAGTTCAAGAGAAATTGACTTAGGCCAAGACAAATAGATGGGTCCGCTGTGCCCCTCAGGCAGTGGCGGGGGCCACAGGCGTAAAAGCGTATTTTGGAAGAGACCTGTTTTACAGACAGCTCTGCCTTGGTCTTCCCTCCTCCTCCTTTCCCACCCCTCATTCATGTCTGCTGTGCTCTTAAAGCTGAAATAACATCCTCATAAAGGGTGACTCAAGGTGGCTCTTTGTACCCTGTTTGAACCACATTTCTTCATGTTGGGAAGCTGGTGTGTGTTGGGACCTGTCCATATCTGTGCGTGTGACACACTATGAACTCTATAACCAGTCTGCAGGTGAAAAGCACTGCTAGGGATGGTAGTTAGAAACTTAAGCTTTGGGGTCAGAGGGCCTGGGTTCACACACTGCCTTCTGCCATTTACCAGCCTTGTGACTTTGGGCAACCTTCTCTCTGTCCTAGTTACTGTAATGGGGCCCGGGTAGGCGGAGGTGGTAAAGGTAAATTTTCAGGGCTGCCTAACACTTAGTAGGTGCCCAGTGAATCTTACTGTTAATGTTTTTTTAGTGCACAATATGGGTAATTTGAAAATAACTCAGTTTCATTTATTCTTTGGGGATTTAATATTTAAATCAACTTGCATTCCACAAGCAAACACCAGACTGACAGCAGAAAGCAGCAAACTAGAAATGTGTTAGGCTGTGGGGGAAATTATTCTGGGATTAAAATTTTGCTGCAGAAAATCTACAAAATGGATCTTGTACGTGCAGATGGTTGAGAATTAACTTCAGCTGATCTGAGCACATATTTAATTCCAAAGGGGATTTCGTGTTTCGGGATAGTTCAACCTCAGCTGAGAGCGTGACTTTTATGTATTTTACAGCAAAAACCACTTGCCACTCATAATAGATGAAATTGGAGACCAAACGGGGAGAAACTTGTGGGTTCCTGTCAGTCTAAACCCTCATTTTAAAAGACATTCCCCTGCTGTGCCGGCACAGTGTGCCTCTGCTGGGAGCACCGACCTGCCTTAGCAGCGCCCAAGGAGTGGCCTGAGGACCGCCGTCCCGCTGTTTGCCCTGCGTTTGGTAGAGAGCCTCTTTTATTTTCGTGTCAGATTATCTGTAAAATGGACTTCTCCCTCCAGTGCTGTAAACCGTAACAATTCCGGCGATCCTCTAATTGTGTGGGGAGAGGGAGTATACCCAACAGATGCTTGTCGAGCAGGAGAGACTCTTGCTGCTTTTCATTATTTTACTATTGATACACCTAATCCCTGTCAATAAGGTTGGCTGTTTGGGGAAGGAACACACATCCCTGCACTATAATACTGATTTATTTGCAGCTCCTTTTCTTCAGGCTGAGTTAACAGCAATCTCACGAGGCCGCAAGAGTCAGTCTTGGTATGGGCTTTGGCAGGGGTGTATCTGAGGGGGGAAAGGATGTTTGCAGCATATCTGGGGTGCTGGGGGATGACAGCAGGTCTGGGTGGCAGCAGGGGAGGCTCGGGACCGCCACCACGCCTATTCGAGAAGAGCTCTCATAAAGGTGAATGTTGAGAAGAGAAAGGTTCAGCATGCTACCTGGTTGCTGTGTCTTCAAGTAGAGAGATCAGATTCACCTCAGTTTCTCTAGAATGTCAGTCTAGAAGATTTTATATGGCCTGTGCTTTTTAGGCCATTGAAACAATATTTTGTCTTCCTTTGCTTATCTTTTGGTGTGTGCCCTTTCAGGGACGTGTGTTCTGCTACGTCGCTGTCTTCCAGAGCTTACAAAAATCAGAGACCCCCTCCCATTGTGGGGAGAGGGCACCTAAGATGTGAATTCAGATTACTCAAAGAGTCATACCAGGATTCAAGCAAATTCCATATTTTCTTAATAGGAATGACAAGGCGGCCAGAGCCCCAGAGAGTGAGATAATACCTGGGCACGGGGTGGTGTTGCCCTTATGGGGAGAGTCCTGGCCTAGCCAGGTCTCCCACGGGGGGTAGGCAGTGAGGGGCACCTATGCAGGTAGGATTTCAGCTTCCCCACAGGGGCCACGGCCAGTCTCACAAAGCTTTGGAAGGTGTCTTTGAAATGACTTTTTGAGAAGAGAATTACCTCACCTGGATGGTTAGAGCCATCTTCCTGGCTAATCTGTTTTCTGTGAGACAGAGGACCTGGGAACCATCAGGCCATATTTGGGGGCAGCCCATTCTTACCAGTCACCAAACCTTTGTTTTTAGGAAAGTCATATCTCCACAAAGGCTCGAGAATCCTTTGTGAGATCAACCGTACTTGAGAATTCTTGAGTCTCTCTTTTTACTTTCTCCTACCTGAAATGCCACTTTCGAGTGCTTATTAGCTCAGCTTTGAAATTTGATTAAGAGGGATTCACATTTCTCTGGTTATCAAAACTGAACAGCAACTACGTTTCTTTGTAGAGATTTATTTTATTTAAAAGATAAGGAAAAAATATACTCTAGCTCAGAAAACTCTGCGAAGAAGGACTCGATTAAGTGGGAACTTTCTACAGCCACAATCAGACTTCTGTTACAGAAACAAGTGCAAGTGAGGCCAGGTGGGGAGTAGAATACTCTCAGCCCAGGGACTCAATTAAAAATGCTTTAAAAATGTAATTCCAATCAATTTGGATAGTCTTAGAACATTGCAAGATGTGTGAAAACATGCTTTAAATGCCAGCAACCAGTGAAAAGGGCACGGTTTCAGAAACCCTGTTATAAATTATGTGCCTTTGGCTTTCAAAAATGCGCAGGATACATCACTGAAATATTCAGAATAAATATCAGAGAGAATTGTACAATCTTTGCATCCAAGAAGGAATGAAATTTTTAAAGAGCTAGTTTTGTTTGGGCTGAGATCCTGAATTTTTTTTTTTTTTAACGGTTGTCACAACATTTGTTTTGGGAGATGTACAAGTCAAATCTGATTATAACAAATATCATTACAACAAAAATATCCCTATAACCAAACGATTTCTAGACCCCAACCAATAGTACACCTACTTATTAAAACAATACTGAACGTAACCCAATTCCATTAAGACAAAATAATGTGGGTTAGTCTTGGAGGTTTTTCCTTCATGATATACCTCCTGGAATCCATATATGTGAATTAGCAGTAAGTGATTTCAAAAACGTTTGTTTACCTTAGGAACATACTGTATGATTTTTTAAAGTGTAGTTTTCCTTTCAAATGATTCTGTGCGTAGGTCCATATCAAAGCATTTGCTTTTGTGGGAAGATTCCACCCCAAATGAAATGTTTCTGTCTGATTCCCTACTTTGTATGGTTTAGTTTTTTATTTTTATATCTAGAAAATTTTGCATGTAAAACTTTCCCCTAAAAAAAAATTAAAGTTGCAGTGTAATTCCCAGTTTACTCATTGTCAGCCACCAAAACCACAGGCCACAACTTGCTCAAATGTAGTAAATGTGAAACAAAACATAGGCTCAGAATACAGTTCTAGTGAATGGTCATTGTCACATGTGAGTAGTTTTTGCCTCTGAGCCCCAGTGGCAGTTGCTTCCAACCAGGTTGCGGATGCCTTCCTCAGAGGGATGGCTGTATAGACCAGGCAGTTCTGTTTGGTGGCTCTTGCCTCTGGCTGTCCCTGGGCGCATCGCCCTGGAATCTCCCTCTTAATTGCCTGCACCTTCTCTAGTCCCTTCACATGACACGTGCCTCGGGCTTCTCTTCCTATGGCGGGAGGTGGCCTGTTGCTTTCCTCGATGTTTATGAAAATTGCCAGAAGGCTGCTCAAAATAGAGTGAAGAAGCACAGGCTTTGTAGCCACTGTCATTGGTTCTAGAGACAACTCTGCCACCTGCTAGCTTTGTGATCTTGGATAATAATAATAATCAGCACTGAGGGTGTGTTCATTCGGTGCTGGCTAGGTTCTTACCTCACCGCCGTCCTTTGGTTTAGTCATAACAGGCTGAAGAAAGTGGGACACAGAGACTCTAAGAGACTTGCCCACGGTCACCTGGAATGTAATCTGTCCGACGAGCTGATTAGAAGCAGGTTAGTCTCCAGAGCCCATCCTCTCCATCTCTACACGAGGGTCAGCTTAAATCTCACCTGGGTGTATCTTCCTGGGTGTGGGATTTTAAGCGTGAGGATTAGAGATGTATATGAGGAGACCCAGCAAAATGCCTGCCACTTAGGAAAACAACTGTGATAGTGTCTGAGCTTCTTCCTTTCTTGTCTGTCAAATGCACAGAAATCCAAAGCAAATAGATGCTGATTTTGTGCACTTGTAATAATGCTGTTGTGATGTGTTCACTTGTGTGGTTTACCTGTCACAGGTCCTTCAGAGTGTAAATTCTTTACTAGGGAAAGGCATGTCTTTTTAATAACGGTGATTTGAGGCCGTTTTTGTTTCTCAGCATTTTGGAATGTTATCGCACAGTCCTGTGTGTATTTTTCTGTTAAATTTCTCATATCCAGCAGATGTATCCTCCTCCTCTTACAGTTCAGAATCCCTTATCTGATTAATTGAAATTTATGCAGATGAAAAATCTGACAGAGTTTCACTTGTAGCCTCATCCACTTGTTGGAGGTTAATAGAAATACTCTTACAGTCATAGAATTCCCTAATTTGGGTTTTATAGTTTGTTGTTCTTTTTCTTTCATGGAGAAGCAAGGGTAGTTTTGCTTTTTTTTTTCTTTTTTAAATATAGCTACTAACTGCTTTAGTAATGCTTCCTGACTTAAATGTCTGCAATAATTTGTAATTGTTAAATCATATATGCTTACTTTTATTCCTTAATTGATGAACAAATTCTCGCATTTTCAGTGTTTTGGCTGCAATTTTTATCAGCTGACTTTTGGAGATTGATGACAAAGATTGAGGATGGACCACTTGTATTTCCTAACTTAGAGGCCCCTTTGGACTGTTCTGAGTTTTCCTTTCCAGTCCATTCCTTCCCTCTGCTGCTACCCCTCTTCCCTCCAAAAAAGGATGACTTTGGTACCTTGGAACAGAACAGATGGGGTAGTTGGGTGGGAGTCACAGTGATTGATTGCAGTGCTATATGAATTTGTTGGGATAACGTGAAGAATTAAGTTGGGGGCTACGCTGATGGTGATTTATACTTTCAGAATACCAAGCCCATGGCTTGACAAGAGCATTTTTGTGTCAATATGTGAATTCCTTTGGAAAGAATTAGGAGGTAGAAATGGAGTTTCATTTATCCTACATTTATTTATTTAAAATGTATACAAAACGTATCAGGCTATCCTGTCAGTCCACAATAGATACTCATAACAGCTATTTATGAGTGGGGGCTTTAATCATTTTCAGGATCCCTCTTTCGTTCCTTATAACCGCTGTTCATGCCACCCTGATTAGTCATTCTGCTTCTCTTTTAAACACAACTCTCAGCTTTGTATTAGGGAGCTGAGGTGAGGAGAAAGAGATGTGCCTTAGAATCTTATACCAGCTGCTTTGATCTGATCGGGTCACAGGCATCTTGTAAGATGCTTAAAGCTGGGCTGCCCTGGTAGAGTGGCAGTAACGAAATGCTGTTTTATACTCATTTTACTCTACTGCCATATTTGATGGCCTGTTAATTGCCACTGATGTTTGTTTTAGAGACTTTAATTAATGGAATTCTTCACTCTTTTTGCTCCCCAAGTTCTTTCCAGCAAAGGGCACAACAGATAAAGCAAATAAATTACTGCTTTTGTTACTACTGAAACTATTTTGGTTCAGTAGTCTAACTCATTGAGGGTACTTTTTAAAATAAAATATGTAGAGGGGTGCCTGGTGGCTCAGTCGGTTAAGCATCTGCCTTGGGCTCAGGCTTGATCCCACGGCTCCCTGCTCAGCGGGCAGTCTGCTTTTCCCTCTCCCTTTGCCCCTGCGTGCGCGTGTGCTCACTTGCTCTTCCTCTTTCTCTCTCCCAAATAAATAAAAATCTTAAAAAAAATAAAATATTTTGAAAGAAGAAAAAGCCAAATGGTGATATAGTAGAATGAGCACTGGGCTGGGAGTCAGCGAATCGGCTCTGTTACCCGACCTTAGATGTGCCCTCTATTCTCTCTCAACCACAGCTTTGCCACCAGATTGCGTGACTGCTTAGGTTCTTCAGAACCTAGAGCTTGTGGTGTATCATATGATAAATATAATGAAGTATTGTGAATTTTATTTAGTATTTGGGAGTATTTTGATTATTCGGTATTTAATAGCAATATTTTATTTTGCAAAAGCCCCAGTTTGTTAGTGGGCCATATGCTTTTTGTGCCTCATCTCATTTTAGGGTGTCCTTTCTTTTTCCTTCAAGATGTTAATTTTAATTACGTGTAAGCACTAGACTATGATAACAGCAGGGACAAAGATGACATAGTAGGAACTTTAAAAAAATTTTTTTAAGTTGATAAGCACAGGTCCTGATAACCTGATTTCTTCATTAAGCTTTTTATAAGACACTTCTTCTATATTTTGAATTTATATATAACCAGTGCCAGATTTAACTTACAGTGAGCCTGTACTATCCCCCAGCTTTTTAAGATGTGGCATCTTCACAGTGAAACTCCTTCTGAATTTTGTAGGCTTGTCATTAATTTCACATCTGTATTGATGTGGCCCAATGGAGGGGGCACTCTCTTGCCTATAGAATCAGAAGTGGGCAGTGTAAGACATTTTATATTTACCAAACTCAGAAAACTTCAGGAGAAAAATTAATAAAAGATTAACCTTATCAGGTACTCTTAGTAAAACTTCTTTCTTCTCTTTTGAATGCCTGTTTGTGTATAAAAGTGAGTATCAGATCAGAAGCTTGTTAGCAAAACAAGTAGTGAGTGGGATGCAATTGCTGGGCAAGTTCAGAGAATATTTTATATTGTATCAAGTCCTCAGGTTTCTTAGAGAAATTACTGAGCGATGTTAACTGTGTTCTGAAATACATGGAATGAGGCAGAAAAGAAACTGTGCACGGCTTTATCAAGGATACAGGATGCTTAAGTTCAGGGAGGTTGGCCTTCATCCAGTTCTGTGTATGGACCTGCCTCTTTGATAATTAGAAACTTTGTTTCTTCGTAATCTTGACCCTGAGCCTAAGGTAATAGAGCCAGAACTAATGTGTAGGCTTTGATCTGTATGTATTGTCTGGGGTAAACATTCTTGTTTATCAGCAGAATTCCATTACTTGAATCAGAAACCACATGCAGACCTCATTCTATCCTAGCTTCCCTCGTATGGCTATAGGGCCTCAGACAAGTCCCCACCACTTGCTTTTACTTGAGTGTTAAAACCAAAGTGTTTGGACAGGAGTTCTCTTAAGTTTGTTATCTACATTTGAAAAATCAGATTCAGTCTGGGGAAGATAATGCATTGCTGCATTAGAAAGAATCTTGGATATACTCTACCTACTGGTGAAAAGAACTCACCATCTGCCAGTTCAGTGAACACTATAGTTTTTCATGGTTAAGTGTGCAAATTACAGATGAAAATCACTTTCATAGATTTGTTAGGTTCTGACGAAGGGCTTGCTTCCTACAGGGTGCTAAAGCAGGGAGGCAAAGGTCATTTGGGCACAGGCTCTTTCCTCATAGAGTGACAGGGACATACATACAGAGAAGGTCATAAAATCTCTGGCTTTCATATTATCAGGTGTTGGAGCATGTTTTCTTGGGAATTGGATATATAATATCCACATCACAGTGGCCCCCTTCTAAAAGCATATTACTTATCTGGCCACATAGCCACAGGTATTTAATGATTCGATGGATAATTTATTGAGAAAGCTGTATACTTTCCTTAAGTATCTCTTAGGGAATATTTTATGTACTTTGGTAATGTGTTTTTTAATGACTTTTGGGCATGCAAGAAAATGTTACTAAGAGTAAAATCTTGATTAGCTTGACTTCACCTCCCTTGCGTCTCAGGTAACCCTGTCGTCTTTCTAAAGATCTGGCGCCGTAAAGAAGGCCGTCCTGGTGCAGCGAAAGTTGACGGTTGCTTAGAGTTTGGACCTGGAATGACCATATTCTGTGGTTTTCTTAAGTTAAAACTTTATTTGAAAAGAAAGAAAAATAAAATAAATTTACAGACTCTTCTGAGACTGGGCAGGCCTAATCCTTTCTTTATCTGCTACTTTATCCACTACAATTGGTAGCCACTACCCTGACATCTAAGGAGCTCTGAAAACAAAGTCGGGTTTTTTTGCATCTCATTCGGTAACAAAACTGAATTAACTCTAGAAACATGAATGTCTGGTCCTGGGCTGTTATCCCAGAGCATGTACAGTAAGTGTATCTTACTCCAAAATACTGAATGTTAGAGCACATCTGGCCCGGAAAGATTTCCTGACATGGCACCCTCTAAGTGCAGCCTTAGAACTTGTGTGCTTATCTTATCTCTGACTTTTCCACGGACAAATGCTTTGAGGGCAAAGACCTTGTCCTTTCTGGCTTTGAACATTTCTGTATTGCTGTCAGGGTGCCCCTGTCACAGCAGTCCTTTCTTTGTTACACTGTTGAATAAACCAGTGGAGGGAGGGAATAATGTTCGGTCCAACTCGGCCCATTCTCCTTCAAACCAGTTGGCCCATGATTTCTTGTCCAGTGTCCCAGGCATAGGAAGGTAAGCCATGAAACTGAGTTGACGGATAACTCAACTTAAGTTGAGTTCTTAAGATGACGATTCATGACCTTTCCCTTGCATTTAAAATAATGAAAATCAAAGTGCTCGGGCACCCCAGACTGGCAAGGCGAGTCAGGTGGTGTGGCGGTTATACCATGCAGACCCCATCTCTCCTCTCTCGGGACCGTTGAGCGCACCCTGAGGGGAGAATACTGGAAACTTGATAGGTTTGTTGTGGTGATATTCTTTAGATGATAAAAAATGTAGGAATATACCACATTCTCTTGCAGTTCCATAGATGAGGGGCAGGCAGACTATAGCCAAATTCATTTCTTGTTTTTCTTTTTCCTTTCCTTTCCTTTTTTTTGTGGCTCATGAACTAAGACTGATTTTTTTATTTTTAAAGGGTTGTAAACAAATAAAGCATATGCAACAGAGACCTTATGTGGTCCACAAAGCCTAAAGTGATGACTAGCAAGCCTTTTACAAAAGAAGTTGGCCAACCTTTGATACAAACCATTGATTTAACTCCCAGCTTAATTCCCTGTCTTTCGGATGAATCCTTTCCTTCTCTGTGCCTGTGGTTTTTTTGTCTTCAGGGGTCCCCTGACTCGATGGTCATTCTTCTGAGGGCTTAGGTGATACTTTTTTTTTTTCCGTGAAACTCTAAAAAAGTGCTTTTTATTCCCTTTTTAAAATGTCCTCAGGAGGAAATTTAAATGAAGATGAGATGTAGAACTAACCTAAGCATAAACATGAAGTTGAGAGTTGTTTTAATATTCAGATGTGGAGAGAACCAATTATAGAGCTTCCACGATGCCTGTCCTGACGAGTTTTATGGAGGTATCATTACTCTGGTCCCTTTATCTTTAAAATTGCTTTGATTCACCAAGTGGTGTGCACAGTTTGAATACTGAGAACTATTTAAAAAATATTAACTTGGGAAAATAATCTGTTGCTTTATAAAGAAGTGATATTTTAATTCCTAACTTATGTAATCCTGGAATATCAATGTAGTTTAGGATTTATACTGGGAGCTATTCTGTTTTTCTCTAAATTATTTCAGTGCCATTAATATATAGTTCTTTATATCTTGCCTTTTTACTCCATGAATTGA
The DNA here is from genome assembly GCF_002007445.2 of Ailuropoda melanoleuca. Classification (NCBI taxonomy): domain Eukaryota; kingdom Metazoa; phylum Chordata; class Mammalia; order Carnivora; family Ursidae; genus Ailuropoda; species Ailuropoda melanoleuca. Next base: position 33,033,495 of record NC_048234.1, read on the forward strand.
TCAAGTGTGAGTAATCTCACTGACCTTGTCGTATTCTCCTTACTTCATGTCAGGGTATTAGTGAAAATCAGTACAGGTCTAGAGTCAGAAGCCCTGTATTCCAATAGCAGCTTTACTTCTCTGTACCTCAAGCAGTCCCTTAATCTCACTTAGAGTTCTGTTTCCTCATCACTGACATGGTGGTGTTAATACTATCCTAACAAAGTTTTGGAGAGGGCAAATACGATGTGTGTGGAAATGATTTGAAAGTTATAGAGTGATTTTCAAATGTCAGTTGATATTGGTGAAGCAATAATGAATCTATGATAGTTTATCATTTATACATATGTTGATTCATTTCTTAAGGTATTAGAAGTGATAAGGCTGAGAAGTAGGAAGGAATGAACTTGCTTCTTAATTAACATTATTTTCGTCTATTCTTTATAGCTTTAAAAAGGGAAAGGGGCATATATTCTTATGGTGCTTATACTTAATTAAATGGATATATCAGTTAGCAATCGCTGTGTAATAGTCTTTTCTAAAACTTAGTGGTATAAAATGAAAATTATATGTTATATCTCTTAATTTTTTTAAAAAAGATTTTATTTCTTTGAGAGAGAGAGAGAACAAGCAGGGGGAGGGGTAGAGGGAGAAGCAGACTCCCTGCCAAGGAGAGGGCCCGATGCGGGACTAGACCTCAGGACCCTGGGATCATGACCTGATCTGAAGGCAGACGCTTAACTGACTGAGCCACCCAGCCACCCATGTTACATCTCTTTAGTCTCTGTGTTAGCTGTGGGAAAAGTCGTTCTACCTGGGCTGGGCTGATCTTGTCTGAAGTCAGCTGGGTGGTCTAGAATGTCTTCAGCTGAGATAGCCTTCCCCCATGTATCTCTTGTAGCCACCCAGCAGACTAGCCAAGGGCTTGGTTTTTTGTGTTTTTTTGTTTGTTTGTTTGTTTTTTGCAGTGGCAGAGTTTAGGAGAGCCTTTGATACGGTACTCTTGGCCAAAGCAATTCACATGACCAAGTCTAGCATCAGTGTGATAAAAGCCCTACCAAAGGGAGATACAGGGAGGTCTGGAAAACTGGCCACTATTGCAGTCAGTCTACACAATGATCTTAGAAGTAAAGGAAGATCTTCCCAAGTGGGAACCAGAGGAGAGCCTGGCACGTGAGTCAGGGTAGTCCCGTGTTCTTGTGAACATCTTACGTAAGTTCAGTGCTTACACACTCCCATTCCTCATCCCTGTACCAGAACCTTGGCAGCCTCACGATCTGACTGCTTCACAAGAAATAGCCCACGCCCAAATATGCACCTCGTGCGTTTTAAATAATATAAAGAATATTGTTTCCAAGACAACTTTGATGAAATGTCAGCTTTCTCTAGGTTCTAAACCCACATAAGAAGCATTGTTACCCTCATCCCTGCTGGGTAATTTGTACACTGCAGTGGTTTGTTTGGAAACATGCCTGTTGTTCTTTAAAATATGCTTAATGCTAGATTAGAGAACAGTTGTTTTTTTTTTTTTTTTCTGTTTATGTAAGCTCATTTCTAAAGCATTTAAAATAAAGAGCTTCGGCATGTATGGTATTTAAAAACCCTTCACATGATGTTTTTTAAAACAGATCAATTTCAGCATTAAAATGTTAGGAATTCAGCCAAGGAAAATTCAACTTGGATTGTATAGCTGTAATGATAATGTATTACAACCATCTTCTTTGAAAGTGATTGTACCAGCAGAGTTGAACCTGGTGAATTACATAATTTAAGAGTGTTTGCCAGAACACTTTGTAGGGGTATTATTCAAGCCTTTCCTAAACAAAAGCAAAATGAAAGATGGATTTTATTATGAGGTACTTAAATCACAAGAATCGTTGTCACAAAATATCTAAAGATAACTCATTTGAATTGAACAGAAGGTCATATGTCTGAATGTCAGTTATCACACTAACTACTTGGCAGAATATTAGGATGTAAGAGAGCATGATTTCTGTTTTTTAGCTTCTTTGGCTTGAATTAAAAATGAGTTTGCTTATTACTTACCCAAAAAGTTTTTTCAAGTCCAAAGTATCTCAGAGATTGAGACTTTATTGATTTGAAATACTGGCTTCCAAGTCGTAGGAAGTTTATATATCAGTCACATTATTTAGGCATATCATTAATCTTTTTAAACTTTTTTTTTTAAAGGAAAAAGCTCATATATTCTTGGTTCACCCTCAGCGCAGTTAGCCCTGTGTCTCAAAGGACCATACGTTGCACTTGCACGAAGAGTACTTTGTGGGTCTGTCGCATCTTGTCTGCTGCTGAATATTCAAGGTCTTGAGTAAGAGAATGTTTTGGAGGGTCAAGTTCATCATTTTGCCATATAAATATTGTTCCTTTGGAGGAGTGCTACAGGTTCAATGCCTTAGTACTTTCAATGGTGAAGATGAGGCAAGACTCTGAAAGAAATAAGAAGGGGGTAGGGAAACCTTTGTTTAAAAAGCCAGTGCCTCTGCCTTGACACTGAGACCACATGGATGTGGTGAGAAAGCCATCTAGATAGAATAGTTCCCGAGACACTTCAGTGACATTGTCTCCGCTACAGGGGGTGAGGGCAGGGAAGTACATAAACTGGGAGAGTTGAGGGCCGCATGAGGACAGGCAGAGATCAGAGTTGAGCTGCCACACACCAAGCAGTGCCAAGGATTGCCAGCAACCACCAAAAGCTGGAGAGGCAAGGGAAGATTCTTCCCTAGAGACTTGAGCGGGAATCTGGCCCTCCTGACACCTTGACCGTGACTTCTCGCCTCCCAGGCTGTGAGAGAATATACATTTCTGTGGTTTTAAGCCACCTGGTTTGTGAGAATTTGTACCGCAGCCCTGGGAAACTGTTCCATCACTCAGTGTAGCAGTTGCTTTATGATGCTAAATACAGGAGCATCTTCATACAATAAGCTACAAAACTTCTTTGTTAAATGTTCTTAAAATGTTGCTCTTCGCTGGTGGGCCAAGTACAGGCCCTGTACTTAGGCTGTGGGGATATATTGGTGAGGAAGACAAATGTCTGCCCTCGTGGAGCTCGCAGTTCATTGGGAAGAGAAACATCCATTAGACCGTAAAGAATTCTGACAAAATTGCCCCCGTGGTTTTTATGGAGCCTGCATTCTTGTTCCTTTTTTTGTCGTCATCGTCTAGAATCCTAATTGACCTTTGGATGCAGCCTCGGGTGCTGCGACAGACTGCCCATGCTTGTCCTTCTCTGGGAGTTAGTCTGGCCGTACTGATTTGTGTAGGAGCACAATACGTAGCGCCCACAGTCTTCAGCCCACGCCCCCCACAGTCTTCAGCCCACGCCCCCCGCTGTCCTGTGTGGTGGCCGCGCCGAAGCCACATTTTCTCTCATGTTCAAAAAAATCAAGTGGAGACTTCGGGCTTTTCCTTCTCTAGAGATTTTCTTTTTTAATACATGTTTTAATGTTCTTTTCATCTTTTGTATTTATTTTCACTTCATACATGTTTCAGACTTCTTGGCCTAAGTAGAATAGATTTGAACCGGTTCTGTCAGACCTAATGAAGCAAGCCCCTTTGTCATTCTCTTGACCCCTTTTGTGTCCTCTTTTATTGATGATGCCTTGTTGCTCTGTATACAGGTTGGTTTCTTTTGACAGCACATAGGCATCATTTCCTGTGCCTCTTATTAAAATCAGAGGACCGTCTTCCAGTGTCTACCCTGTTAGCTTTGAGTTACTCCATCCTTGAGATTCAGGTTTCTCCCGATATAAAGGAAGGAGGTTGAAGTAGACAGGGGCTTGTCAGACATTTAATGAGCATAAAAGGCACACGTGGGTTAACTGCAGATTCCGATTCAGTAGGTATGGGGCGGGGCCTTTGGCGGTGCATTTCTATGGAACAAGCTCTCAGAGGCGACCTGGATGCTGCCGGACAATGAGTGGGCCATACTCAGGAGTAAGCTAGGGACTAGAGGATTTCCCCGGTCCCTCCCAGATAAAGATGAGCGCTTCCAGCCTTGGTCAGTAGAGCCTGTTGGTAGCCATGAGCTTCACGTTGAGAAGGTCCACACTCATATTGGCATTCCAGTATTCTTACCATCCCTGCTGTCTGTGTTCCACCGGAAAGGGCAAGGTGCACTCGCTCGGCGCCCTCCCGATAGTGCTTGAAAGGACCTGCTGTCTGCACTTCATGGTTGATAGCTTGATCCATTTTCTTACTGAAGCTAAACCCACTTTCTAATACATAATTAGCATCAGCCTTCAGGTTACATAGTTCTTCGTGTGGCTGTTTGCCTTGAGTTTTCCCATTCCTTCATCTTATAGTAATGGTGGATTTATAACCGTCCTCGTAACTGTGATTAAATGTCTCAATTCTTTTCCTTTATGTGGCGTTCTTGGCCACTTAATTGCACTACATTAGATGGTATGTTGTTGCTGTCAGTGCAGTTGGATTGCATTGTGGATAACATCTTTGGATATTTTGAAAAATGTTCCTATCATACAATTTGAGCTTGTAAACAGAAGTGCTGAGCATGCATAAATGCGCTTTAAGAAATTATTTCTTTATTACTGTTTAGTTGAACTGATGGTGACACTAAACATCAAGACTTTGATGTTTTATACGGTGTTCTTCCCCAGTAATTAACTGCACTAATGAAGTTAATTAGTGGGGAAGAATGCCGTGTAAAACATCAAAGTCTTGATGTTTAATCACAGCTTAAAAAAGAAGTTTTATACTCTTCGATTGCCAAACACATTCCAATTAGCCAAAGGAAGGTCATTTTGTTTTCCCTCTTCTGGTCTTCCAAGCTTTTCCTGGCTCTTCTGGTTGACCATTGGTTACTTGAGCCTGAGTGTTAATCCTCTAGGCAAGCTGACAGTGGCATGTGGAGGGCCAAATCTCTTCCCACAAGCTCTAAACCAGCATATCTGAGAGACTCGGTTTCTGCAAAAGGCGGTGAAGACTGCTTGTAACATGCTGATAGGGGAAAATTACTCTCAAGGAGTAATGGGTATTTGTTTTCTCATGTACTGTCTAATTTTATTATTAATTTAGAGCCACTCCGTTTTCCTTTATGTTACCCTTTTGTGAGACACCTAACGTCTGATAGGTATATTTCCTTAGTGAACTCAGACTACAAAGCTGAGGGAACAGGTATGGTTTAAAGGGTTAAGGTGTAAGTGGGGGCCCTACAAAGTTGATCATATGAATTCTTCAGTGACGAGTAGTCAAGCAACAAGAACAAGAACTCCTTCTCAGGTCATTTCCCTGTGGTGTGTGTTAGATCAGTTTTTATTGGTTTTTTTTGTTGTTGTTGTTGTTGTTGTTGTTGTGTGTGTGTGTGTTTAAATCAAGCGGGGTTTGCAAGAGCATAATGTAATTCAGATAAGCAATTATTGTAATTGACCTTGGCGATGAGTATCCTTGGCTTTTACCACAGTTTACTTAATACCTGAGGATGGCCAATTATCTCATAATGCCCACTTTATTGAGATTATTGTTTTAATTATGGCACTCAGAATACATCACTTTGTCAGCATTGTAGAGTCATGCATCGGAACACCACATTCAGGCATTCAGAAGTGTGTAAAGAGCATGTATCTGCATCTTAGGACATGTTGTGATTGAGTTTTTTCTCGCTCCCAACTCCAAACTGTGATTTTGAAATACGTTATTTCTTACCAGTTAAATGTGGGTCCTCCTGGTGAGAATAGCCACAGGGAGATAAAGTCTGGGGTGCCGTGGCTGCCTCTGAGCTAATTGTGCCCTCTGAAAGGGCTGGAGGTGACTTGGTGCTAATAGGTAGGTGTTCAAGTTGATGAGGCGTTCTCGTGGACAGCAGTCCCAGCAGCTGCAGGTTATCTGAATACACCTTAGGTCGGAGCTTCTCAGCTTGAGAATCACTTGGGGGCTTGTAAAATTGCCAGGGCCCACTCCTCAGTCTGACTCCATTGCTCTAGGGCAGGGCACAGGTGGGGTTTTGTTGTTGTTGTTGTTGTTGTTGTTTAAAGCTCCATGGGTGAGTCTGTTGTGAAGTCAGGGTGGAGAAACACTGCCCACCCAGTCATTGAATTCCTCTCCACCAGCTTGTGTCATCCTGTGACCCTGTCCCAGAGAAAGGACACCTTCCGGTCCTTGCTGCTCTGTGTTTCACTCTGCTCCTCTTCCTCCCAGACTCAGCCTAGCTTCCTCCGCACCTGAAATCCCCTCAGTCCAGGTTCGGACCCCCGCAGTGCTTACTCCTCCTTCCCAGGCGGTGCCTGGCCTGCGGCCCCCGTGGAAGTCTCCAGTGGATCCTACCCCTTCTGAAACGTCTCACTGTGCTCCACTAACCAAGTTTGCTGGTCACCACAGAGAGAGGTCTTACCTTCCTTCTTTCTAAGTGTCTTCGAGTAAGGATAGCATTTCTTCTTTAACGTCTGTCTCAAATGCTTAGTATACTACTTTGTGGAAATGTAATTCTGGCTGATTAGATCAGTTGTGTGCCCCCCCCCTTCTGTGATAAGCCTGGAGGATGCCATTCACATGTGCCACGCGGTCCCATGAGCACCTGAAGATTAAGAGCATTCCTGTGGGATACCTAGGAAAGGACAGGAACCCTTTCTTTTTTCAGTAGAAACCTGTATCACAGTGAAGACACATGAAGTATGTTGACAAACTTGATTACATTCTAGCTATATGCATATACGTAAATACATACATACACACATACATATAAATACATATATATATTCACATGCCCTGGAATATATGCATACTTATGTGCGCCACACACACACACAATTGTATGAAGTCAGTCACTGGGTTATATCTCTCCCTCTCAAACCCATCCTCTTCTCCAGCACCCCTTCCAGTCTGAGCCACCATGGTCTCCCCTGGACCCCTGCTTCCCTTCCACAGCTGTATTAGCTGCAGGCCCAGCTAAGGCCTGCTAACTGCAATAGTATAAACCGAACATGAAAAGTGATGAAAGCTCAGCTTCGATGACCTGAATCAAAATTTTGTTTTAATTTTAGCAAAGTTTATGCTGTGCACTGGGAGTATTTTTATTTTTAATTACTAAGGATGGAGGGTAGGTTGAGTAGTCTTTTCTGTTTTTAAATACTTTTAAAAGTCTTTTTTCTGACTTTGGCCCCGGTGTAGCAGAACTTTCCAAAGATCTCCTGAGTGATTTTTTAGAGTGCGTGTCATCTCATCATTGCCTTCAGTGGTACTTAGAATAAAGCAGACTTCGCCGTGGCCCGCTGAGCCCCGTACGGCCTGGCCCCTCCCTCTGTCCAACACCATCGCACCCCCAGCTCTCCCTCCACCACAGGCCCCCAGACCTCTGGCCCTCCAGTGTCACTGCAGGCTTCCTCCCCCTTCAGGGCCTGCGCATGTGCTGTTCCCTCTGTCTGCAGTGTTCTTCTCCTGGCTTTTCACATAGTTGACTCCAGCATTTGCTCCTGCTGGCAGCCTGAATGTCATCTCTTTGAAGAGACCTTCCCTGGCCACCCTGTCCGTAGGCTCAATTTTAGCATCCTGTTTTTGTCCTTTGTAACACATTGCCATTTGCACTTATTAATTTTTTATTACTATATTAATAATAATTTATTTTTATGTCCCCTTACTACAACAAGCACTCTCTGAGGGCAGGGTCTTCATCTGCCTATTTTACTGTGTACTGAGCCAGTGCCTTACAGCCCAACAGAGTGCCTGGCAGTTCAGTAACTGACAGTATTCAGTTATTCATGAGGAGAATACATGCTGCCCTCCCCCACTCCATTAGTCCTAATGCCCCACTAACTTCAGAGTCATTTGTCTAGCTCCAGTGAAGTTGGGGTTCCAAGGTTAGACTTCACTCTGTTACCCCAACTCAGCGTCATGTCAGAAGGTATGCTTGACATGAATTTTGCAGATAAGGAGAAAGAGCAGAACTTCTGAAGAGGGCACGAAGCCCACAGGGCAGGTAGATGCCCAAACTAAAGACTCTGCTGTCTGAAACATTTGAATCTGGACATACAGTAGAGTGGCCTTTGCCTGGAACCCGAGGAACTGCCCATTACCCTCTTTCAAAGGAAGGCCGGTAGGAGACATTGTAGCAGCTCTCGGGGTATCTTTTTGCCTGGTTGGGTCTGGCAAAGGCTTGGCCTTTGGCTTCTCTGGCAGATTCCAGAAATACACATGAAAGAAAGGGCTGTGTGCCTGCCACTAGATGCAGCTATCTCATTTAATCTTCATGATGACCTCATAGGACAGATACCTTGATTTTACAGGTGTAAACGTTGAGGCCGCAGGGGGTTAACTTGCCAGAATCAACATAGCTAATAAGTGCTGGAGCGGAGATTTGAAACCAGAGTGCTCTCACTCTAGAGCCTGTGACTGTTCCATTCCACCCTCTGACGTCTAGACTCCACAGTGCCCTAAAACTGGTGCCTTACTCACTTCGTGTCCCCGGTCTCTAACACACTGCCAATACAGAAGTAGCGTTCAGGGGTGCCTGGGTGGCGCAGTTGTTAAGCGTCTGCCTTCGGCTCAGGGCGTGATCCCAGCGTTATGGGATCGAGTCCCCCATCAGGCTCCTCTGCTATGAGCCTCCTTCTTCCTCTCCCACTCCCGCTGCTTGTGTTCCCTGTCTCGCTGGCTGTCTCTCTCTCTGTCAAATAAATACATAAAATCTTTAAAAAAAAAAAAAGAAGAAGAAGCGTTCAGCTCAAGTTGTAGGATTTTCCCGGCATCACTGCATGAGACTGTGCTTACGAAGTCTATTGTTCTTTAGATAGAGTAAAGCCTCATTTTTTCATCCCCCAGCTAGTATTGAAAGCACTTTTACGACATCACCCTGTATCCCTCTGGTTGGCTGGCTCTCTTAGGGCTGGCTGCTAATGGCCTCTCTGACCCACTCTCCATTCCCAGTGGAAGTCCTTGGCTGTGTGTTGTAGCCGACTTTTAGTGGCTCAAGGTCTCTGACTTGACATTTGATTAATCCAGTACCGTGTGCTTTGGTGTGAATACAAAGTTGTAGGACCTTCTGCATCTAATTCTTGTGCCCTGGATGCTTACAAACCAAAAAACTCAGCAAGAGCCTCGACGGCTGTGTTAACAGAGGGCTGTCCTGCGACAGGATGTGTGTGCATGTGTGTGTGTGTGTGTGTGTGTGCGCATCTGTGGAGAGAGACAGAGTCATACCTGCACTTGGAGTTACTTTCATCTTCATCCCTTCAGTCAGCAAGCATTTACTGGACTGTCCATACATTATGAAGTGCAGCATTCCTTCGAGCCGTAGTTGGTATTAAGTAGCAGCAGCATACCACTGGGCTAGTGTCCTTGCTTTTTAATAAAAGAGTGATTGATCAAATGGTGTTCACCTCATTTTTCACTGTGGCGAGTGAGAGTATTTTCTTCCAGTCCGTTTTCAGCATGCTGCTATTACCGCCCCATTTAGCTCGCTGCCAAATTGCAGTTGGCTCCATTCACTTCTGTTTACCCGAGTAGCGCTATAGTGATTAAATGTCACCGGGTACACCGAGTATACAAAAGTAATTAACCTAAAAGGACATGTTAGAATAAGGGTCAACAACCTCTTTAGCCCACAGTGCCCCCAGCAAGACTAAGTATCGACAGAGGTGTCGCTGGCGGGGCAGGGGCAGGTGAGGGGTGGGAGGGAAGGAAAACGGACAGGTCAGAGAAGCAGGAGCAACAGACCGGCACTCACAGTTGTATGGGGTGGCAAGTAGACAGCTCTGAGACATGATCTGTAGTCCCTTATAATTTCGCTCTTTGACCTATGATCGGATGGTGGGAGGAGGGTGGGATTAGACCGTGACCTGACTCCCCTTTCAGCATCTCAGCACTGGTTAGCGGAATGCTGTCTCCTGGTTAGACCAGACTAATCTTGCTTGGCACACACTTGATGAATCAACCTGTTCTTCCAACGTTTTATGTATTTTGTCAACCCTGCATCTTTACACCTACTTGTCAAATAAAAGCTGCTGCTTGAAATCGTTTCTTTGGAAAGATTTGAAATTGTGTCTCTAAGTATCTCTGTCTGGTTTGTTTTCATTCCTCAGTATACCAAAGTCACTTTGTTAAACTGATTGATATTAATGCTTTATGTGGCTTTACATACTAAAAATTTACATCAAACTCTAGATAGTCCTCTCTGACTTAAAAATCAGCCATTGTAAAGCTCCTTTTTTAAAAAACATTATTTCTGTCTGCCCTATATTTGGCTTTTTCTTTCATCACCTGTGTGTGGTGCCTTACTATCCAGAAAAAAAATGTGAGTAGTGAGGGATTTTTTTTTTTTCCCTTTTACCACATACCTCCTTGGGAGATAAACATTTCTAGGAGATCCCCAGGGATCACTGTTCTCTAAATGAGCGGCCACAGAAAAGCTGCTGATGCCTGCATTCTTCATGTGGTCGCTCTGTCAGACAGGATTCATTTAAATCCTGCCTTTTCAGTGGTCAGAGTTGAGTAAGATTTGTTTCCCCCTGGTCACAGACAGGTGATGAGTACACGATGAAAGACGAAGGAGAGCCAATTGAAAAATGTCTCCATTATGCGGAAGATTTATGTCTTGTAGAGTAAGAAAAATTGGTGGCCTTGGTACGTTTATGCAACAACAGATATTTCTTATTTGTTCACCCAGAGGTCAAATCCTGGTGCAGACCTTGGGGGAGGGGGCCTGTGCCCTTGCTGGTGGGGAGCAAACAGGGAAAAAGGTACCACCTTCCACCCACTCTTCCACCTGCCATCATTCTGACTTTTGTTCCAGTTTTAATTTTTGCATCGCTTCCTCCCAGTATCTCTTCAGCATAGTCCTGAAAATTGTCTTGTCACTGTATCACTTTCACAATTACCATTTTTGACTTTTGAAGGCTGCCTCCTTCCTTTGGTGTGCCTGCACACACCTGCACTCACCCCCCCCCCGCGCCCCACGCAGCTGTTCCTCTGACTACGGCAGGCATTAATATCGAGTGCTGAGAATACAAAGAAATAAGGCACAGTAGCTTATTATGCCCTTGAGAAATGTGTAACCCCTACCCTCAATACAATAAAAATAATATGGGACCAAGTAGGACGTATGCACAAGTGTTGATGCGTGGGCAGCTCAAGTTTTGTATTCACTCATTTGTCCAGCAGCCATTAACTAGGGCACCAAACCAAGTGGGTGGTCTCTGCCTTTGTGGACCTTCTAGTCAAGTAGAAGAGACAAGAAAATAATCAACATAATGGCTGTGATACAAATGCTAGGAAGGAAGTAAATAAGGGGTTATGATAGAGATTTCCGGGCTAGATCTTGGATAATGTCACCGACAAGACCTTTCTGAGAAAGTGGCATTTAAGCTGAGACATGAAAGGTGAAAAATGCTAGCCACTCAGAGGCTGGGAAAGAGTTCTTGGCAGAAGCCCACACCAGGGGATGAAAGAGAGTATGGGCTGTCCAGCATTCTGACGAAGAGACTTTGAACTCAGATTGGAGAAAGTAGGCAGCAGCCAAGTCAGGCCTGTACTTCTGTAAAGTGCCAGGCGCTGTATTAAGGGGCGTCATGCCGGTGGTGCCTTTAGGGTCTTTGAGGCCTGGGTCATCCAGTATAGTAGCCACAAGCTACATGTGGCTGCTAAGCCCTGGAAGTGTGACCGGGCCAGATCAAGGTGTGCTGCAAATGTGAAACACACGCGAGATTTTAAAGACCTGATACTAAAAAAAAAAAAAAAAAAAAAATCACGTAAAATGTGTCACTGATAATTTTGATATTGATTATATGTTGATATATTTTTAGGTACAGTGGCTTATAAATACATATATGACTAAAATTAATTTTACCATTACTTTTCAATTTTTAAAATCTGGCTACTAGAAATCTTTAAAATATGTCCATGGCTCGTGTTTTTTTTTTTTTTTTTTAAAGATTTTTATTTATTTATTCAACAGAGATAGAGACAGCCAGCGAGAGAGGGAACACAAGCAGGGGGAGTGGGAGAGGAAGAAAGCAGGCTCATAGTGGAGGAGCCTGATGTGGGGCTCGATCCCGCAACGCCGGGATCACGCCCTGAGCTGAAGGCAGACGCTTAACCTCTGTGCCACCCAGGCGCCCCCCATGGCTCGTGTTTTAATGAAGGACCTTAAGACCAAATTGTCCAGCTGTTTTTTGCCATATTGAGGTGTGGTATGAAGAAGACCTGAAGTTTCTTATTAGCCATCTCAAAACTGTTAGGCAGCCTCCCTTTAAATTGATATACTGTTGTTGCCTTTCTGTGTTCCTGCTGAATTACCCTCGATATTGTAGAGTATATTTGCATACATAATACGTAAGAATATATATGAGGCTCTGTGGAGTTAACACTCTTTGGAAGAAAAAAATGTTTAGCCTTTCAAATAGATTAAAACAGTTTACTGGAAAAAATAGCAACATGAAAAGACTTTCTTTTCCAATAAATTTTAATAGTTACTAAACTGAGGATTCTGGTCCATTAAGGTAGAGCTTGCCAAGTCTTCGAGCTGAGTCACTTATTTTCTCTGAGCAGCTACTCTACTTCAGCGTCTTTCAAAGCAGCTGTTAGAAGTATGTTGATATTTTGATTCAAGAACAGAACACAGTGCAAGTGTAGGTCTAAAGTCAGCTCACCTTCCCAGAAAATTAAGGAAGGGAATTTTTGCCCGTCCTCCCTTTTTGTTTTAGAGCAGTCAACCTCATGTACAACATCGTATTTGTCGGTGAGACTTAGTAACATTGATTATAAGGCAGTAGGTGAATGAATGATCTAGGATGTATATTATGGGTGCTCTAAAAAAAAAAAAAAAAAATCCCAGAAGGAGGTGGCAGGTGCATGTGACTATACTTTTATAAAAGTGCATACAAGATATATAGAGTCTCTCTTAATGAGGGAAGGGGATTCTTGGTGGAGACCAAGTGCATGTAGGAACGTTAGGTCTTGTGAACTTTGAGGAGGTCCATTGGATCCAAGGGCATGCGGTGGTTTTGGGGTGATTAGCTGGGTTAAGAGATGGGACTTTTAGGGGCGCCTGGGTGGCACAGCGGTTAAGTGTCTGCCTTTGGCTCAGGGCGTGATCCCGGCGTTATGGGATTGAGCCCCACATCAGGCTCCTCCACTATGAGCCTGCTTCTTCCTCTCTCACTCCCCCTGCTTGTGTTCCCTCTCTCGCTGGCTGTCTCTATCTCTGTCGAATAAATAAATAAAAATCTTTAAAAAAAAAAAAAAGAGATGGGACTTTTATGCACTATCTGTGGGCTCTCTTCTCCATCAGTGGTAAGGGGATATACTTGTCCCTTCTCGTTCTCCCAGTTGCTTGTTCACGTGACCCGCAGTTCAGACCAAGAGCAGACAGTTGGCTACCAAGAGAGGGAAGCTAAGGTGCCTACACAAGGATCAGACGTGTATCTTTGGTGTCAAAGCATCAGGTTCCAGCAGCTCAGCTCACCAGCTACAGTAACTGTATTTAATGAAATTTCTGGGGTGGAGCCAACAGCTTTATTCCAGGAAGAGGAAATAACAGTCAAGAAACCCCAGGAGGACATTAAGATAATGTTCTAATTTAAAATCAATTTTATTGATACCTTATAAATTATTATAGCATTTTATCCTGACCAAGTAATACATAATGCTGAGGCCATGGAAACAAAACGTGAATGACTAAATATTGAAGCACTGTATAGTTTACTGCATGAAGCAAAAAATATGTAGGACTTTTGTATTCTAAATATTTTTAACTCGTGGAGCCTTCTGGAGGGCAAGATGTAGATTTCATTCATCTTTGTATTTCTGTACTTTGGTGGGTATTCAGTAGTTACTTGCTGAAAGAGCCCATAAGTAGACTGAGATTGTGTGGTTGTCTCATAGTAGCATAGGAGTCGTAGCTCTTCTCTGTTCCCAACATGCGCTCTCCATCTTGGCGGCAGCCTTCTAAGCAAGTACTCTGGTTAGCCTCGTTTTGCCCACTGGGGGACTGGAAGCTTAGAGAAGTTCATTACTTGTCCAAGGTCACACAGCTGGTGGTACAGCCTCGTTTGGAACCCAGGCTGTCTGACCCTCGTACCCATACCAGAACCATTGTGGACACTGCCTCTCTTCTTAATCATTCCTCTGTCAGTTGCTCTTGTTCTGATTATCTGCCCGAGAAATATATTTTGCCCCAAGTATCTCTTACCAGGAGAGAAGCAGAAAGACAAAGACAAAAATAGAACATTTTAAAGAATGTGTTGTTCATGACATGTTGTAGAAGGTGAAACATTTATTAAGAACAGATTCATTACTTTATATGGAGATTATATTTTAACAAGGGCAGGTCTTCAGAAAATCCCGGTCATTTTTGAAGGTGAATTTTGATTTATGTTAATTTGGAAAAAGCAAGTTCTGTGAGGGTTATATACAGATTGTGTTTTTAATGACTTCCTTAATCAAGCAGGTTATTTTAAAAAAAAAAAGCCTTACCGTAATGAGCAGTAAACTGACACCAGTGACTGGCTTAGAGCCCTACCATATTCAGGTTTTTCACCACGAGCATGCTATAAATTTTAAGCTAATTTACATAAATTTGCATGTGTTATGAGTCAGTACGTAAGATGTGTCTATTTTAGCCAAATTATTTTTATTTTTTAATTTTTCCCAACTGAAGATTATTTTCTCCATCTCTGCTGGTTATTTTTTTTAGTAGGTGGGATAGTAAATATTAAAATGTTTTATTAGTTTCAAAGAACTGTATGAATAGAAATACAAACATTTTGTGTAATACTGTACAATAAAACCTCAATCAGAAATGCACTGGGGTATGGTACTGTGTTTGTTTGGTATATATAGGTTTATTGAGGATATTACTTTTACTTCAGAACTTGTTGAAAGTATTTCATAACTCTGAAATGCTTTGAGGACTAGTGAACGTATTGACCCAGGGTGACTCATGATTGTAGGACTCCTCCTACTGAAAGCTCTTCTGCTCAGGAGGGGGAGTGGGCCAAGTCCCTGCTGATCTCAGGCAGTTTGTTGGCCTTTCTGAATTCAAGAGAGTCAGCAATACTCATTTCTGTTTTAGTCATCTGTTTGCTGTTGTTGTTGTTGTTACAGGGGAAATGATGCTTGAGGACTTTAGTTACAGCATCAGTGAAGGGTCAACAGGCCTCTTGAGCCTGCCTTCTCCGTCCTGCCCTCCCCTGCTGCCATTAACCAACTCCCTCTGAATTGTCCCTGACCCAAACTAATTCCTGTACTGAATGAACTATAGTTCAACTAGCAGTATAATTTATCTTCTAAACTGGGCTGGATTTGAGTAAAGTAGGCCTGGGCAACAGTTGTAAGGGGAGGGCAAAACCCTAGGCAGATAATCGTGGTACCTCTTGCCCTGTCGTTATCCCCTTTATCTGTTTGAAAATGGACTTACCCTTTGGTACCGAGTAGATGGGGTGTTGGAAGGCTGTAGCTGAAGAACAGACAAACCATAACAAGTGAGTTGTAGAGTTTTTGGTCATGGTTGTCCAACCGTTCCTTCTGGTTGGGATCTCGTAAGTGGGCAGGGACATATGAACTTCTGTGAACGGCAAGTGGAATTAGCTTGATGTGCATTTGAAATCAAATTAGAAAGTCCGATATGGAGGTGGTATTTATAGTCCTGCCTGCCGTATTGAACCAAAACCTTATTGTGTTGAAAGGAGATGTGTTTTGGTTAATAGCAGCCTATTGAAACCCTATCATTATGGACCATCTGTATATCTGTGCTGAGGGGTAGTGCTACACAGATGCCGAGAACAGTCCTTATGTGAGGCTTAAAACAGAAGCTGCGCACTAGCTCTGTAGTAAATAGCGCGGCGGAGCCGTGGAGCTGCCGTCGCGGTGCGGTTCGGCGGTCTGTCTGGGCCTGCGCCTCCTACTACTTCGTGGAGATTCTTTCACCTGGTCCTCAAAGCCGCCAAGGGAGGGAGTGGGCGGGGGTTCTAGTCCCAGACTACAGAGACTGAGACTGAGCAATATCCCCAAGGCTACACAGCTATTAAGTGGGAAAACTCTAGACTCAAATCCAGACAGGCAGTCTGACTCCAGACAGATGCTGTTGCCTGCTAGTAAAATGTGTGCTACCTGTTATTAACACAAGCTAAGTGTAACAACACTACCTCCTGGGGGTTTTTTTGGGGGGGTGTACTTTATAGAACTCTTGGTCATACGTGGTCATCTTTGATCTTGCGGTGGCAGAGGAGTAAAGGTGAAAGGACGGGGCCATTCATTTCAGTTGCTGGAGGTGTCCGTTTTTCATCTGACTTGGTCAGTAACCTTAGTAAAGTCTTGGTTGGGTTTCCAACCAGGTTCTAGCATTTTCTCATTTGGAGATGAAATCTGATTTGTAATGTTAGGAGTAACTCTTTTGAAGATTATCTTTTGCTTTCAGAGCAATTGGGATTTCCATATAACAAGACTTATTAACAAATTTTTAGTATTTTCCCCCTAGTTTGTCCTTGTTTGCCCCCCTTCTTTTCTTTGATTAAACATCTATTTTGTTCTTTTTACTATCCCAGTAATATAAGTGTTTGATTTTTAAAAGTAACAGAGCTTTGTAGTAAGCATTCTTATTTAAGGCCTTCTGCCTTGTCCTGATTGGCCACTGCTTCTGATTGCTATGACCCTCCGTTCTTAACCAATTTGCCGATATAGTCACATCATCAGACTGTAATGAGAAAATGTTTCTAAGTTTGTAGATTTATAGAGTCATGATGCAGTTCCAGTTAAGTTTCCTGTTAGCAAGCTAGAGAAATACCTAACCTAGGTAAGCTTTTAAAATAATGATAGAGAAATAAAAATTATTTTCTAGTAAAACCGGACTTCATCTTTAAAAGTATTTACTTAATTTCTCCTGTTCACATGCTCAGCAAAAATCCAAGTGGCCTTCCAGTGGCCGAATGGTGGACTTGTAAGATTCATGATGAGAGTCTGTGCCAAGTCCAATTTGATTCCAGAGCAATTATGTTATTAGAACATTGCTGATTGCCCCAGTGCTCATTGTGTAGCTTAACCTTTAAATGCTAGTGATAATTAACTACTTTATCATTCTACCAGGAAACTCCAACATATGACTCTGTTCTGCAGTAAAATTTCACAAATAAAATACTGCCCACAGAGCCAGAAACAGCCAGTTAAGAAGAGTAAAGCTGTTTGTACATGTGTATCAATAAATAAGCATAAAGATCTAAATAAATAAGCGTTACCATTTATTGTTAACTTTTAAGAAAGTATTTTATAATTGTTTAAAAATCAATTTTTCCTTTTGGACAAAGTGGACATAATTCAGTAGCGTATCTCAGAATCAAAAGCCTCAGATTGTTGTTAATCACACACATACAGTTTTTTTCTTCTTTTTGTACAATAGTAAATGAGTAGGAAGAAGGCATGTGGAAGTAGGTAGAGGAGTAGAGGTGAAGAGACACAACTGTTGTGCTGCTAATCCCCAGGGGCGGCACTACTCCAATCTTACTGTAATGAATGGTTTCTTGTGTAAACCGTTCAGCCTAGTGGTCTTCTAAAAGGGAATGTATCATATGAATTTTAGGTTAAGATTGAGGAGTGCAAAAGGGATGCTTTTTGCTCATTTACGTTCAGAAACATTTCTGGGCAGTTCTCTGCCGTTCGCTGTGCCGAGGGCCCCCACCCAGGTAACCCACAGCCTGGAGTGGGAAGTGGCCTTGTAAACAAATAGCCACATATTGATTGGGAATGCTCTCCTCATGGGGTGAACAAAGTGTTAAAGAGAACAAAGAAGAATTGAGTGATTAATTCTGCCTGACAGCGTCTGAGCGAGCTTTAAAAGGTGACATTAGAGCTGGTCCTTAAGAATAAGGATTTCAACAAAAAAGATACTGAAGGGAAATGGGCATTCTCATAAGCCAGAAAAAAAGGCTACAGATACAATGAAAACGCACAGAGCACTGGGCAACAAGAAGCTCATAGTGCTGAGCTCTAAGGCCAGGGCCCTGGGTGAGGGCCTGGAGTGAAGGGCTTTGGAAACGGCCACAGGCAGAAATATTTGGAATTTTTTTCCCCCTAAGGACAGTGGGGAAACAGTTGGTTGTTTTTAAGGAAGAGTGAGAAGCGGTCAAAATCTCTGTTTGGGAAATATGAACTCCAGCATTGTGAAGGAGACTGGAGGGTGTGGAAACTAGATATGGGGTTCCGACATCAAATATGGTAGGTCGCGGCTCACAGATGATGTTTGCAAGCATGATTTCGATGGAGTAATAGTCACAAAAACCTGGTGACGGCGTGAAAGCAAAGCAGAAGCATTGAACCAAGTCTTAGGGCTTGGGAATGAGGATTGGATCTCAGCGGAGATACATGAAGAAGCTGTCCGGTTTTAAAAATTGTTTGGCTTCTAGTGTTTTGCCTTGGTCTTCGGCCTTACTGAATGACGTCTGCCATCTTTTCTGCTATTAAGCTTAAGGGTGAATGAGTAGGGATAGTTTCAGGGTTCGGTGTCTCCAGTCTAGAGTATTCATTGAAGACTCTGAGAGAGAATGGTACAGGAGGAAGGATTTAGAGGTACCCAGCCCTATCATTGGGAACCCACTCACTTGTCCTTCCCATCTTCCCCTGACACCAAACTCCTACCCCCTCCTTCCTGCCTTTGGAGCCGGTGGTGGAGTTGCCATCACCATAGCTGACCACTAGGGGCTGATGTCTTGGTAGCGATACTGACCCAGGCATTGGGGAAAAAACAGTTCATTGGTTTTCCTCTAACAACAGGCTTCAAAAGTTTAGCCACAAAAGGAAATGTGGCATTAAGGTTCAGTGGAAGTGAAATGGGATATAGAGGCAAAAGTTCTGGATATCACACTGCCTCCCGTAGTTAATTTAAAAGCCCTTGTAAATGTTGTTTATCTTCATAAATGTTAATTATTACCATCAGACTTTAGATAAAAAAAAAAAAAGTACACGGGGTTAGTTTCATATGAGAAGAATGAAGTTATCAATGAGGACGAGCTTTACGGAACAGTGTCCTGGATTGATTTAGATGCAAGGCAGAGATATCCTGGTGGTGATTCTTTGTTCTTCCTAGAACTTGTTTTCTCATCTCCAAGTGTTCTTTCCATTGCCCAGCCTGGGTTAATTTAGCACTCAGCCCTGCACAGGTGCCCTGCTGAGGCCTTGGCTTTTCTGGCCTCTCTGACCCGTCCTCCACAGGTCAGCCGTGCTCCCTCTCTCACACCTCACCTTAATGTTGAGCTGGCTCCTGTTTGGTCTATCCTGAACTGAGTCACTAGCCAGTTCCATAAGGTTGCTTCAGTTTTCACTGACACTTTCTTCACTCCCTCGTAAATGATTTTAAGCTCTCATACTGTCTGAGTGTGCCCAGTAGTAACCACCTGGCCTCACTGGCAGACAGATGCATTCTCTGTGCTTCACTGTGTATCTTCGGCATGTAGGCCTCCTCCAGTTGGGAGCCCTTTGGAAGAGCAGAGATGCCGGACATTGTCTGAGCCTGTATGGGTTGCTCCTGACTGTGATCCAAGAGGGAGGGACTATTTTTCTATTTGTCTGGTCCTAATGGGGGTTCCAGGGTTTCCAGAGACAAAAAGGAGCAGGCTCATGAAAATGGTAGAAGTCAGAAAGGAATAAAGTGAATTTTTGCAGGTGTTTTGTTTTTGTTTTATTTGCCACTCTGAATCTTTTGTGCCTTTAAAACAAGGGACTTAGCAAAATTCCTTAAATAGGACCTTTGTGTCACATGATCACCATTTTTTGGTTGCTTAAATTGCCAAAGAGTACCTGTCTTCCCTTTTTCTTTGAAGAGTTACTGGTTTTTCTCGAGACGGACTCTAACATAGTCAGTGTCTCTGTACAGGCTTAGGTTACTGGCTTCCCATCAGCCAGCAAACTTGGGGCCAGAGGGGGCGGGGCTTGCCTTTTCCTTCCTTCCGTTTTCTCTTCCCTCCTCTTCCTCTTTGAAGCCCCTTCACCAGTGTAATCTACATCTCTGTGGGACCAGACCCATTCTGCTTTCTGAATTTGCTATTCCTTGCCCCCTTTTTTATTCCTTGGCTCCCTCTCTGGTCCTGTCTCCATTTTTTCTTTCCTGTTTGTTCCTTTTTCCCCCTCAGTCCCTTTCCCCTGTTTTTCTTTGGTTTTCTGTCTCCACCTCTGTTGTCCTCTTCCTTTTACCTCCTCCCTTCTCTCCTGTCTCCTGCTCACAGTTATGCAGGTGTGCACTGACGAACAAAAAGGACAGTAAGCCTGGAACACTCGCTGTTAAGCGGATGGTCATTTCTCAACCCTGCTTTCTTTTCTAATTCCAGAGCTCTTCGGTATCCCCGTCAGCCAGTTTCCGAGGTGCCGAGAAGCACAGGAACTCCACAGACTACTCCTCTGATAGCAAAAAGCAGAAAACTGAAGAAAAGGAAATTGCAGCTCGTTATGTAGGTTCATCCACCTTTGCTTTGGGGGAAGCCAGTTTACTCTGCTTTTTATCAGCAGCCATTTTACCCTTTGATGATTACCAACCAAAATTAGAACATAGGAGGAAAAAACATCTACTGGGAGGAAAAAAAAATAGTGATCACATTTACAGCTGTGTCTCTGTTGGCTAGCTGAAGTCCTCTGAGTGTCAGGTCAGCGCACGCGTGTGTGCGAGTTGGAGCAGAATGCTTTGTCTGGCTCTAATAGAAGATGGCCAGGAAGTCCCATAATACCATTTCTAGGGATGTGTTTGCTTCCCTCTGTGTATTTCAAGGTGGTTGCATTTTCTGTGGTCAACTAGAAATGTTAAGGAAAAATGTAAAATCATAGAAAACCTGTCAAAATGTCAAAAATGAATTTGTGCTAAGGCATAAAGCGAATTTTGTGGAGTATAGCTTGCAGAGGCATCCAGATTGTGTCCCTAGCATGGGTTGAAGCTCATTTTCCTTCAGTGACTAACCCTTCAGGTCACAGAGTGAAGGGAGCAAGCTGGATGGGACTGGGGTGGATGCAGGCAGTCCCCGCTCTGCTTCCTGGGAGGGTGCCCTGCTGGACTGCAGGCCTCAGAAAAAGAAAGTGTGGATTTTTGTGTGAAACCTCCCAATTTTAACACGGGGACTACTTAACCTAGTTTTTTTAAACTGAGAGATAAATCACACCCAACCGTAGGCTGGATTTAGCCCGAACATGCTAGCTTCCACCAGATGCTCTGGAGTAACAAGCAAGCCATAAGCTTCAGTTTTTTAAACGGTAAAAGGGGATCGTCATCTTACCTACCTTGTAACATCATCATCAGGATTAAAGAGCACAGTACATTGTAAAGCGTTTAGCACTGTTGGGCACAGTTCATTTTTATAAGATGTGAGGAATTAGTCTGAACTTATCTAGGATGAATCTGGCCTTTGTGCGTGTTACACGCACGTGTGAGAGTGTGTGTGTGTGTGTGGCCTTTGTGCATGTTACGTGCACTGGGGGAGGAAGTAATGCTTGTCAATTGTCAATGCAGGACAGCGATGGTGAGAAGAGTGATGACAACTTGGTGGTTGATGTTTCCAATGAGGTATGTTTTCTGGCTCATTCAACTTCCTGCTCTTACCCACTGTAACAATGGCTAGTGTCCGGACAGTATTCAAAATGTGTGCTTCATTTCCAAAGGGACCCACTTTTTATTTACCTGAAAAATTCATGTGTTACTGATTTTACGTATTATTAATCCTTGTTTTATTGCTCTTCTTTTCTATAAGAGGGAAAGTGTGTTTTGCTATCACCATAAATGCACAGCAGACATATGTGGTCAGCCTGCAGATCTCATTGACAGGTGACCTGTAGATTTGCAGGGTTTTGATTTTTGTTTTGAGTAAGTACAGCTCCTTGAATAAGACAGGTAGGGGAGCGGTGTTTTAGGGGCACCAAGCTCCCACGAAGTTGAAAATATGCATGTTACTCCCCCCCCTTTTAAACTTAAGTGTAGTTGACACACAATGTTACCTTAGTTTCAGGCGTACAATAGAGTGATTCAGCAAGTCTGCAGGTTATGCTGCCACATATAAGGTTCCACTCCTCAGAAACTTAACTGTGAATAACCTACGATATCATAAACAGTTGATGAACACGTGTTTTGTATGTTACATACTGTATTCTTATGATAAAGACGGCTAGAGGAAAGAAAATGTTAAGACGATCATAAAGAAGAGAAAATACAGTTTATAGTTCTGTAGTGTATTTTTCGAAAAAAATCTGCATATAAGTGGACCCACGCATATCCATCCCATGTCGTTCAAGAGTCAACCTCTGCTGTAAATATTGTATTTTCTTTGACCTCAATACCAAATATTTTCTTTAGCAATTTGGTGCATCTTTTATTATCGATTACAGAACATTTTGCACTTTTCCATGCTTCCTGCTAGAAACATCCACACTCAAGTACTCTAGCATTGTGAATGTGCTGTATTAACGCCCTTGATGTTCCTTCGCAGGATCCATCTTCCCCTCGAGGGAGCCCGGCACACTCCCCAAGAGAGAATGGCCTGGACAAGACGCGCCTGCTCAAGAAAGATGCCCCCATCAGTCCAGCCTCTATCGCGTCCTCCAGCAGCACTCCTTCCTCCAAATCCAAAGAACTTAGCCTTGTAAGCTGTTCTGCATCATCTTTCTTAGCCTTGCCTGTTTCAAGTTGATTGGCTTTGATTATTTTGTAAATTTGGTATTTTTTCACATTTTTCTATAGGACTTTTATTTCCAAATATATGTATACGTTCAGTATTCAAGTTTAATTGGCAAAAGTACTTTGGGACCCGAATGGGTTGACTGACTTCCTGGTGATAAATGTTTGTTTTATGACTCTTTTTGCAAGGGTAGGGGAGGGATATGGGGAAATTGAGTGAAACGTGTCTCAGCAAAGATGAAGAAATACACACTGGGCTTACAGAGATGGTTTTGTCACCTACGGTTTATGGTAAATTTAGTTTTCGGCTGGGATGTGATTTTGTTGCTAGCTTTGTTTGAATTACCAAGCTATAGATGACTGCAATAATTTTCCCTTCCTATCTAAGAAGTAATCTGTCATTTACAAAAGTCTACCTTGACTCACACCACAAATCACAAACGCAAAAATGAAACTGCTTGCAAGTCAGGATAATCTCCCCATACCCCCTTCTTCTGTGGCTCTGTAGTTAATTGCATTCTTGTGTGTATGTCTTCCTTTTTCCTCACCAGTTATTTCCTTGTAACATCACATTAAAAAAAAAAAAAGACTCAGTTTTCATATAACCTTCTGAATTCACAGCTGAAGGAAAAAAAGTTCCTCTGTTTGTCTGCAAATTAGGGGGATGTGTCTGGCACGGGGTTACATTAAGTTTTTCTCTGTTGTTCTTGCTTGGCCTTCTGGCCTTCTAGTATTGGCAACTCCTCTATACTGATCTCTGTGACGACTGGGGCGTGGATCTGTTCTAAGGGGACCTGTTAACCAGGAAGCCTCATGTGACATGAACAGTCCCCCAGGAACTCAGCTCAAGCAGCCTTAAAGCAACCAGCAAGTGTTTGGTCACAGGACGTCATGATTTGTCAGCCTCTGTCTGACTCAGACCCAGTTTCCTGGAAATCATTTACTCTACCCCAAATTCTGCTTCAGTTTATATCCTCCTGAACATTGGTTTTGTGGTCTCAGGGAACTCTTTCTGTTTGTTGGTTTGTTCTTTTTAATTATGAAAATAAAGGCCCAATCTGAAGAATTTTTTCCATTTGTTTCTCTTTTCCTTTTGACTTGCCTTTTTAAACGTTTAACATCATTAAGACTGTGTTCTGATTGCCACTCTATTCTCTTCTGTCTCTCGTTAGAATGAAAAATCTACTACTCCTGTTTCAAAGTCCAATACCCCTACTCCACGAACCGATGCACCCACCCCAGGCAGTAATTCCACTCCTGGATTGAGGCCTGTGCCGGGAAAACCACCAGGAGTCGACCCCTTGGGTTAGTAAGAAGAAGGGTTTTCTGCATATTTATGTTTCATGTTTTCAAAGAAATTAAAGCAATTTAAACACTGCAGTACCTTAAGAGTAGTAATAACCAGTATTGAAAAGCTGTTAGAATTACTTATTTAACCTGAACCAAGTGCCTTGATGATTTTTGAGATTATTACATTAAGCAAATTTGAGCCCCGGGTCCTACTTTTTAAGGTATATTTTATTCCTTATTGTTTCCCGTGTTCTTGGTTCTTCTCTTCTCTCCTTTCATTTTGGTCTGTAGCCTCAAGCCTAAGGACCCCGATGGCAGTCCCTTGTCCATATCCAACCCCGTTCGGGATCGTGCCCCACGCCGGGATGAACGGGGAGCTGACCAGCCCCGGCGCCGCCTACGCGGGGCTGCACAACATTTCCCCCCAGATGAGCGCAGCCGCCGCTGCCGCGGCCGCGGCCGCAGCCTACGGGAGATCGCCGGTGGTACGTTTGTGGGCCTTCACGAAATCAAACCATTCCATGGCTCACAGGATCGCCAGATGTATTTTTGAGCCTAGTTTATGTAATTTGAGGTATTTGTTGAGGGACCCGTCATATCTGTAAATTAAACTACACCCAGTTGTACTGTGAGATCCCATTCCTTTTTCTAAGGAGAGGAAATGTCTTTGTTATTTTAGGTTTACTTTTAATTTTAAACCTACAAGAACAGAGCGAATGATCATGAATGTAGTGAACCCTGTGTTTCCATCATAAGCTTCAAAAATAATACAAATAATTTTTTTTCATGTATGTTCCATCCCCGGGTATATTACCCCTAAAATCATAAACATCCTATCTTTTCATCAGTAGATACTACTGTATGTATATTTCTAAAATCTTACTTAAAGTCTGTGTTCTCCCAAGATCTAGAGAGGTATTGAGTAGGCTAATATGAGTTAATGTAACTGTGTATGTTTTTGTTGTTTTGCTTGGGAAAATTGTAGGTTGGATTTGATCCACACCATCACATGCGCGTGCCAGCCATACCTCCAAACCTGACAGGCATTCCGGGAGGAAAACCGTGAGTACCCCTGAGCCTCGGGCTCACAGCCGTGTGCCAGACGCCGGGCCCCTGCCGGCCCTTTCGGCTGAGCACTGCTGGGCAGTGTGGGGAGTTCCCGGAGCTCAACGTTTTTGTTTGTTTTTTGTGTTTTAACTTGCAAAGAATTTCCATTTTCTCTTCGCACAAGGAAAGGAGTAATGAGGTGGGGTTTTGTATTTTCAATTTAAAATCTTGAGCTTCTAATATGGAAATGCAAATTACTGAGGCATCTCCAGCAGTCAGGTCTTCTCTACGTCTGTTACTGAATTGTTTTGTTGCCTCAGAAAAAAAACGTCTTATGTGCAAACCTGGATGCTCAAAATTTGTGCGTGTTGGGAAAAGACGTGCCAAACTTCAAAGGCTGTGAAAAGAAGGAAGTGTGGTCTTATGCTCAATTGTGTTTGCAGGAAAGGTGACTTTGCTCATTTGGCTTCTCGTCCTGTGAGCTGGATGTTTGGAGCGTCTGTATTCATAGCCCCCTTGAGTTATGAAGGCAAAACGCACACATCAGTTTTTCCAGCCTCTTCTTGTACATTCTACTCTCTCACCATATCTCGTTCCACATCCTTCATTTCAGTCCAGAGCACCTTTTTATTACTTCCTGTGCACGGTTCTCTCTGCTCCCTGGCTTCATCTTCCCAGATACAAAGACTTGACTATAAAATAACACCGTTCTTTCCTTAAAATCCCAGCTTGCCTCTTCGCTCCTCTCTTTGGGAAGCATCCCCGCAGACCCACCCTGCCTTATTAGTCATGTGTGTATATTATTTATGCTTCTGGCTCTTTCCCCTGGCACCCTGTCACCACACATGCCACTCAAATGCTGCTTCCCCAAGCTGGTGCTTTCCCCGTCCGCTGCTACCCACACTTGACCCTCCGTAACTGCTAAGTCCCTTCTCCCAGAGGCTCCCTTGGTGGCTTGGCT
Organism: Ailuropoda melanoleuca; assembly: GCF_002007445.2. NCBI lineage: Eukaryota > Metazoa > Chordata > Mammalia > Carnivora > Ursidae > Ailuropoda > Ailuropoda melanoleuca. The sequence goes on from NC_048234.1 coordinate 33,059,369, forward strand.
GCCTTGGGGCATTTGCTCTTACTGGTCCTTCCTGCAGTACTTTTTCTCTGGCTTATTATCTCACTTCAAAAGTGTCTGCTAAAATATCACTTATTCGAGCATTCTGCCCTGCCAGCCCTATTTAAAATAGCATCCTTCTCTCCCTTGCTCCCCCCTTCATTGTTATTTTCTACTGCCTGTCTTTTTTGTACTTGCTTGTAGCCATGTTCTGCCTCTCCCTGCTTGCATGTAAGTTCCGTGAGAGCAGAACAGAATCTCTGCTGTTCGGTTACAGAAGTAGCTCCAGCGCCTAGAATGGTACCTGGTCTATAGCTGGCGCTCACAATACATACTTTTTTTTTTAAAGATTTTATTTATTTATGTGACAGAGAGACAGCCAGCAAGAGAGGGAACACAGCAGGGGAGTGGGAGAGGAAGAAGCAGGCTCCCAGCGGAGGAGCCCGATGTGGGACTTGATCCAATAACACCGGGATCACGCCCTGAGCCGAAGGCAGACGCTTAACAACTGCGCTACCCAGGCGCCCCCACAATACATACTTTTTAAATGAGTGAGAGAGGGCGAGAGAGAGCGCGTGTGAGAGCACATGGTTGAGCCAGCCGGTCTCTTCTCTGATCTCCCACTGCTTACGTATTCACTGCTATACACTCAGGCGCTTAGTTGTCACCGTGTTGTTTCCTATGTGTAACTTCTTGTGTAACTTACTTCTGTACAGATCTAGGCTAAACTTCCTGTTGCATCAAACACAATGCTGGCTCCATAGCCAAGTTGCTCCGTAAATATTTGACTGATTAATAAGGGAGGCAAGGCAAATTAGACTTTGAGTTCCCTGAGAATTGAAGGTATAAATACCCATTACCATAAAATTCTGTGTACTTGTGTGTGTTCTGCAAATAGTTGTTGACTGACTTACACGTCTTGTTGACCAAGAACTCTGATGTATTTGAGGGTGAAAGTTTGGTCTCTTTCAGGCAGTGACTAAATAACAAGGTCAGAGGATTAATCACATAACTCAAATACCTATGAGTTCCATATGAGCCTGTGGGGATGGAGAGGTTTCCTTAGGGAAAGGTATTAACCCATGTTCAGGTGCTGCGTAGTAACCACTTGGTTAAGTAGCTGTTGCACCAGAGCTGTGATGGAACCATTAGAGCAGCGGGGCTGGTGCTTCTCAGCTCAGCTACTGCCCAGGGGCCACCAGGGGTGAAGAGGGAGGGGCAAGGGGTGGTAGGTGGCTGTCAAGAAGAATGACGGTCTTGGTTTAGCTTTGGGTCACCTGAGCCACTGTCGAATTAGAGCTGGTCTGATTCGGGAGGCACTGCTGAGCCTTGAGCTGGACTCCGTTCCGTCCCCTAGTCTTTATTCTTAGCATTGTCAAATTGTTGAGATCCTTCTGGGAAGATTGATGGGGTTGAGGATGATTGCAAATTTTCATTCGTGGGAGTTGATAGAGCCCTGTCTCCTGCAGTTGGCAGATCTCTCCAAAGAGAGCCACGGTGTGGTCGACAGAGTGGTTCTGGAGTGTGACAGATCAGAATTTGAATTTTTACTTGGCCAGTTGACAACTAGAGGACAGTTTCTTAACTTTGTGAGCTTCACTTGACTCATCTGTAAACCAGGGATGGCACCTCCCTGACAAGCGGGGCGTACAGCTGAGATAAGATAATATGTTCCCTGTTGAGTACTGTGTTTGGTATATGGGGCTCTTCAGTCGACCACAGCATCATTTCCCATTTGGCTTTGCCCCAGAGCATTATCAGTTTTTCAACTGCTTATGCAATTGAACTGAACTGCATTTCTGCAGTGGGCAGAAATGACCCGAGAAAATTAAATTGAGTAAATTAGACTCCATGCTCCTGTCATTGGTGTGTCTTTATACAAGAGGGCATCAAGACATGTAAATTCACATTCATTTATGCATATAGAGATAATATGTATTTTATTATAGATTTTTCAGAAGAAGTGATTATGACAGGTGGCTCTTCAGATCGTAAGATACGGAATTGTGGAACTTTGTCTTGTGTGTGTTTTTCAACAGAAACACCTATTTTTTTGTGTGCTAGAACCTAAAACATAATAAATCACCTAAAGTCTTCCCTACCACACATGCAAAGTAAACTGCCTTTCTCCAGAAAGTCTTAAAACAGTTGTGCATCTCTGTCCTAATTATTTTTACAGACTGAATTGCTAGATGTTATCAAAAGTTATAATTAAATGCATGTCACCAACTAATGAATAAAGTAGCATTTGTTTAATAATTCACATTGGGTCCTCTTGTCTATTCTGGTGAATTAGCAAGAGTTCCACTCAATTTGTAATTGGAATGACAACATAGTTTAATTCCAACATAAGCCCAAAATGGCCTTTTTTCCTCACCTGTTACTTAAATGAGACATCCATAAATAGTATAAAACTATTCAATTAAAACCGTAGTACTAATTATATTATGGGACATGGCATGCGGATGTAGCCATGACAGAAGAGCTCGGGTTTGTTGGTTTTAGGCTGCTCACAATTCAGAAATTTTTCCCTGTTGTTCTGTTTGTTTTTATAAAGCAGGATTTTTCAAAATAGTAACAATGCTCGACACACTGCAAGGCCTTAACAATTAGTTGTGGGTTGGCTGACCTACTAGAGGGTTCATACACTACTTAGAACCTGACTGTCTAGCATACTTATAAAGCACAATGGCCAGACCTTTTATTGTGAATCCGAGGTCTAGTCCCTTCCCGTGAGACACTGAGAACTTTGGGGAAGGTGTTGTAAAGTATGAGAAGGCTGAGTGCAGCATTACAGAACTGGGCCTTTTAGAGAAGGTAAATGAGGTGGGGGTGGGAAGGCCAAGGACCTTCTTTAAATACGCTAGGTTTTCACCGAAAGATGATGATTCAGATAAAATAATCTTCAATGTGCATGTTTTAAAAAGAGCGATTTGCAGATGCCTTGATTGTTTGAAGTATAGTTCTGTCACAAAGTCCAAGCTGCTTCTGTTCTCTTTACCGTCTTCCTTAGAGAGCCACTCTTAGCTCTTAGTGCTGTCACCTGCTGTGCGCACACGTGCTTGTGTGTGCGCGCGCACGTGTGTGTTTTGGAAGAGTGCACGTCACTGTATTCTCTGGTTCCCTGCACCGTCTCCCTCCAGCCCCACATTTGTAGTTATTTGCTGGACATCTCAGATGTCTTGAGTGTATATTACTTGCACTTCAAAGTGATCGTATCACGATGCTTCCCCAGACCAGGTCTTCCTTCCACATTGCCCATCAGGACTGTTGGTATTTTGCTCCTTGTTTCCTAAGCTCAGAAACTCAAATATTATTGGCTCCTTCCTCACATCTTATTCGTTAAGTCCCGCAGAAATTTATATCCACTGTTACTTTTAGTGTCTTCCTTGACCTAGCCTAGTTCAGGTCCCCCATTACCTCGCATCTAGATTGTTGTAATAACCATCTCTTACTCCTACCCATTGTATTCCTTGTGCGCAAATGTATTCTGCCAGTTGCCCTAATAATGCCCTACCTGTTCTTCCTCAAAACACCCTTTAATGAATTCTGTTTGTGGAGTTCTCAGGCTGGCCTTGTAGGCTGTTCCTTTTACACCTTCCCTTTTCTAGCAGATAGATAGCTGTGTGTGTGTGTGTGTGTGTGTGTGTGTGTGTGTGTTTGTAGTGTGTGTGTGTGTGTGTGTAGTATAAATGTATATATTCCTGATACATTTGATCAGACTGTGCTTGGGCCAGCTCTTCCAACCACTTAAGTGTGGGGTTGTTATTGAATAAATGAATCCTTGGATTAAAACCCATCCAGGAATTTCCATTATTGCACCCCATCCTTTTAGAGCACTTGCTCTCTGCTGTTTCTGCCCCCCTGGAATTGTTTTTCCGTCTTCCTCCCTTTTCGGTGAGATACCCTCCATTCTGCAAAACCCACCTCTAGTACCATGTCACTGTTGAAACATAAGCTTTGTCTTTTCTTTTTGAACCACCACAGAACTTCATGCTTGTCATCTTCCTCCTGGTATTGTGGCCACTTCTGTGCTTTTCTCATCACACTTCCTAGATTGGAAGCCTCTAGTGGGAAGGCCAGTGCCTTACCTCATTTTGTATTCTTAGCATGATGTCCATATCCAAGAATGTAGCTAAGAGGCCTTATCTAAGATGCATTTAATCAGGTAGAAAAAGAATCATTCTTCAAGCCTGGGTTTCTGATTTCTAGAAAGGTTGGCTTTCATTACACATTCCAGTACACCTTGCCAGCTACACATCAGAGTTCGTTGAAATCTGATAAGAATCTACTAGAGTTTTATTTTTTCTGGCCTTGAGTATCTTACATGTACTAATAGTAAACAGAGGGCCACATTATATCCTTAATGCAAGTAGGCTTTTGACATTCTTGTTAAAGGGAGTTCCAGGAACATAGTAGGTGCTCACAGAGTGGTTGTGGTTGAGTTGAAGAATTTCATATCAAAAACATCTAAAGAAATGATGTGTCTGGTTTCTTAACTATTTAAATTCTCAAAGCTCTTTAAAAACCACGTAGTGATACTAGAGAGGAGAGAAGGGATGGCTTCTCAAGTAAATTATCATTAAGAATGTATAACACCATCTAAACTTGGAATAACCTTCCTCTCCTTTCCTTTAAGATTTAGTCTTCATGACCTCTTTAACTGCTAAATCAATTAGCCTTTTTCTCCATCGTCATCCCTCAGAATCTCAGCCTTTCTCTGCGAGTGTCGCTGCCTTCCCCTCCTTGCCTGATTGGCACCTGGCTCTCTCCCAAGGGGACCTCTCCACCTGCAGCTCTCTGAGGGGGTGCCCCTTCATTTGTTTCATATCCTGAAATCCTCAGGGCCAGTGATGGGTGATAAAGGCTGTGTCATTCCCGTCCCCCCCACCCCACCACCAGTCTTTTCTAGAACGGAACTCCTTTATCTTTTTGTGAAAACTCTGGCCCTTTCAGGCTGGTGTCATTGGATTCTACCCACTCTTATACCTTGTTGGGGGATTTCCCGTTTATGAAAGACTTGACACTGGCTTAGGGTCTTCCTCCCCTCGGAGCCTGCCATCATTCCACGTGACTCTGGTGTTCACAAGGTCAGCCCCCAGTAACCTCGGCTTGGGCCATGTGGACTGTAGCTGTCCATCTTGACTTCAGTTACCTATTTACAGGCTCACAAGGAAGATCACATCCCCGCCCTTCATTGTGTCACTTCCAGAACGCAGATATCCCATCCGCACAGCCTTCTTTACTTCCACCCGCCCACAGTGATCTTTTGAATTGCACATCTGTTCCCAGCTGTCTCACTGTGTCCCAGGCCCAGCCACTGGCTTCTCCCCTGATTACTGCACAGACCTCCTGTCTAGTGTCCCTTTTCCTGTTCTGCCACCTCTAATCCACTCTTCACCCAGCAGCCAGAATGGCACTTTAAAACATTAACTGAATCCTGTCACTCCCTGCCCAGAAGTCCCAGTGACTTCCCATTCCACCCAGCACAATATCCACATTCCTCATCACAGCCCGCCAGGCCCTTTTTACCGCTGCCCTCCTTCTGTCTCCAGCCTTCCCCTCTCCACTGAGTGTGCGCTAGCATTCTCACTTGGTTGTGCTTTAGGGACTCTGCATTGTTCCTCTCCCTGGCGCGTTCCACATTCCCCTCCTTGATGTGTGCAGGGCTGCCTCCTTCCTTCTTATCTCTGCTCATACGGTGCCCCAGACCTGTGTGCCGTGTGTGTGTGTGTCTTGGCATCTGGTGAGGATCTGAGGTTACTTATTTTTCTACTTATCTATGGTATCTGCTTTCCCTTCTCGATGTTGGCCCTGGGAGGTAGGGACTTTGTTCACCCCTTATTCCCAGCACCTGATAGTACCTGGCTCATATTAGGCATTTAATAAATAGTTTCTGACTAAGTGGATCCTAAGCATTGTCTCACCCTGGCCTTCATGTTTGCCATCCCCCTCATACCATCTTCCTCTTTATATCAAAGTCCCATTGTCCTCACTCTGTCAAATCCCACAGGACCAGGCCTGTCCACTGTTCATCGCATTGACCCTCTGACATTTTTATATTTATTTATGTGAATATCTCACTAATGAATCCACCCCCTACCCACCTGCCGCCCATCTACCCACCTGCCACCTACTTCCACAGGCCATAACCTCAGGAGAACCAGGGATTTGCTTTTTTTCTTTCTGTTGTAACCCTGGTCCTGCTAGTACGGTGCTTGGCACACGGGGGTACCCAAGAAGTACGTGTTGAATGGTTGAATCTCTTAATAAGTTGTCAGGTGATTGACTGTCTTCCCCCATCTCTGCACTTTATTGTCTCTCTCAATTGTCAGTGTCTCCGACTGCTCTTGTTGGAGGTTCGTTAGGTGTAAGCAGTCCCCTAAGTCCTGCATCTAGTCTGCTCACTATGTAATGCTACGGTGTTATTGTGTCTGCTCCCTTAGCTTCAACACATCACTTCTTAGTCGATAAGCACACGTTGTCTTTCTAACCTAACCTAACCTAACCTAACCTCTCACTTGAATCACAGTACTCAACTTCCTGTTGAATTGTTTGGATTCCTGACTGCCCTCAAATTGAAGAAAACCAAACCATTTAGCTCCTTGCATGTGTCCCTTTTGGTCGTGCTTCCCCCGTCCCTTGACTAACGTATCATGGTCCACTTGAGTCTCCCGGGTTCCGAGCCTTATAGCCCTCCTCCGCTCCTCTCTCCCAGGTCACACATCCAGCGTGTCTCCAAGTCCTATTGATTTGACCAAGAAAATGTCTTCTTCTTCTCTTGTCTCCCTAGTTTCCCCCTCCTTCGCCCTCAGCAATCTGACATACTACGTTTCTTCTACAAGCCGGGTGCGTGCATCTCTGTTGTTTACAGAGAAAGAAAAAGCCCTCCACTCTCTGGCACCACATCTTCCACAGCCCCATACTTGCGTCATCCCTCCTGGGGACATTCAGGGGGGTGATGAGGGCCCCTCAGTAATGGGCTGAATTTTGATGAATGTGGCTAGCCTGTAGAGTTTTGCATTGAGGAACCATAAACTGTTTGGATTCTAAAACTTCCCTGATAGGTCCAAGTTCCAATCCTTTGTGTACCCACAGATGCTTTCCCTTGGTATGTCTTTCGTAAACTTCTTCCTATAAACAGAGCACATTCCAAAGCCTCATGCCAAAGCAGAATGACATAATTTCCGAAATGGGCTATTGCCCATGATAGAAGACAGACCCAGCTCCCTCTCCCCACCACTAGCCCCACTGATGTGCCCTTCCTGACTTCAGTGCCCTAAGAACAGAGATTTCTCGAGGAAGATGTTTGAACTGAAGTTGCATTTAGAACCAAATGTTTTCATAAGTGTAGAGCTTTCCCTGGAGATGAACTGGAGTTGGAGCCGATGATTGGTACTCACAGGCGGGCCTTGAGGTTAGTCACACAGGACGCCTTTACAGGTCTAATTTCATTGGGAACACTTCAGTCAGTGATTGTCAAGTCTGATAGGACTTCATCTGGTGTGTGTGCGGGGGTCACAGCTGTCGTTTCACCATGTAGGCCTAGAGACTCTTAACTCCTTAAAGCTTGGTCATTTTGACTCATTGATCTCCGTTAGTAAATCACTTGATTGGAGTGACTTCATATACAGGCGGAAATCTCATCACAGGCTTCTGAATCACCCGAAGCAGAAAACAGAGCAAGTTTGCAGAGTGCCCTGAAGGAGTAGGTACTATACTAGACGTTGGCTATCTTACTTAATTCTCTGTGAAGTGTAGGTAGCATTCTCTCCCTTTTAAAGATGAGAGCTGAGGTTCAGAGAGGCTCAGTAACTACTTACGTCACACAGCAGCTAGTGAAGAGTCGACCTGACATTTGATCGTAGATCTAGCTCTGTGACTCTGAAAATTATCTTCTTTCTACTGTACCAGGTAAATTTTACTTATTTGCAAATCATAAGGAGCACTGAAAATGTTTTTTCATCTCCTTACACTGATCAGTTAACTAACATTTCTTACATTCCCCTCTTCCTATCTTTTCTCCTCCCCACTACCTTAGAGCGTACTCCTTCCACGTTACTGCAGACGGTCAGATGCAGCCTGTCCCTTTCCCCCCCGACGCCCTCATCGGACCCGGAATCCCCCGGCACGCGCGCCAGATCAACACCCTGAACCACGGGGAGGTGGTGTGCGCCGTGACCATCAGCAACCCCACGAGACACGTGTACACGGGCGGGAAGGGCTGCGTCAAGGTCTGGGACATCAGCCACCCCGGCAACAAGAGCCCCGTCTCTCAGCTCGACTGTCTGGTGAGCAAACATGGAGGAACAGGGCTTACACCTTCATTCAGAAAATGGGATGGGAAAGTGAGAGACTGGGCTGGACAAGCAACACGCGGAATTGATCCCCAGCGGGTAGTTGTTTTCCGTGGTTTGTGGCCCTTCACGTGGAGATTGGGAGCGCTGACAAGGACGCACGTCTTTCAGTTCCTCCAGCAGAACTATCCAGGTCTGGATGCACGGGCCCCAGTGCAGCCTTCATGAGCCCTGCCGGGTGCGCGGGCACAGCCTCCCTACCTGTTTTCCTGTCTGATAAAGCGGTGTAAGAAAAGTAGAAGTGCAGGAGGGCTTCCATGAGAGCGCACCTGACTCTCAGTCTGTCCCGTTGTGAGACCAGAATAACGCCACGCTTCCCGGGCAGACACGGAACTATCCCCTTGGCTGTGGTTTGGGCATTTGTCCTTGCGTCATTTACAAAACTTCAGTTGGACGTTCTTCCTTAGACGAGCAGTGGAATTTTTGCCGCTGCACGGTGTTAGGTCAGTTTAACATGCTTGATGTACCCACCATTCCCAGAACCTCACGAGCTGGGAGGACCTTGTCTTCTTACCCCTGTCCCTTAACACTTTTTTGCCTCCACTTGATGCTGCTTGATCAGCCACTGCTGCCCAGGACTGCGCGCGTTCCACGTTGCTGTGCGTGTGTCTGTGTGTACAAATGAGTCAGGCAGCCGGGTGATTCGGTGGTGGTGGTGGGAGTTGGGTCTAGAGCCTTGCATTTTCATGCTAATTAAGATTAAATATCTCAGCACTAAATTTGTAGATCAAGTTTAAGTACTTCCCTAATTTCATGTAATTTTCTAGCATTAATCCACTTTATCATTGTCATAAGTAAAAATGGCTCATTAAAACCAGGAGGGAACACAATACTTTTATGGATTTCTGCTCTCATGTTAATGCTGTTTTCCTTTCCTCATGAGTGATCTCTTGATGGTTTTTGTCTCTCCAGAACAGGGATAACTACATCCGTTCCTGCCGATTGCTCCCTGATGGTCGCACCCTCATTGTGGGAGGGGAGGCCAGTACTCTGTCCATCTGGGACCTGGCAGCTCCGACCCCACGCATCAAGGCAGAGCTGACGTCCTCAGCCCCCGCCTGCTACGCCCTGGCCATCAGCCCCGACTCCAAGGTCTGCTTCTCGTGCTGCAGTGACGGTAACATCGCCGTCTGGGACCTGCACAACCAGACGCTGGTGAGGTGGGTCAGCAAGATCCCTTTCTCTCAGGGGAGCCAGTTTTACCGCTGTGTGCCAAAGAGCTGTGTGTGTCTAAAACGATGAAATAGAGTTATCCTACTAAAAAGTGTTAGGGACAGCCTCCTTTTAAAGATGCTAGAAACAAATTACTAATGTAAAATCTTATTTTCTGCACTTTTGAACTTACCAAATGCAGGGTGGTTTTTTTCTTTGCTTTTTTTGGACATTATCCTAAGCATCACCAATTTAGGTTTTTTAAAAAATGAGGTCATTTTTACATAGTTAATGTACATCATGTTCCCATGACCTCATGAGCTCGTTAGACGTCTGTAATTTGCCATCTGTGCTTGCTAACCAACCGTCATTGTCGATAGACACTCACCGAGAAGATTCACAGCGCAGGGCACTGTCTTCCGTGCCACATGCATCCTGCACGTGCCTTCCTTCAGCAGATCATCAGTGAACCCCTGCCACGGGTCAGGCATTGTGCTTCGCTCTGAAATGGTCTAGATTATTTGTAATTCCACCATTAAGGATGGGTCGATGCACTGAGATGTTTGTTTAGAAGTGAAGTTGTATGGGATCGGTGTTGATAGGTAATGCCCTGAAACGAATCTCCAGATGTCAGCACCCAAGAGAGTAGGAAGCAAGAGGTATGATCTGCTGAAGGGTGTGAGAAGGTTGTAATCAAGCCTAGCTGCAAGTCAAGGGGAGTATGTAAGGAGAAGAGGCCTCTGCTGGCCATCTATCAGCTATTTTGCAGGACTGAGCTTTACGTATGATTCCAAAAACAAAGTAGTCATCATTTGTTTCATCTTGGGTAGGGCCCTTACAAGGAACTGCTTCTAATCTCTTCTTTTCCCTGTGTCTTTTATACAGTCTACCAGCTCCTGGGGCAGCTGAGCCACACTGAATTTTCCATGTGCCTTACTTGAGAGCATGGCCTTTTCATTATCTTGCACAGCCTGCTACAGTTGCATTGTTGCGCACTGGCAAAATTTGCTCTGCTGCTTCTGTGCCCATCCCTGTAGCTTTTGTAAGAGGGAGAATATAATATGCCTTACATCCTCTTAATCCTTTCCTTCATATTACAATGATAAAATAAGTCTTAGATGTATTTTTGATTAGTTCATATACATGTAGCTATGTATTTTCTTTTGTTTATTTCAGTTTGAGATTTTTTTCCCTTTGGTTATATGAGTCGTTCTTTGGTATGAAAGTCAAAGAGTACTTCCTTAGCGTTCAAAAATAAAAAGGGCGGGAACTTCAACATCTCAGTTAAACCTGAATCTCTCTCTATATATCGTTTGTTATTTGAATAATTAGAAAACACAGTAAACCCAGGTGAAATCTATAAATAAGACCTGCAATGAAACTGATCCCTGAGGAGTTCTGAATTTTTTTTATTGAAATATAATTAACATTCAGTGTTATATTTCAGGTGTGCAAAATAATGATTCAACAATTCTGTGCATGACTCAGTACTCATCACAATAAGTGTGCTCTTAATCCCCTTCATCTGTTTCAACCATCCCCCCCTCACCTCCCCTCTGGTAACCATCAGTTTTTCCTGTGTATGAGTCTTTTTATTTGTCTTTTTTTTTCTTCGTTTATTTGTTTTGTTTCTTAAATTCCTACAGATGAGTGAAATCATATGGTATTTATCTTTCTTTGACTTATTTCGATGAGCATTATACTCTGTATCCATCCATGTTGTTGCAAATGACAAGGACTCATTCTTTTTTATGGCTGAGTAATATTCCATGGTGTATGCGTACCACATGCCCTTTACCCATCCGTTGATGGACACCTGGGCTGCTTCCATATCTTGGCTATTGTAAATAATGCTGCAGTAAACATAGGGGGGCCTACATCTTCTCAAATTAGTATTTTCGTTTTCTTTGGGTGAATACCGGTCATGGAATCACTGGATTATATGGTAATTCAACTTTAATTTTTTGAAGAACTCCACACTGTTTTCCACAGTGGCTGCACTGACGAACTCGGAATTGAGTTCACATAAAAAAACTAACTTTTCAAAGGTTTTCCCTCCATCTTGACATTTTCAGGCAATTCCAGGGCCACACAGACGGGGCCAGCTGTATTGACATTTCTAACGATGGCACCAAGCTCTGGACGGGCGGCCTGGACAACACGGTCAGGTCCTGGGACCTGCGCGAAGGGCGGCAGCTGCAGCAGCACGACTTCACCTCACAGGTACGGGCTTGGGCCTGGGACACTTCGGAAGTCACGGTTTTGTGACATACATGACAGGTTTCACCATGTGACGAAGTCACTTTTGATTCTAGGTTAGGTAACTGGAATTGTATTGTTTTCTGTCAAAACATAGTAATACGTATTAAAGGATTAAAAAATCTCATTTATTATAAGCTTTTAGCAGGTTTTTCCTTGAAAGACCGTTACTCCGTATTCTTTGAATTGTACCTAAGTGATTAAATTGTACTGTGGAAATGTATCGCGTTACTCTGGGATCACCCATTTGGCTGTGATTTCTTCTTACACAATTCAAATCATCTGGACTTCTTCACAATTTAAATAGTATCCCCAGAAGAAGTAGTGCCTCCCGGTGCAAGGCAGCGCGTCCTCTGTAGGCGCCATCACTCTGAGCTGTTTTAATCGTAGATCTTTTCTCTGGGCTACTGCCCAACCGGCGAGTGGCTGGCGGTGGGGATGGAGAACAGTAACGTGGAAGTGCTGCATGTCACCAAGCCGGACAAATACCAGCTGCATCTCCACGAGAGCTGCGTCCTGTCGCTCAAGTTTGCCCATTGTGGTAAGCAGCCCCCTCCTGTCCGTTTCCTGTCCGAGAGAATCACTCCCTCTGCCCTCCCGCGCATGCGTCTTCCCTCCGCGCCTTTGATTTAGTAGCGTGGCCTCTTCAAAGTTACATACGCGCCTGCATCTCTAATGCCATGTGCCAGTCCACTTACCCTTGTTGTAAGGATAAATGACTCACGAAATCTAGGACAGTGAGCTTTATGTCCTCGAAACTTTTGTTGCAGATTAGAAGAGTTTTCTGTGAGTTGTTTGGTGCTCTATAAAGCAAATCTTGGGTGTCTGACACAGTAACACAAACAAAACCTTTTTCCAAACTCTCTGTAGGCAAATGGTTTGTAAGCACTGGAAAGGACAACCTTCTGAATGCCTGGAGAACACCTTATGGGGCCAGTATATTCCAGGTAACACTTCACTCGTTCAGCTCCCACCTACTGCGGGCTCCCTGCATGGCAGTGCTTTACCCAAACTCTCTCTCTGCATTCTGTCAGATTAACAAGACTCCTAAGTGTCCTAGGACGTAGGGCAAGAGAAGAATACTTGGCCTGAGGGAGGCTAGCGTCACAGCCACACGTCGTAGAGCTGGGGTTGGTCTCCAGTTCTCTTCGAGCCCAGAGCCAAGACACTGCCCATTGCACTAACCAGCTCTCCATGCTTCAGTCCCGTTTTTACACCAGAGTAGAGTTTGTACATCCTCTGTGATTCGTGTGTGTGTTACAGCTTTAAAATGCTTCTATTTAAAAAATACTCTTATTAGTATTGTTATTTCTTTGATTTTTTTTCCCAAAAAAGTGTTGTGGAAAAGTTTAGTCAATCTTGATTAATTTCAGTAATGTTTATTCTTATTGACTCAGCGGTACTTTGTGTGTGTGTGAAATTATTTGTAGGAAGACCAGATGGTAGATATGACCAACATGCACACACAGTCTCCGTGCTCTCTGGCTGGTATGTGGGAATTTCACAGGAGGTTAAAGAACACTTGTCTTTTTTAACCTATACTTCCGGTGTAATTTTTTTAGGTGTGCTTTTTTTTTTTTTTTTAGGAATAATAACAAATTTGCAGTTTTCTTGACTGAGTAGTATTATGTCATCATAGAGTAGATCAATGCAGTTGAATCCAAAAATATATATATTGAGTGAAAATACTGTGCCAGATAACCAGTAGGACAAAAATAGCTGATTCTTGCTGTCATGAAGTTTATCATTGAATACAATATATATTTTTGGTGTTGTGGGTCACAACCTTTCTGGTGGTCCCAACCGGGACTAAAAAAAAAAAAAGAAATATAAAATCTTAGAGAGGATCTTTTATAGTAAGTGTAAGTGTTGTATGTTATGTGTCTACTGGGTTGTGAAGTAAAATGGATTAATTACAGGTTACAATCAAAAAAGTTTGAGAAGCACTGGTAGTGGGTTAGCATCTGCATGTCAGACATTAATGTTTTAAATGTTCAGAGTGCTGGTTAAAATCCTGCGGGGATAGTTTGTTTAGCACAGTTCATTTCAAAGTTGACATTGAACCCCTTGTACTTGGTGTCGTTGAACATGGTATCCAGGACCCTTAAGTATGGTACATTTCTCTTTCTAACTGTTGAACTCCTCCCCACTTGGAAATTTGCATTCTTTTTTCCCCACAGGAGAAAATCAGGCTTTCAAAATGTTTTTACATTCCCAATTTCAAAACACGTAGTGTTTTCCATGCCATTTTCCACTTGAACTCTGAGGGAAGTCTCTGAGGTAGGAGGCTGGTGTTCTGCAGCTCGACCTCCGTCTAAGCCATGTGACTGAAGTGGAGGATTTTTCATGCTAACGACACTCTGCTCTTACCCGTCTGGAGAATAGGAGTGGAAGCCAGGCCTTGCTTCTTCTGGGCCCAGCTGCTCGGACAGTGGGTTTGCCTGCCACCCGACGTCCCCAGTGCAGGAGCCTGTAGACTAGCATGGCGAGGTGTCCCCAGAAGCGTCCTCGCCCCCGCCATTTTGTGGAAGTGCCGGCACTGTCTTGCCTGGCCGGCTGCTCCTGTTCGGACAACGGGACACGTTCATGCTAGTTTTTGCTCTGTGTCTTCCAGTCCCGCCTCGTGGGTTTTTCTTTCAGTGGTTAACATTTGTGTTTGTTTCTTTCCTAGTCCAAAGAATCCTCATCGGTGCTTAGCTGTGACATCTCTGTGGATGACAAATACATTGTCACTGGCTCTGGGGATAAGAAAGCCACGGTTTATGAAGTTATTTATTAAGGACAAATCTTCATGCGAACTGGACCCCTTCTCCTTGTAGCACTTTGTTCTATCATCCTCTTCCCCCCGCATCTAAAACCAAGGATTTCAAATACTCATGCAGTTGTGGAGTTTAATCCCATCTCTTACCCCCACTTCCTCCTTGCTATTGAATTGTGAATACTCATTAAGAACCTGTGATACCAAATCTTCAGCTCTCTACGTGGAAGAACATGGAATAACCATACTTAACAGTGACGGAATCTTTAATTATGTATTATATCTGTAATATATTTATTTTGTTTAAAGAAGGCTTTCTAACTTTGACTGAATAAAGCTGTCTGCTCCTGCATTGATAATGAAGATGCATTGTATTTGATACCCCTCCCCCCCTTTTTTTGGCAAAGGAGGGGAAAGGAAGGTTTAAAATAATTGATGAAAAATGTCACTAAATGTAGACTAAGGACTGTATAGAGATGTGAAATGTATAATTACATATGGAAGCAATATGTTGCTGTGTTGTTAGATTTTTTTTGTTTTTGTTTTCTACTTATTTTAAATGTTTGGAAATTTGAACAATTAGAACATGACAGGCCTCGTTGTATTCATTTGAGTCTATTTGGACAACTTTAACCAATATATCTATAGCTTTAGATTCTATTTGATAAAAGTAATTGGACTTTTTCTTTTTTTTCTTTTTTGACTTGTTGACAAGTGTCTTTGTAATAAGTTTTTAATTCCTTTTTTTATTGTATTATAGACAGACGAACAAATTAAATTTGGCCTAAAGAGAGAACTTAATCCCTTCTGTATATTTTTGCCGCGTTTCTTTGCAGAGGGAGATGTATACCTTTGGGCAGTTCTGTCATTACAAGAAATTATGGGCTATTTTTTGGCATGTTCTTTGGGAACTGCACAGATGTCAGGGGAGGATTCCTCCTGCTGTGCAAGTCAAGTCTTTTACAAAATAAGGACAGCAGAGGAGATTTGCAAGGACCTCCCTCTGAAAACCAGAAAGAATGGACTCTCACCTGGGAGGAGGACTTGCTTTCTTTACCTCCAGTTCTTTCCCTGTCTTAGTTGGATGTCCCCGAAATGGACACAGGCTGTGCCATTGTGCCAGAAACATTGTGTTATCTTTTATGTTGTTGTTGTTGCTGTTCAACTATGATATGTGACTCCTTTTTTTATTATTATTTTTTTGTTTGAATGCTTTAAGAATCTTTTAAGTCTGTGGATCTGCTGATGTACAGTGCCTTTGCTGCTATGGATCAAAATCAAGAGAACTGTGTAGATAAACTTTATTGTATAAGTAGAAAATGACTTAATTTCATACTAGAAACGGATGGATGCTGCAAGTTGAAATGGACTGTCCATTGACGTTCCTAATGTGGTAGCAGAAAAAAAAAATGGTGTCTTAAGTGCTTAGTGTTTGATGTCATTAACAGTTTCGTAAAACTCTACAGTGTAGAAAGATTTTGATACTAAACTGTGCATTGTACATAGTTCTAATGCATTGTATTGACCACCAGTACTTCTATAATGGTAGATTGTTTGTGCATTCAGACTTTTAAGCATTAAACATAAATAACTTCTAGTATGCTTATTTCTAATCCTTTGTTTGGCTGGCTTTCGTATATTTTTTGTCTTTGACTATGCCACTCCCATCTACTAAAAATTACTAGTTTCATTCAAGGGAGACTGGTGTTCAAGTCACGTGGGCTTCATTATTACTGCCTTTTTTGTTTTGTTTTTATTTTCACTTGACGAGAACTAGAAGGGAGAGCAGATGGAGGTTATCAAGGACAGGTTGCTACCAGATATTTATTGAGTGCCTCTGGTTTGTAAAAATACTGTGTATCAAAAAGTTGTCACATTACTCAAATGCTTTAGAGCGGCACTGTTCAGTATGGTTGCACTAGCCATTTGTGGCTATTTAAATTTAACTCTACTAAAATTAGTTGTGGGTTTTTTTTTTAAGTTTTTTAGTCACACTAACTGCATTTCAAGTATTCGGTAGCTGCATGTGGCTAATGGCTACCATATTGGACTACTCAAATTTATAGACATATCCGTCATCACAGAAGGTTCCATGGGACCAGCGCTGTTTTAGAATTAGCCCACACACACTGTTTCTAGCCATTTGGGTTTGGGAAACATGTCAAGTGTGATACACTGGAGTTGTTGAAAGCGCAAAGCCCACTGGGCTGCTGCTGGTGGGGTGTGTGAAGATTGAGCATAAGAAGGTGCTTAAAGAAATCTAAATTCCTAAGACTCGAAAATCTGGCATTTTTAAGGATCCACTGGGTGGAAAGATGGCAGGGGCTGGGGGCTGTGGTCTGGAGTGTGCTCGGTGATCAGCTGTGAGATCCTGACTCGAGGTGCCCCGTCTCAACAGTGAGCACCAGTGGGGTTGGAAGCAGCACTTCACATGTGAGAACTGTGAGAGCTGTTACTTCAGACGATAACATTTTAAAGGATTCTTAGCTCAATATCTGTGCATCCTTACTAAAATGTCTTTAAAAGTCGAGATTTAGAGTAAAAAAATCTTTTTGGTACAGAGTATGACACTTGTACCATGTTCACACCTCTAGAAGGAGAACGAGCCTGCCTTAAGGAGACAGAATTCCCCTTTGGTGCCTGGTGGTCACGCCTCTTCAGGGAGATCGACATTGGCCGTTGAGAAGAATGCATATATAGACCCAGCTTTAATTAATGGGCATCAATTTCCTCTCATTGCCGAGGTTTTATCAAGTTAGATTTTTAGGTCTTTGATATAAATCTCAGGCCTAGATTGTGATCTATGCAAAAATCTTGATGTAATTATAACTTGATTTACCATAGTTTTTGCTTTAAGTATGGTCTCTCAGAATCTAAAGAAAACAAAGGAATCACCCGGAACCAGAGACAACTTGGTTCCAGTCAAAGAACAGTGGTGTAGGGCTGGAAGACTGACTCACATAGAACTACCAAGAAATAGAAACTCAGCTTGAAGAAGCCATCAAGACTTTACTAAGATCAGCAGATAAAATGTAGAGTGGCAAACTCCACGGTCTTTCAAGTTCTTACAGATACCTCCGTCGGGCCACTACTGAGCAGGGTGGTTTCATGTCCACCAAGCTGCCAAAGGTCCAGCCTTGTCCTGGAGGGTGTATGCTGAAACCTACTGCAACCCTGTGACACCTACAGGGGGTAGGAATTACGCAGCCATGAGATGTGGAGAAACTCAGTTTTAAACCATCTCATGTAGCCACGAGATTCTGGGACCTTAACAGCCGAAAGCAGGGGAGATTGATGGCCCCCCAGTTAGAAGACAGCATCCTGGATAGAGTATAAGCAGCTAGACCATCAGTGATACCCTCAACTATCAACTGGGCTATTTGCATCCTCAATCTGGATGATCTCTCAGCAGAGCTGTGTAACCCGGAAACAAAATGTCCGACTTAGAATATTTGTCATTCGGTAGTTGTGGCAGTTGTGAGGAAATTTGTGCTGGAATTCCTTGCCCAGCATCAAAAAATTAAAAGTTATAAAGATGTTGGTACAAAAACAAAAAAACAACGCCTTGATCTTAGAGGCGTAGCTCTGCAGCTTCTGGGCAACCTGTAGAGTGGCGTTCAACCATGAGCCCTGGGTCCAGCCGCCCCATAACAGTAGAAGTGGCAGCTCCCAGCCAGCCTGTTCTTCTGAGCTAATTGTATTTATTTGCCTGTCAGTTCCAACTTTCATTGAGAACTGACAGTGGAAATGGCTCAGTTTTGGTGACCCGAGAGCGCATCAGAAAACCTCCCACGTATCACACTTTTGAATGACAATGCTACCATAATGGTAGGAACGCTCATTCATTATAAGCTGCTAGCAACATCTTAGTTTAGTTTTGTTTGAGTTTTTGGCAGCAAGTGACAGACTCTTTTGGGTCCCAGATAGGAATTAGCAGGGGAATTGGTCTCTGGTTCATCTCTCCCCAGGGAAGGAAATTCTCTGATGAGATCTTAGGTGTTTGGCCTGTAGGGAAGGAGAATTCCTGCGGGGCTGCCTTCAGTCCAGAAGAAAATCGAGAGTACAAATGTTTTCACAAAAAAATTGTCCTGTTTGGTCGCACAGCAGTATAGACAGACTGGGTGCCAGAATACTGAATTTACACAAAAGCGCACACGGGATCAGAGAAGAAAATCAATGATCCAAATCCCTTATCTCCCAAGAAGGACAAAGGCTCCAGACTTGGGGGTTAGAATTCTGTGCCGTCTGCCCAGCATGGCAGATCTGGGAGTGTTACGGACACCCACCTTGCTGCTCTCTGCCCCTCAGTTTCCTGCAAACTACCTGACTTGGGATTTCAGCATCCCAGGACCTCTTGAGAACTTAATCACGAATCGTTTTTTGAGTCCCTGTAATGTGGGTGCCTACTGTGGACTGTGGTACCTACAAGGCAAAAGCCCACCGTGGCCATGTAGACTTACCCCAAGCGTGACCCTCATGACCTTGGTGACCCTGAGTGTCTTACTGCCTCCCCCATTCAAGTGATATCATGGCTTGATGAGAACATTCATAACTAACAAGCTTTATGTTATTTTGGAAGAAGACTTAAGATCACCTAAATGTCAAGCTGTAATTGACTTACGCCCAGCAAAATTAACACACACAAGCAGGTACTTGGGAGCTATCTGGATTTTGAGAATTTAGGCAGTAGTTTTTGGATTCTAGGTGTTCAAACTAATGCCGGCAGAAAGTATGAGTTGAGCTAAACGTTTTGTTCTCCCAGGAGGCTGGGAGGTAGCAGGAGAATGAGTCATGGTGGGATCTTAGTCAAAGAGAATACTACTGGCCTTGGGGTCATGAGAGCTCCAGCGGAGAAAACTCAGGCCGAGCGTGTGTCCTTCCTCCTTACAGGGACGGGAAGAGGAACCAGCAGGAGCCACCATCAGGGATGGAGTGAGACCCCTGGACCGCCATGCATCGAACAGAGGCGTTTTCCTGAGGACAACTTCGTGTTATTTGAAGCACCTTGGTCAGATGCCTCTTTGCCTCAAGAGTTGAGCTTAAACACCATCCATCTCAACATCTATGAAGTCAGCTTTTAGCATCGTGTGTCTAACGTGGAGAAGTCTGGTGCCGCTGAAAACAAAGCACTTTCCCGCAGAGCCGGTTAGCCTTTCCCAGGGGGCCGAAAACAAGTGTCTGGAGTGACTGAAGAAATCATCGGTTAAACTTCGTTCTCAGATCTCCTTCAGATATTAATAGCCCGTTTTGGTTTTCCTCCGAGTAGACGGCCACTGTTAATGAAATGTGATTTCAGGTTTTACGGCTGAGTCAGGAAACTCCAAGTTAGAGTTTCCGCACCGACAGTCAGTCAACCCCACCACGCGTACATCTTTGGGCCTCAACGTTTTTGTGGAACAAGCACAGCCTTCTGGGCATAAACCGGTTATGAAGGTTACTCTGAAGACAAAAGCTCTGGTTCGCAGACCCTTGTTCCTGAGCTGTGGTCTTAAAATCAAAGGACAAAGCACCCTTAATGAGAATTGTAGTGGTGACTCAAGTTGATTAAAAGTGAAGGATGTGGCGCGAATCCCTCAGGGGCGGACTTGCTTTCACATTGAGGGGCTTGGCTGAGGTGCTTGGTCTGGGCCCACGTGGCTTCGCCGACATCCCCCCTATGGGCCGCTTTGAGCCAGGAGGACCGCAGGAACTTGAGTTCAACTCCTTCAGACTTTTGGCAGACAGCATTTCCACCTCATGGCTTTTTGTGTTTGCTTGAATCTGTGCTTTTCTTGCTGAAGATTTGTTTTCATAGAAGTTACAGAGAACAGCGTTATGGAGTCTTTTCACATTGATTGCTCTTAGGTTTGTAAAACTCACTTGAGCCTGTAACCCGACCGCAGAGCTGCAGGGGCGAAGAAGATAAGGCAAGTTGGTGTTTGAGCTTATGTAGGTTTACCTCACCCCCTCTTTATTGAGAGATAATTGACATATACCCTTGTGTACGTTGGAGATCTACAGCCTGATGGCTTGATACATGCATATATGGCGGAATAATGGCCGCAATAAGGTCAGGTAACACATGGTAGGGTGCTGTCGCTGAGTCCCCAGGGGTCCAGAGCTGCTGCTGATTCTGCTGCCAGGACCTTGTGGGCCAGGCAGGCCCCTGGGTGAAAGCCCGCCTTCTCAGAACAGCTCTCCTCGGTCTTGGGCTGCGCCGGGGTATCGCAGGCTCCTACGTGGGCCCCGAAACCCCCACAGAGGCACTTCTGTCTGCAGGTGGACGCCTACCCATTGTTGAGGGTGGGATACAAGCGAGGGACTTCTTCTTCCGTCACCTCGATGACATCGCTCTACCCAGGTTTATCTTTTTAAAAATTTAAAAATTTCCCCATTTTTCACTGTGACTGATTTTATTGCATCATGATTTACCTCAGTCAGCTGGCATTTTCAGAAAACGAAAAAGTCCGTGTTATTTAATTTTCCAAATTCCTGAAGTTCATGTATTCCTTTAAGAATCAAAATTTAAAATAAAAAAAAGACTTTTTGACAGAAAAGTGTTCAAAAGTAACAGATTTCTCTGTTGCCTTTAATTCCCTTCAAAAGAAGCTATAGACTCTCCAGACGGCAGAAAGTCAAAGGAACAATTATTTTGTGACACCGTAGATAACAGCTAATGCTTTCTTTGTTATTTTCATTACTGAAAACCAGAGCAAATGAAATGAATCTCTTACCACATGCCAGCCACGATGCTAAATGGTTTACTCACATAACCTCGTTGTTTTTAACATTCAATGTTTTTTTAAACATTTTATTTTTAAGTGATCTCTACACCCCACGTGGGTCTCAAACTCACAACCTCGAGGTCAAGAGCTGCATGCTGTATCGACCGAGCCACCCGGGCGCCCTCACTAACCTCACTTTTATCTGCGTAACGACCCTAGAAAGTAAAGGCATGGGTCCTCAAAACTGATTTGAAATCCTTGGGTCCACGTGTATTTGAGAATAGAGATCGATTTTGGAGTTTGAAAAGGTCAAATGTGACACGTGCCCATGTATGACATCCCAGCCGGCAGCGCTCCACAGTCAAGCACTTTCGTAGTTCTAGGCAGAATGTGAATGTCCAAACTACGTGAGGCCTAGAAACATCCACAGCTCAGCTCAAGGAAGTTTTGCCCCAAATGCATCATAAAAAAACAAAAACAAAAACAAAACAAAACAAAAAAAACCTGATATTCTTCTAGTGTTCCATCTTGGAATTGGAAGTAAGGGATTTGTGGATGTGTTAATCCATTTTACAGATGAAAAATCAGATCCACAGCGATTAAGTGACTTGAATGACACCAGAGCCAGCGTCCTTCACGGCTCCCCACTATCAGCACATCAGTGACTGGATCAAGGTTGCCCAGAATGTTCCCTGGGTTGTGCTAGTTTTATGTTCTCTGCATCCCTTCTTCAGATCAGTTACTGATAATTACTCTCCTGCAGCCCAAGCAAAATTCCATACTTTTTCTTACCAAACAAAACAAAAACAAACAAAACTAAGATGACTGGGCTTGCTATGATGCCCTCAGCTCTGAGAAGTTTGCTTCTTGGTTTGATGCTATTTTCTTTGTGACTAAAACTCTGATCTTTGGGTGAGAGGCATTGTTAAAAGCAATACGCTGTAACAGTAACAAAACCATCAGCAAAAACCATGTGGCTTCAAAAGTATCAGATTTTCTGACTGTAAGTGTCCTAATCCGTGTTTGTTTGTTTTTCATATTCCAAACTTGAAATGTGATTAACTTTTTTTTTTTTTACATTTCATATTACTCTTGATAAAATAGTGTGGATTTTTTCCTTTTTTCTTTTTTTTTTTTTTTGCCTTTTTATTTTTAAAAAGCACTTCATGGTAGGCACAATAGTCTTGTTTGAAAGGTGGGCCACATGGGAAGACTTTCTTTGATTACTAGTGTGTATTTTGATTCCTGAGCTCATAAAGGCCCAACCATGGCGGTTAAAGCAGAATTGCTTACAGTCATGTCAAAATTATACTGAGGGAGCAGGGGTCCTGCTCACAGGATAGATTGAGCCGCGGGGCAAAGGACACAGGTTGCTGGACATCCTGGAAGCCGCTATGCTGGGTCCAAAAAGGCCTGATGATCTATTGCTCTAGTTGGGGGACAGTTTGATTATGGACTCTGGGTGCTTAATGTCACACACCTGTATTAAAAAGCTCAATTCTCTCTCTCAACCACCAAGGAAAGAGTTCTTGGGGAATTCAGAGAGATGATTTTGTATAGAGTTTTAATTCAGATCTCATCACGGAACTTGGACCAGTTAAGTGACTATCTGAATTGCTTTCCTGTGAAAAACAAGAGCTTCCAGAGTCTGGGCTGGGACGCACAGCTCTCTGGACAAGTGCATAATTGGTTCCCTGGAGGAGGATGGGGCGGCTAGGAGTGTTTTAAGTGTTTTCAGGATCAGTCTTTGAGGGATGTTGCAAAACTATAGTCCTGTTTATCTGTGGTCCCTGAAAAATCTTCCCTGAAATCCCCAACAGTCCAGGGAGGTATCGCCATGTCCAGAATTGAACACGGAGGCCTTGCTCACTTCTCTCTTTGGAGATAATGATTATATACGATGCCAGCAGCTGGCTCTTCAGGGAGTAATAAATGGCAGCTCTCCCCCTGATCCCCCCAGCTTCCCTCACGCTGTTAGATAAGACAGGATTTCTGGTGGATATTTGCTCTCAGGACTATTGTTTGACTAACTTATACGTATAGAAGTTGCCATGTAAAGCGTGGCAATAATCAAGCAGTTTGGTAACCGTGTCGAACAAAAAAATATGTGTGCTACTTTTGATAATGCAGATGGAGGAAACTTTAAAAAGAGAATCCGGGTTTTATTCCACTAGGATCATACCTTAATGTCCAAGCAAATGCACGTCCCATCGCATGTGTGTCGCTCCCAATATTAAAGGGATATGGTTGGGGAAATTAGCCTCTTTCACTCAGAGGCCACCCTCTTTGCTACATATCTTTACAAGAGATGCTTCTGGGTTTTTTTTAGCATTACACTTGTGGCTCAAATGAACGTCTTACTTTAAAACACAAAGCTTGCTGAAGCTGAGTTGTAAAAATCCTTTTGCATATGTGTTTGCCATCATGGGGACTTGGGAAGATGATTAGGTTTTACTATAAGTTGGTAGATGATTGAGAACAAATTTAAGAAGACTTAAACATTCATTCCATAGCTCCTCTATGTTTTAAGAAACTGAAATAGCAGGGAGGACATCAGAAGAAGGAAGGGAAAAATGAAGGGGGGGAAATCAGTGGGGGCGACAAACCATGAGAGACTATGGGCTCTGGGAAACAAACTGAGGGTTTCAGAGCAAAGGGGGGTGAGGGATGGGCTAGCCCGGTGATGGGTATTAAGGAGGGCACGTATTGCATGGAGCACTGGGTGTTATACGCAAATAACGAATCATGGAACACTACATCAAAAACTAAAGTACTGTGTGGTGACTGACATAACAAAAAAAAAAACCAAACTGAACTAGGCCCTGGAGATGCAGAAACAGACAGAAGAGAGATGGTCCCTGGCCTCACAGAGCTTAGGAAAGAAATAGGACTTCATGCAAGCCATTATGTGATTACCACATAGTTGGATGGATCGTATGCTAGGGGTGTTCAGAACACCCTAGGACCACATAGAAGGGAACACAGCCCAGACTTGTAGGATCAGCGTAGGATTCTGGAAGGTAGGATCAGCAGAGGCTTCAAGAAGTCACAGATAAGCCCAAACCTGAAAAATATGTGGGGATTGGTCAGATAAGGAGTTCATGTATATGGGTGAACACTCAATTCAGAAAAAACAAGTGGAAATGTCCGGAGGTGACAGCATGGAGACTTCAAAAAACTCGGAAGCCCTTTGGTATGGCCGGCAGTTGGACCATGAAGGCCCTTGTGAGCCGTGTAAGCGTCCACGACTTTGTACTCAAGGCTACGAGGATCCAGGAAAGACTTTCAACAGAGGAGTAGCACTGCCAGGTATCTATCTGGGAAGGACCATGTGTAGAGAATAGACCCGAAAGATTTTTATTGGTTAAATAGATTTTTTAACATCGAAGGAATAAGCTATCCAAAGCTGACTTCCTTTAGTTACAGTGCAGAAAAGAGAGGACCAAAGGAATTGACCACTAGAAAGAAAGAGAAGAACAATGTCAAGAAGGAAAGATGCCGAGCTTGGGCAGAGCCTGCTAATTGTATGTGAACTTCGCCTTCACGCAAAAACAGTCAACTGTTAAAGGGCAACTGCATTATTTTTTCCCTGGGAGGGTGGAAGAGAAAAGAAATCTGGAGATTTTAAGTGGCTAATGTAAAATTTAAGGTGTTGATTATATTCTGATTATATTCAATTAATTTGAAGATATTCAAACATTAGTGGGTATCATTGCTCTGGAGACTTCCCCAAAAGAGCAAGGATAGTACTATTTCTCAAAAAAGGAAGGGAGATTGTAGTCCTTTATTTAAACTTCAGCTCATTCCAACAAATAACGAATAACAAAATAGCATGAAATATTTGCAACATATATAACAAAGTTTTACTATTTTTCTATATAAATAACTTCTACAAATCATAAAGGGTACTAATAGAAATCTGGGCAAATGACATAAATGGATATTCAGCAAAGAAAAGAAATAAGTAGCTATTATTAGAATTTATAACTGAACAGGGGCACCTGGGTAGCACAGTCGTTAAGCATCTGCCTTTGGCTCAGGGCGTGATCCGGGTGCTCTGGGATGGAGCCCCACATCAGGCTCCTCCACTGGGAGCCTGCTTCTTCCTCTCCCACTCCCCTGCTGTGTTCCCTCTCTCACTAGCTGTCTCTCTGTCACATAAATAAATCTTAAAAAACAAAAAAGAATTTATAACTGAACAAATAAAAATTAAAGAAAGATACCATTTTTCACCTTTCAAAGTGGCAAAACTTTTTTTTTTTTAAATCCGATGTTAGGAAGGTGTAGATAACAGACATTCTCATATACTACAGAGGAGAGTTGACATTTATAAAACTTTTCTGGGATGCCTGGGTGTCAGTCGGTTAAGTGTCTGCCTTCAGCTCAGGTCATGTTCCCAGGGTCCTGGGATCGAGCCCCACATGGGGCTCCCTGCTCAGTGGGGAGCCTGCTTCTCTTTCTTCCTCTGTGCCTGCTCGTGCTCTCTCTTGCTCACTCTTAAATAAATAAATAAATAAAATCTTAATTAAAAAAAACTTTTCTGAAAGACTTTTTGGAAATGTACTTCCATCATCTTGCTAACGTATATTAGCCTTGACTCAAAAATAGTTTCTCTGATTTTACTGGAAGTAAATATCTGAGGATCTAATTGATGATTTTTTTAAAAAAAGGATTTTAGTTACAGTGTTTTTTGAAATGTGGTTACAAAGGACAGAAACCCGACCTGAAGAGGCATAAGCAAAAATAGAGTGCTTATTGGCTAGAGGAATCCGAGAGTTTGAAGAACTGAGTCACAGAAGGCAGGGAGGTACCTGTAACAACTGGACTCAGGGTTTGAATGTTGACAAGTCTTGCCCTATCACTCTTCTTGCTGTTCTCTGAGCGTTCTATCTTTAAGACAGACTGGATCTTTCTCATGGTGGGAAACATCTCCATTGGTCCAACGAATGTTATTAACAAAGGAGAGGCTGACGAATCTCAAATTCTAGTAAATCCAATTCTACAGAAAGTCTCTGATGGTCCATTCAGAAGCTCACCCATGGAATCATCAATTGCAGTGGTGAGGATTGGCTTATATATTTTTTAAAGATTTATTTATTTATTTATTTGAGAGAGAGAGCGCGTGTGCGTGAGCAGGGGGAGGGGCAGAGGAAGAGTAGAGAGAATCCCGAGTAGACCCCCTGCTGAGTACAAAGCCCAACCCTAAGCTCCATCCCACGACCCCGACATCATGACTTAAGCCGAGATCAAGAGTCAGACGCTTAACCAAATGAGCCACCCGGGTGCCCAGAGGATTGGCCTACACTGATGCAGATACCCAATTCAGATGGGTTGGTGTGGCCAAGATGGCCAGATTCTGAGAACCCACAGCAGCTTCTGTCATAGCCATGCAGCCTTGGAGAAAGGGGTGGGGTATAGTGATTGGGCAGACAACTCCGTAGATATCCACTGGAAATTTTTGGGTTTTTCCATATGATAAGCCAAACACTAGATGGAGTATGGTGTCTAAAGGATAGAAACTGGGGATGGAGAATGAGAATCACGGGGTAAACATCAGACAGCCATTGGTAACTTCAGATTGATGGCAGAAGACAAGAAGTTGATACGTGTATCACTGAATCTCCTACTTTAAGTTACTTTCTTGAGGTGGAGTTCCCAGCATGTGAATGCAAGTGAGGCACTAATATTTATTACATGCCTCCGGTATGCCTAACTCTGGAGAAAGTACCTATATACCTAAATATCTAAATACATAGTATATATGAATATATATGCCCTATATTCTGTGTTTTATACATAAGCATATATGATATGATGAAATTTCATTTCTGATTTCAACTCTGGAAAATTTGGGAGGCCTGTTGTATATACAAGGACATGGAAATCTGAGAAAGGTTAAATAAGTTACCCAAAGTTGTACAACTAGTAAATAATCAAACCAGTCTTCAAACCCTGACTCTTATGGGCTGCCTCCTTAAATCACCTCATCTTTCACAAAATTTTACCCCAAAGATATTTTAAGGATTTGGCATGTTTTTCCACCAACCCCCTGCATCCTGTATACCATTTTTTTTTTTTGCATTTCCTAAAGCTTGAGTTTATGTAGATTGATTTTTCTCCAAAGTAAAATGTATACCATTATTTCTGCATATTTATAAAACCTTCAAAATAATTTGTAACTAAATCTGTCCCAAACAATGTCAGTCCCTTACCTAATATCATCCGTAGAAAGCTGGCTCTTCCTGGGGGGAGGGAAATACTCTTCTCCAAGATGCTGGTCCCTGACCGCCCATTCCTTTGAGAGTCGTGACCATTCACCAAGCAATAGCGGTCCTACCCCTCCCGCATTGCACGAGTGCCCATTGCCCAGGGGCTACAGCTGCCTTTGGGACGGACGACCATATTAAGGTGGCCAGGAACCACTCGATCCTGTGTCAAACATCACCTGCCCAAACCCCCACCCACCCATTGAAGGTGGAAACAGTAAGAGCTGTGCTGTTTAGTAAACCTGTACAGCAAATTCCTTCTGGTTTGAAGTCATCTGTTGATGAGCATATCATGGAAGACAGAATCGAGAGCTTTGTGAAATTCAAGCTCCATTACGTCTCCTTCATCCCTCTGATCTTCCAGGCCTGTCACTCTGTTTTAGAAGGAAATTGGATGGTCCTGACAAGACTGTTCTTCACAAAGCAATGCTGATTACTACCTAGTATTCTGTGATCGTGTGGGTGTTTGCAAATCGATTTTTTGATGATTTGTTCTAGTATTTTCCACGTATGAACACTAAACCAGCTACACTATGATTTTCAGGGCTGTCCCTTTCTCAGTTTCAAATATAGCTCCGATCTCTACTGTTTTTACTGTTCAATGGCCTCACTGATCCCTGTTGAATTTTTTAAATTGCTTTTGAAAAACATCATTAGGCTTGCTTAGATGTTACGTAAGGGGAAACACTTAAACGAGATGATGACTTGAACATTTAGGGTTAATTTTTAGAAAAGAAAACATGGTAACAAAGACTTGAAATCTGGAGTTTCTTACAAGCTGGCAGAAGATTTGCTAGGCCATTTTCTGCACCCCTAAGGTTGCCCTTAAACAAAACCTAGACTATATAAGGTTACCGTTACAGGGGCGTAAGAGCAACTAATGCTTTGCGAAATAGTTAAAGATGTTTAAGGCCAATTGATTCAAATATTTATTCCCCTTGGTCAAGCTTGCTTTGTGAAAGATACACACAGATTACAGAATAATATATACTTTTGAGATACAAAGAGACTTGTTTAGCCCTCCAAAGGGAATAATCACTGATGGAAATCAATGCAATTGCTTCTTCCTGCTATTAAAAGAAGTTCAGCGTCACATTAGAAGCACAGGTGAGATCTCCTTGTCATTCCCTCACGATGAAAATGTGGTCAGCAGGCAGCTTAGTGGGCTCTTCCCGTGTGGAAATGATATCAAGGTGGGAGTTTGGGAGGTTGTTCCAGAGTCACTTGTAGGGAAACCAAAGAACCGCTGTGCAAATGCCCTTCCCACACATCCGGGGGTAAACACGAAGTGAATACACCTGGATGCGCTCCGGATGGAGAAACGATGGCATCTCCATCCTCTACGTCCTTTCTTGGCACCGTCACAGGCTCACTGGTACACGCAGCTTCGGAGCCTCAAAGCAATAGCTCGGTAAAGAGAGCTTTGTGACTCTGAGGCAGACAGAACCATTTTTCAATTGCAGAAGTACTTAATTCTTTCTCACTTTAAGTGTGAAAGCCATTTGGGTGATAGCCCAGGCAGGGTATTGCAGACCGGGAGTGAAAAACTCTTGGCCTCTAAGAAGAAACAGTAGGGGAAAAAAAACCTCACTTACCATTTACTAAGAGACCAAGAAAAAAAAAAATATTGCATTTAGAAAAAATTGCTTTTGGCAACTGTACTTAAGACTCTCAGATTTGGAAGTTAAACATGGGAAAATGTTATAAACGGGTTGAACCATATTTGTCTACCACTCTCTTTTTGAAGTGGCAATCTGGGGGACTGGAAAGTATGAACACATCTCTATTCTGGTACAGCTTGCTGAGAACCGCGAGTTACAGAATGAAGCCTGCCTGTTAGCTGCTGTTTATAAATAGAAGGAATCTGGTTCATGCCATGGGTGGGGGGGGGGCTTCCGTTTGATTTTTCTCATGTGGGTGAAGGCGGCTACTGTGTATTTGACGGGGCAGCTCAGCTGTCATGAGCTGGCATATAGCGACAGAAGGAGGAGAGGGGCCCAGCAAAGAGCCATTCTCTGAACGTGCTCCTTGAAGATTTGGGGTGGTCTCTGTTGCAATCATCCTCAGCCTTGGGTTAGGATTCCAGGGTTGGCGGGAATGTTGCCACGGAGGCCCTGGGAGTTCTGGAGCATCACAGGGCTTTCAGAGCAGCCCCGCACTAGCTATTCGGCCACACCTCACCTTCCCAGAGGACAGGCATTCTCTTCCTCCTCCTCATTTTTTGACGGTGGTCGCCATTTTTATGAGATGCTGGGCCTACAGAAATTTGGGGAGAGTTATGAGATGCTAGGAAAATAATATTATTAGCAAAGAGGTAACGGTACGTGCTAAATATTTACAACACTTTATTTAATTCCCACCGGAGCACAATTATGTAGGCGGCATCAGCCCAACGTAAATGCCTGGAAATGGAGCTTCAGGGTAAGGAAGTGATTGGCCCAAAGTTTATGACCAGCAAGGGGTGCGATCAGTCTACCCAGCTGAAGCTCGACGGTCCATGGTCATCTGCTTCACCTTTTCCTCGCACGAGGAAGGCACACCCGAGAGCCGATTTCCTTGGAGACCGGTGGGCCTCTGCCATGGAGCCCGGAGTATGGCTTAGGTCCGTGCCTTTGTACAGAGGAGCCGTGGACTCAGTGGCCAGCCACTCTCTGGCATTTCTGTTGAGAGCCACATACTATAGTTCAGTGCCAGGCCTCCTTTACAGGGGTGATTAAAGCCGTTTGTCAACACTGTGTGAGGCTTTCCCTTTTCAGGGTGAGCGAAAAGTCCTTATTTATTCTTCTGGGCGTATTGTCATCCAGCTGTCCTGTTGGCCCTTTAGAAAGGGCCAGAGTTTGCAGCTCACCTGGCCTCATTTCTCACACGACAGCTGTGTGTGTGTCTCTCTCTTCGTCCCTGGTCTCTGGTTCAGTTGAGTTGAGTATCCTCCTGTTTTTCTTACGCTTCAAGTCTAAGCAGGCCCCAAACACCTTCAGGACCACTGCCATAGGCAGGCTTTGAAGCCAATGCAATGAACAATATTCAGTGATTTCCAGGCTTGTATCAGTTGGGTGATACATTTCCCAAAAGCCCGTGCACAATGTGTCCGGCAGGATCATACCTCTGCCGTGTCCTTCCGTGGACATCTTGCAAGAAGGTCACTCCCTCAGCTCAGTTGGACACATGCAGGCACCGGATCCTAAAAGTTGGTCCAAGGACCGGATCATGTTCCTGAAGAAGATTTCGCCAGATCTTTTTTCTTTCTTTCTTTTCTTTCTTTTTTTTTTTTTTTTTTAAAGATTTATTTATTTTAGAGAGGGGAGGGGGAGAAAAAGAGAGGGCATGCATGTANAATGACCAGGAGTGGGGGGGGGGGAGGGGGGAAAAAGTCTTAAAGCAGCCCCGCCGCTCTGCGCAGAGCCCTGTGCAGGGCTCGATCCGATGACCATGAGATCATGACCTGAGCCAAAACTAGGAGTTGGATGCTTAACAATTGAGCCACCCAGGCGCCCTACTTTCACCAGATCTTGAACAAATAGATGAATAAATGGATGCAATAAATACGTTTTTTAAAAAACTAACCAATTTAAAGAAAACAGTCTTTCATCTAAGTGTATGTTCTTCATGATTGTGCGTACCTGTGTTAGAAACGTCTTTTTCTGGAATCAATGGACATTACAGAACGCTGATGTTTATTTTCGAAGGCCTATTTGACCCTTCTGCCTCAGCAAATGGTCAATTCCATATGGATTCCTGAAATTGCCAAACAAATTCCTACTGTTCTCTGAAATCCTCAATCTGGCAACCAGTAATGCCATATATGATGCTTTTTATCTCTGCCATTCTACACCTGCATCTCCCAGACTCCATCAGCGCAGAGATTCTCAAAAGGAAGGGGAAGGCAGAAAACATTGGAAAGAATAATCCCATTGTTATAGAAAAACCAGAAAAAGATAGAATATTTAAATTACAGGTAATTTGTAAAAATTACATAGAGCAAATATTTACATATTTGTATACATTTGTTTATAGAGGCTCTTTGTAGGTGAGCTGAAGATTTTTCATCGGATGTTCTAGCACTTAGGGAGTCTTTTTGACAGAGACCGTTAAGGGTCAGAGGCTTTAATTCCTTGGGGGGATGTGAGAGGTAACCTTAGATTCTTTCTCATCTATTTTCCTTTCTCTGTCTTGCCTCCTTCCCTCTCTTTATTCCCGCTTCTCCTTCTCAGTACTGAGCTTACACCAGACAAGGGGGGTCCTTCCCTGGCCTCACACTTCAGAGAGCCCTACTTGTCACAAAGAGACATAAATGAATTAAAGAGCACGTGGGCACCTCTATCCTTGGGATCCAGTGTTCAGTGCTGGGATGGTGTAACCCCCAACATCCACGCTCAGAATTAACACCATTCGGGCCCCAGGGAAATACTTCTCCATCCTTGCCCTCTGTCCTCAAAATAATAAAGGCAGCTCCATCCAAATGCCATAAAGACGTCCGGGCTGTACTACTGATACGTCAGACACAAACATCACTTTGGAGCTTGTGACAAGACTTGAGTGGCAGAGGCACTTAGGTAAGAGAAAAGACAAATGAATTAACTTGTCAAATCATTGTTCTCTGATAGCGTGAGCGTGATAGAGTCTCGTGTGACCAAATATCATTTCCCATTAGTGCTGAACATACACTTTCTTATGCCTCTTCGTGGTTCCAGAGGTATTTACAAATTAGCACGATATTCAGAGCACTAGCTCATGGAGCGTGAGGAACATTTGCTGAAATTAAATGATCCAAATTACTACTAAATCTGTCTAGCTGTGGGTGTATGGCGTGAGAAGTATTTTGCTTTACATTATTGCATGGTTCTAGATATTGTTTTGAAAGATGGTGAAAATCACATGACAATGCACATAGTGACGTGGAAATATCGTGTAAGTTTCATGGTAACGATAATCTATTACACACAATCGAAATATGCGTGAGCATCATGTATAAAGGAATTCTGTTAAGAACTCCAGGTGCTATTGCTTTAGCAGAGTGAATGTTCTCCAAATAGAAATTAATAATAAAAAAATTACCTTAGAACTTTACTATTTCGAGAAATGTGTCTATTGGAGCAGTGCTGTCAATAGAATACCAGTACATGCAAGTGTTGCTTATAACATAATTAGTGTTTTGCCGAAACAAAGGCAAGAAAAGCAAATTTTATGGAATATATTTGTGAATTAATGAGAGTTATTTTATTACTTATCAAACTGCGCTGGCCCATCAAAGAAACACTCAGACATGCACATTATAATTAAATCCAGTCATCTTGGAGAGTTTGTTGACTTTCAGTCATATAAAAACCCATAGCTTTAAACAGAGTTTTCATTCTATCATTGTGAATACTTATTTGTCAAGGAAGGGGATAGAATGTGTATTATTTAACAGTTCGTTAACCTGCTTTATAGCTTATAATTATTGAGACCTATGGCATATGGGCTACGGTTAGAAAGAACCCTTGCCATATCTTCCCTTCTTTCCCCTCATTTTCTCCCTTCTTTTCTTTTCTCCTCCCTTTGATATAGCATGACTTCTCCCTCTTTTTCCTCTCTTCTCTCCTCTTTGTCCTTCTAAATCTTATGTGCAATTTCAAGTGCTTAGTAAGTGCTGTCTTTATTTTTTCGAAAGCAAATCAAATCTGTGCCTGAATCTCCATCGCTCCCCGACGGCAAGAAATCCAAACTTTGTCCTTATGGAGAAGGATATGAGGCTGGAATTCTCTTCCCCCTTCTCTTTCTCTTGGGCCATGTAATAAAGTAGAAAGTTTATACAGCAGTCAGAAGGCGCTCTCACTCAGACATCACGTTGACCCCTGATGTCTGGTGTCCCAAGTTCTGCAGCTGCTTCCTTACAAAGCTGGGACCCAGTGTCAGCACTGCTCTTGGGTGGCCTGGTGGTTGGAGTCCAGGCTCTCCAGGGTACTACAGCCGTTCTCTTCTGGGGTGCTGCGTCCCTCCAGGGTGCTGGGAGAGCTGGGTGAAGTCACACTCTTTGAGGGGTCTACCAACCCCAACCCCTTTCCAGTTTAGGGGAAATATCCCTGCTTCCTTGAGCAACACTCCAATTCCCCCTCCCTCTCCACCCCTAGGATGATTCCTTCAGGAATCCGATGCTTCTGGAAAAACAAGCCCGAGGGTCAAGATGTCTAAAGGCAATTTCTGCTTTTATGAATCACAAACTCCTCTAAAGCAAGGAACTGAACACGAAGTCCTGTCCATCTGCTTGGAAGAGGGGAAGGAACGATCTGGAAGGGCAAAACAAATCAATATTTAAAAAAATTATCTCACAC
Organism: Ailuropoda melanoleuca; assembly: GCF_002007445.2. Lineage (NCBI taxonomy): Eukaryota > Metazoa > Chordata > Mammalia > Carnivora > Ursidae > Ailuropoda > Ailuropoda melanoleuca. Next base: position 33,093,173 of record NC_048234.1, read on the forward strand.
ATTTGGACTTGGGGCATGAGGGGAAGAATGCAGTGTCTGCTTAATTCTGGAGACCTGAGGACACTTAGAAAATAAAAGCAGGGCCCAGCTAATAATGACTGATCTTAGGTTGCAAGGGAAGTTTCAGATTTTGGTGTAGGCTTTCCATTCAGCTCACTGGAGAAAAGGTGGAGAAAGGGACTCCAGGTTATACTTCTGGCTGGGAATGGAGTCAGCGCACTTTGCCAGCACCTTCCCTGAGATGTATCTCTTGGAAGTTAATATTTGCCTCAAGCTCCAGTGTTCACCCCCCTCCAATACCTGCCTGATGTCCCATATATGCTTAACATATGGGCATATACAGTCACTTATTCATTCAAAAAATATTTGTTGAGGGCCGTCTGATTACCAGGCATGACAGTAGGTGCTGGTGTACGCAGGTGCATGAAATAGGCATGATGTTGGAACTTACAGCTCATTAGGGGAGAGATTCAATAAACAAGAAAACCAATAAATCTGAATTACAAATTGTGCTAAGAGAATGACCAGGACGTCAAAAGAATCTAAAACATCATTGTACGAAGAATTGAAGGAATTAGAAAGGTTTGCCTTCTCCATAGAAGGCTCAGAAGAAAGTTCCAGCTGTACATAAATTTTAAAGGATGTCATATGAAGAAGACTTTCTTTCATTAATTCTAAGGGGTTGATCTAGCATCAAAAGCTGAAAGCCTTAGAGAGATCCAAGTTGGATTGAGAGGGTGCAGACTTTTTTCGAGTTGTAAAGGAATGGAATGGTTTGCTTGCAGGAGAGGGACAGGAATTTTCTTGATTAGAAATAGCAGCACTTAGTACTCGATAATAAAAAGAAGTAAATACACAACAGTATGGATGAATCTCGAAAACATTATGCTACGGGAAAGGAGGCTTACACAAAACTATCATATATCGTGTGGCTGAAATTCTAGATTAGGCAAAACGAATCTCTAAGGGATGGCCAGAACAATGATTGCCTGGGACGGGGAGCAGCACGGTGAGGGCTAGGATTATCGAGGAAGGGGTGTGAGGGAACTTTCTGGAATAATGAACATGTTCTGTATCTTGGGAGCGGTTTGGTTTACACAGGCATATGCATTGTCAACATGCATCCAGGGGTTCATTTAACATGTGTGCATTTCACTATGTGTATTTTTACCTAAAAGTAAATAAGGCAGGAAGACAGGAAGTCAAAGAGAAAGGAAGGAAGAATGGAAGGGAGAAAGGGAAGACAAATACTGAATGTTAGTTCATGATACGCATGCTGGAGTCTTAGGGTGGAGCATACCGATGTCTACACTTACTTTGAACTACTTGAAAGGTCAGATGGAGTGATAAACCGATATGTAGATGGAGCCCCGGCACAGGGGTGCAAGAGTACCTGGCTCCAGGGTCCCAGACACACCAGGCTTGGCCACTCACTGCTGACAAAATCCGAAGGCATTTTGTGGTGAAACAAGAAAGAGATTTATTTCAGTGAGGCCAACACTGGGGAGACAGCAGACTAACGTTTCTTCAAAGATGGTCTCCAAAGTGCTGAAAATACTTCTCGGTTTATATAAGGAAAACGTGGGCCAGGGGTTGGTGATTACGTGTGGGTGGGCAGTAAATGTCAGGTGGATCATTGTCTTGGGGTCAATCACGCGGGATCTTGCTGGCAGTCCCTATTGCTTGAGGGGTGAGTTTCGGTTCCCATCATGGGATGCTTTGCCTGCAGGGACTTTGCCTGAGTAAAGAGATTAGCTGGAAAGGACTTAATCAATCAGAAAGTTTGAGGTCGAAATGGAGGTAGTCAATGTCCTTTCTCACAGACATGTGATAAAGCAACATAACCAAATGTTAACAATTATAGAATCTAGATAGTGGGTATGTGGGAATTCACTGTACTATTTATAGCTTTTCTGATGTTTCAGTTTTTTCTTAATAAAATGTTAAGGAAAAAATAGTCCCTCTTCATTGAAGATCTGTTACACTCTGTTCATCACTGTGCTATGTGTTTTAGATATATTACCTCTGATACTAAAGAGAACAAGTTTATTAATAAAATTATTTATTATGTTTTCTTCTATTATAAATTTGTAAATTGCAGATCAGTACACTAGGGCTAAGAGAAGTCATGGAACTTGTCAGGGACCATATCATGACGCAGCAGGCCTGTGTGTTTTCAGTCTACACCTGTGCTATCCAAAATGGTACCCGCTCACCACATGTACTCTTGAGCACTTGAAATATGGCTGGTGCGAGTGAGGAACTGAATTTATAATTTTATTTAATTTAAACTTAAAAAACTGATATTTAATTCAGTGATTGGAAAACTCCCTTCAGTTATTGGAAAAGTTTCAAGTATGTTTGCAACAACTTGGGTAAGCAAATCTACTTTTCAACTGTAAATTTTACGAAACCTAAATACTTAGAAAATACTCCCAATGGGAATGTAGCATTCAAACGGGAGTAATGCCGTAAGTGTAAAAGTAGACACATTTTCAAGCCTTATTGTGAAAAAAAGAACGGTAACTATCTCATTAATCATTTTTAAATTGATGAAATGTTGAAATAATAATACTGTGGTTGTATTGGGTTATATTTTTAAATATTAAAATTAGTTCTCTCCCTTTTTACTTTTAAAAAATATTAACATTGCATGTATGACTCACATTTTTTTTTATTTTAAAAAATTTATTTGAGAGAGAACATGAGCCGGTGGGGGGTAGTTTAGAGAAAGAGGGAGAAGCAGGCTCCCCGCTGGGCAGGAAGCCGGACACTGGGCTGGATCCCAGGGCCCTGGGAACACGACCTGAGCCGAAGGCAGAGGCTTAATCACCTGAGCCACCCAGGCGCCCCTCATATTATATTTCTATTGGATGGAGTTGGTCTATGCTTATACCAGTGGTACTCAGGCTAGGGGATGCGAGTTGCAAGGAGCAGGTGTGGGGTGGGGTGGGCTGGGGTGGGAACACACCAGGTCCCCAAGACGCTTTATAATGGTGAGATCCTGGGAAACGTTATGTAGTAAATGTTACGTACCAGGGACTATTTTCAAGTCTTGACATTTATTAATTCATATAATCCTTACCATGACCCTTTGGGGTAGGTACTCTCATTAACCCCATTTTGCAGATGAGATGGAAGCCGAGAGGTGCATATGTGGCCATTTCGCAGCAGCTAAATCAGAGTAAAGAAACGGCCACATTTGGCTGATATTCAGAATTCAAAACATGCTCTTTCAGAACTTCCCTTAAGTGACTTCTATTTACAGATTTGCTTTCAATCTCTCAGACTCCCGAGGACGTTTTCTTCTAAGGACAACACTGACCCCTTTTTCTGTACAAGCAACTCTCCGAATCGTACATCTTTCCCAGAATTCAAAGACATTTGTTCAGACAATGGGCATCGAACTAGATAATTGGCCAATGGGAGTACAATGTAGCTGAGCAAATGGATTATTAGAGGGGTCCCATTTGAGAATTCATCATTTTCTTGCAGTAGAAAGGGTAGTTTAATCTCTCTAAAAGCCTGCCACACCCTGTGATAATTGACTTCGCCGTGGAATTGCCTTGTAGAAAGCTCTTGTATTTCTTTAGCCGGAATGCTGCTGGAAGTCTTGAAAAGGTTCACGAGCTACTGCGGGTTCTTCTTCCGAGATGTTTACAGAAGGAGAGAAGGTGACGACTGCCTTCAGAGGCAGTTAATTTCTTAAGTGCCAGGCTCTGTTCATTTTGAAGAGACCCAGGATTGGCTGATGTTCTAGAAACAGCAACAAAGAAACTCAGGTGAGTCGTCAAAGGTTACTTGAGCAACTTGGATGGTAGGCACTGTGGGTTTCTAGCACCGGAGATCAAGCCTTTCCCTTCTTTTATGAGTATGTCTTAAAATTCAGGTCAGTACTGATGCCAGTTATAATCCCCGTCTCTTTCCAGAAGGCAGTGCCTGCATTGGTTATGAGACCCAGCATGTGTATGCTGTTAACACATTGGCAAAGCTTTCAAACAGTGAAAGAGGAAACTCTAAAAATTCAGGAGAATGTCACCATAATGCCAGTTCTAAGAGGGTAGAAGGGGATCACATGGAAAAGTCTTGAAGAGAGGAACACTTTGAGCATGACAAACGGTAACTCCCACATTCTCCTAAAAACACAGAAGATGCCAAATATAAATATCTAAAAGGTGTTACCTTCTGGCACCACTAAATTACAATGTCCAGGTTTGTGAGTCATCGGTGACAAACAGTCGGGACCTTCTTGTACTCGGTTGGATCTAGACAACGGCCAGGTCAGGTGCTGTCCTGGCCAGCAGCACCGCCTAGAACCTCTTTGGAAATGCAGAGTCATGACCTCGCTCAAATCACGGAATCAGAATCCCCGGGATGGGCGATCAAGAATCTTAGTTTTAACCATACACTGAGACCCACGCTTCTCCAGCTTTCTGTGGTGGAGGGCAAGTGTTTTGTTGTTTATTTTTTAAAATTTGCACTGGCTCAATCTTTAGTAAAACATGTCGTTCAGCGGGACGAATCGAGCTCCCCTCCGTGGGGCTGTCGCCTCCGCTTCCATGGCTCTGAGCGTTTGAAATACTTGTTGTCGACCTGTTCACCTTTCTTACTGGAGATTGGAAACCACGGGTGCATGGGCTGGAGGCACTGGTCTGCAGACCCCACTGGGAGTAGCACTCATCTAAGCCATACTTCTTCAGTCCCCTGGCCTTCCTCAGTCCCAAAGGGTCACTGTTGCCTGGCCCTCACCGACCTTTGCCACGGTCTCGGTCGGAGCCTCAGAGAGGACAGAAGCAGGGAGATGAGAGTGCACCAGAAACCAGCCCTTCCACGCTGGCTGCTCAGACAGTGACTGAGCTCACTTTCAAATGACCCTTTTTAGCTGAAACAGATTGGGCAAAATTGTAGTCTTGGATGGATCGCCTTCTTATGTTACTGGATTAAGATGGTGAATTACGAAGGTTTGCTTTTCACGCATCACTGTGGTGGTTCATGAAACTCCCCGTTGCCATGAGTACGTAGATAGGGAGAAAGTAAATTTATTTTCATGTCTGTCTTCCAAACAGGGCTGAGTTTCTAATTTTCTGCTGAAAGGCTGTGTTACAGAATTTGGCTGGTCAGCTAACATTTGGAGTTCATCAAATTCTAATTGATGAATAAACACAGGGACAATGTTTCTTTCCCAGATGTAGAGAGCTGTCAATGTCAGATGAGCTTGAGGTCTTGTAAAACTTTTGCTTTACTTTGTACCCCATTTGGTTATCCTCATCCCATAACCACATCTCTTAAAATCTTGTTAAAATACATTAGGGCTTATTACATCCCTTGTTTATACTAAGGATTCAGTAAGAAGAGGTGTCAATGATGTAAACATTACATAAAAGTAAAGGCTTCAGAGATGAAAAAAGTGCTTAATGGAGATGTTTAGTGGGAAATGAATTCTGATATTATCCAGAACCCATTCTTATTCTGAGATGGTCCCCACTTACAAAGAGTGTCAAACAGCCTTTTAGCAACCTTCAAAAAAAAAAAAAAAACCTATGATTGCTTACATAAAAGTGTTTCAAACTCTTCCTCTGCTGTAAATTGTGTACAGCCAAGTGGATGCATTAGGACTTATACTAAATCTCTTTATCTGGTAAGATAAAAGAAATGTTTATAATTTCCCTGAAATGTATTTGCTTTTTCCACAGCTTTAGATAATACTGTTAACCCCCTAAAAGAAGCCATTTAAGAAATAGCTGTTTAACCTACAACACAAACAGTAGCATAAACCCTTTGGTATTTTCGAACGTCCAAAAAGGACTAATTGTGACTTTTCTAACTACGACCTCTTCTAGAAGAAGGGGCCCGGTTTGTGAAGTTTATCTAATTTAAGAATACCTAGGCAAAGTTGTTTTGAACAGTTTCTCATCTTGGTTTCTTTTCTTTTCTTTCTTTCTTTTTTTTTTTTTTTAAGATTTTATTTATTTATTTGACACAGAGAGACCCAGCCAGCGAGAGAGGGAACACAAGCAGGGGGAGTGGGAGAGGAAGAAGCAGGCTCCCAGCGGAGGAGCCCGATGTGGGACTCGATCCCGGAACTCCAGGATCACGCCCTGAGCCGAAGGCAGACGCTTAAAGACTGCGCTACCCAGGCGCCCCCTCATCTTGGTTTCTTGACTTCACCTGTGATGAAAGTATGTCTTAAAGAAAATTAAAACCATGGTAAGATACCATTTGACACCCAATCATGGTGGTGAACAAAAGAAAAAGGCCATCAGTAGCAAATGTTGGTGAGGATGTGGGGCACGAAGTCTGACAAGCTGGTGGCAGTATGAACTGGAACAGCTACTTTGGAAAACAATTTGGTTTCACGGAGTCAGGTAGGGCGTTTTCCTTCCTGGGTGTGCGCGCACGGAGACTCTTGCACATGTGCACCCGGATAGACACAAGAATACTCCTATTAGCGCAGTTTCTTTCTTTTTCTTTCTTTCTTTCTTTTTTAAGATTTTTATTTATTTATTTATTTATTTATTTATTTATTTGACAGAGATAGAGACAGCCGGCGAGAGAGGGAACACAAGCAGGGGGAGTGGGAGAGGAAGAAGCAGGCTCCCAGCAGAGGAGCCTGATGTGGGGCTCGATCCCATAACACTGGGATCACTCCCTGAGCCGAAGGCAGACACTTAACCGCTGCGCCACCCAGGCGCCCCTATTAGCGTAGTTTCTAATAGCAGAAATTCCCAATGGGAAATTCAAATGGGCATCTGCTAGAGAAGGGATAAATTCATATTGTTATACAACTGCATCAAAAGAATAAAAGATAGCTGCATGCATCTGCGTGGATGAATCTGAAAAAGGTAACATGAGGTAAAAAAGTAAATTCCAGAAGAAGGCCTACAATAAGATTTCATTTGAATAAAGTTCCATAATATACAAAAGTCGGTGATATCCATGAGAGGTAAAATGATCAAGAAACCCAAGTGAATCATTAACAGAAAAAAACATAATTATCATCGTTTGGGGGCAGAGGGGAGTAATCAATGGAGGAGAGTCACAGGGTGGAATTTGAAGGAACTGGTCATGTTTTATTTCTGCAGTTGGATGCTGTTTACACGGGCGCACTTACAAAATCAGACAGATTTGGTACATGTCCTTTACAAGCACGAAATGTTTCATAACAAAATAAAAGTCAATGGAAAAAGGTTCTGTCCTAGAAAGAAATCATGAGGCCTCTATCTCCTAGGTCCCATCAGGTTATTCTGGGTAACAAACCATCTCTAATTCACACTGGCTTAGTGAAGCAATGTTTATTTTTCTCTCATGGCTACATGTCCAACAAGAGTCATCAGGGTCCTCTGATTATCGTGGTAAGTGAGGGACCCAAGCTGACAGAGCTTCTATGGGAAGGAGCCTTATGAGTATCGTCTTTGGGAAAAATTATCACCAGATCACCACCTACAGAGGGGTTGGGGGGGGAGGAGGAGAAGGAACACAGTAAGTCAGGCACTGGCTTCTCAAATTCCTATCTGGAAATGATGCATCACTTCTCATATTTCATTGACCAAGTGAGGCCCTATGGCCCTGCTAACACCTGCCAAAGTTGTGAGGAAAGTGCAACCTTAGTATGTCTCTGGAAAGAGAATGTGACTATTTGTGAACAGACCCAATGACCATAATGACTTCCAATCATGACAATACGCCAAATTTCAAGGTCGTTGCTGCTTCTCCTGTCTAAAGCTCTAGAACACACCTTTAGGCTCAGTTGCCATTCCACCTCTAATAAGGATACAAAATGCTGAATTGGGAAGTGTTCTCTCCTGATGGTCTGAGGAGAGAATCCCTTCTGGAGATAGGATGCTCTTATTCCAAACAAAAGCCGTATCCTCAGAGTAGAATCCTCTTCTTTTCTGCTCTCTGTGGAGGTGGAAGGCAAAGATACTCAGCATTCCACTTCCCAGAACTGGGAAAAGACAGGTTGCGGTGGCAGTGACATGGGGGGGAGGGGTGGCAGATACCAATAGAAATTCATGCTGATATGAAAACGCAACAACTGGAAGTTGCAAATTCATGGTCAAGATCTGTCCCTCCCTTTGTGTCAGAGTTCCAGGGCTTCCTAGGCATCAGAGCATCTGTATCCAGGCAATCAGGGGAGAGAGAAAATACGTACCGACCATCTGACACGGGTGGTGAAACCAACTGCCAATGTCTTGCCCCCAGGGGTGGGCCAGAGCCTGGCTGTTTACACTCCAGTCCAATTCTTTGTCCAGGACACATTGGAAGACTACATTTTCCAACCTCCCCTGCAATTAGGCTTGGGTCATGGAATCTGGATTCTGGATAATGGGTCATGGTGGACATGATGTGATGTCCAGACCTGACCGTAAAATAGCAGCATAATATCTCATACTTCGTCACGTCCCTTGTCTTTGGGCCAAATGCAGAGGAACCATTCTAAGCAGCCAAGCAGATGATAGGAACCTGGGTCAGTGAATCAACTCACTGAAGCCTGGCCACTGAAAACCCAATGGGATGATGCTATGAGCAGGAAATAAGCTTTTACTGAGGCGTCTGGGTGGCTCAGTCGGTTGAGCATCTGCCTTCGGCTCAGGTCATGATTCCGGAGATCCTGGATCGAGTCCCACATTGGGCTCCCTGCTCAGCGGGGAGCCTGCTTTTCCCTCTCCCTCTGCTCCTCCCCCCCAGTTGTGCTCTCCCTCTCTCACTCACTCTCTCTCTCTCAAATAAATAAGAAATTAAAAAAAATTTTTTTAAAGAAATAAACTTTTATTTTGTGAAACCAGTAAAATCTGGGGGTTTTTAGTTTCATCAGCTAGTGTTCTTTACTATAAATAATATAAGGACCACAGCCCCTTTCTTCAAAGCTACTGCTGGCAAAGATCTCTGCTGGGTTAAATTCAGATAATTCTCTGGAATGAGTTCTCTTGGTATGTAAGAGAGGCTTGTCACCTTTTCTTACTACTCTCAAAATGGGTAGGCAAGCCTGGCCTTACCCACATGTTAGGTGACCACTCAGAGCTGCTATTATAGTTTGAGCACATATAAATTCTTCAAGTGATTTTGAAAGTTTCATCCCATTCAGACTTTACAGTTGTCTGGGATTTTGAACTTGGCTTACCTCTGCGAATGATTTAAGACTGGGTATTTCTTAGCAGAAGGTGTGACGTGATTTAAGAGATGATATAATAACTCTATAAATGTCTGGACAGGCTACTTTATACGCTTTAGGGTCAGTTAGGCATAATAAGCCCACTGAATGAAGGGGGACACAGGCTCCAAATGCTATTTTATGTACGTGGAATATGGAGACAGAAATGCCCAGAGAGGGAAAGGCTGGAGTCCAAAGTAGATAAGCAGGCAAAAGTATGGTCAGAAAGGGAGTTGTCTGGTGAACATTCTTTTTTTCTCATTGAAATTGCAGTCGTAGTGATAAGACCTGTAAGGTGACACTTTTGTGCCCGTGATGTAGGTGCGTGGGCCGAGGTGGGTTTGCTGTTCCTTACAGCAGGGGAAGAATTAGCCTGTGTTTATTCATAGTCCCCTAGTGACCTTGGGAAAACCATAATGGCTGGTGGCCTCCCAAGAAAAGGCAATGATACACGAGCTGAAGCTTGGGAAGTGCGTGGACTTTGTCACGCAGAGGCTGCATTCTTGCTTTTCCGATACAGGTCCAGAAGCAGCCTGGGGACAGGTTGACTCATGAGTCAGCAACCTATACCTTAGATCTCAATCTCATGGCGTGTTCCAAGTGCAGCCCTGGGCGCATGCCACACCCTCAGCTTCGGTGTCCATGTCTATAACCCAGGACTCCACAGACATTTTGTGAGGGGCAAGCGAAGGAATATACGACATGTGCAGATAACTACAGCAGTGCCTGGCATAGGACTAGCTCCAGTAATGTCTGCTCTCTGCCTTTTTTCCTCAATTTGATATTAAGTTCCTTGCGGGAAGGAGCAGGGCACATTCATATTGCATTGCCCTAAGTGCCTGGAGCATTACCTGGAAGACTCGGGGATGGTGGATAAATGTCTTATGCCAACGCCAAAGGTCAGTGGGGAGGCTTGGGGCTTAACTATTGGACCTTAGTAATTAAAATATTGACCTTAATCCCTTCATGAAGTTTCCCTAAAGACAGGTGTATTAGGTAGGCTTTGCTGTCAGCATTTACCAGAGACTGAAATGACAGAGGCTGAAAACACAGAAGTTTATTTCTGTCTCATGTAAAAATCTGAATGGCTAGTGCAAGCCTGGGGTAGTGGTGCCCTTGTGTCCCAGTGGTCTCTGACTTCAGGGTCCGAGATGGAGGAAAGGGGGTGAGAGGTGGTACGTTGCCGCTGCCTTCCACGGCACCGGGACATCTCATATACCTCCTTTCCTCCCCTCCCAGTAGCCCAAAGTCCGAGCTGCCACAGGACTGAGGATGTGCTTTTCATTCCAGATGGCTATGTGGCTTCTATAACTTGGAAAGGGAGATTAGATATAGACCACAATCTGCAGTTCCTTCCACGGGCGTTCTTCTAGAATACTTCTGGAAAATGGAATGATGGCTGGTCCCCTGTGCTGGACCGCGAGGGTGGTAGCCACTTCCCAGGGATGGAAGAGAACCAGTCTAGAAGCATCCTGAGTCCCAGATAAATGAGGAGCTGCCAGACAGTCTTGAATTATGCATTTACATGTGAGAAACAAATTGCTTTCTTAAAACACCCATTATTTTGAATCTTCGTTATCTACAAGTAAAACTATAGTCTAAGCGATGCAATCAGTCTGGCGTACATGAGTGTGTGTGTGGCTGTCTGTGAGCTGGAGAAACTTTTACCCTCTGCCTATGTTATTACCCACCGGGGAGCGAGTGGTCCCTCTCTCTCCTGACTCAGCAGCTACACTGACTGGCAGGAGACCATTCCTCTCTCCACCCAGCTGTGACTTCATTCCATTAGGCTAAAATTTAGATCGGGGGTGAGCTAATATACGAAATTGTACCCCAGTGGATTCCAATTTATTCTCTTCCCACTTACAGGGTCAGGCCCCGTATACTTAGTTTTATACTAGCAATATGAATTGTACAAGACTCTTAAAAAAAAATCAAGCCAATCAGAAGTAATAAGATGATAAAACACAGTCCTGCCTTGCTATAGGAAATCTTGGTATGTGAAAATTCTGATACATTTAAAGTGATAATGCCTGTACAAAAAGATTGAACCCTTTACAAAATTAGCAGAGTAAGAGGTAGGTCCACCGAATAATTCGTTGAATATCTGAATACCCTTAAATAGCGATATTTCCTTACACATTTATAATACTGTGTCCAAATGACTTCAGATGTTCAAATAATCTTTCTGTTACACAAAGTGAGATAATCAGTTCAAACACCCATGTTGGGTCTAAATAAAATAGATGGAAGTTCATCCATGTAATATTGTTTTGCCAATGTTACTGCTTTGACATTAACAATAAGGATGAATAACAGGAAAGAATAGTAAGGAAATGTTACCTAAAGGCATAGTAAAGGAATTAAAATGGTGGCCAGTCTGTGCAAGATTAAGCCTTCCCTTTTCTTTTCTTTTCTTTTCCTTTCTTTTCTTTTCTTTTCTTTTCTTTTCTTTTCTTTTTTTTCTTTTTTTCTTTTTTTCTTTTCTTTTCTTTTTTCTTTTCTCTTTTCTTTTCTTTTTCTTTTCTTTCTTTTCTTTTCTTTTTTCTTTTCTTTCTTTTCTTTTTTCTTTCTTTTCCTTCCTTCCTTCCTTCCTTCCTTCCTTCCTTCCTTCCTTCCCTTCTTCCTCTCACTCTCTCTTTTTCTTTTTTTGTTTCTTTTTAAAGATTTCATCCATTTTTTTTGTCAGAGAGAGAGAGAGAGAGCACAAGCAGGGGGAGTGGAAGGCAGAGAGAAAAGCAGGCTCCCCGCCAAGCAGGGAGCCTGATGCGGGACTCCATCCCAGGACTCTGGGATCCTGACCTGAGCTGAACACTGACGCTCAGCCGACTGAGCCACCCAGACATCCCTAAGCCTTCCCATTTCTTCCTGTTATTTTTTATCATAGTTTAGACACTTCCCCTTCCCCCCTCCATTTCAGAGTTCATACCTTGTGTACTTTGTAAAGTTTATACTTTGTATTTTAAAAATATCATTTAACAAGTCTCAACTCTAGGCATTTTCCCTTCTTCCACTGTAGCTACGATACCACTGACGTGTGGAACCACCTTATGATCCTTGAAAGTAAGACCTCCAGCTTTTTAAGCAGGCCAGCCTTCATATCCAACAGCTTTAACCTCTAATAACACAGAGAAATAAATAGATAAAGCTCCTAGAAGGGAAACCAGCTTTTCATCTGGGCTGTCTTTCGTTATGAGTTCTTAGAAAAAAAGCAAACGCAAAAAACTGAGTTTGTGGTCTGTTGCCTTGCTTTTCAGGAGGGACATTTTCTGGATTTGAATGCGACATGTTTGTTCACCCATGATTCCAGGAGGAATCCACTGTTTTTGAGCAATTATATAACTCACCAGCTTTGTAGCCACAGTTCCATTTGCAGCTCCAGCTGCCACTTGCTGGAGGGAGGGCCCTGGCAGGTGTCCAAGGCCGCACACCAAGCAAGGAAATCAGAGTTCGCAGAGTGTTGAGCACCATGTCCGCTGGATTATGCCAGGACAAGTGAACCGTTCAGAACGGCTTTCTGGTTTATTATCTTCTCTCCCATCCCCAGGGAGTATCTTCTCCAGATAGGCTGGGTTTGGAGAGTCTAGCAGCATTCCAAATGCAAGTTTATAGAAAGAAATCCAATTAGCAGAGGGAAAACCGTATGTAGATACGGACGATGTATGAATAGACAGACAACTCTTACACTTGCGAGGTGTTTTCTGCCCAGGTACCTGCCCTCTTGCCTGTTCCCCTCACTCTGCCTCTGGAAGCAAAGGCTTTCTTCCCAGGGCTCCTCATCCAAGGCTGCCTCGTTTGGGGGTCTACACTTTCAGCTCTAACGTGGCCAGAGCCCCCTGGAGACTTCTTTCTCCAAGACTCCATCGGACGTCTGCCGTGGGGATTTTGCTTGCCTGGATTCTGGGTTCTCCTTGTTGGTTGCTGAACTATATAGTGCACCCCACTTGGAGGAAAGCAGCGGAGGCCCCCACTCAGATTCACTTCGGAAGTGTCGCTTTGCATTCTTGTCTTGCCATTGAGTTGCTGGCCCATCTCCTGTCTCCATCTAGCCTTACACTGGACGAGGCAGACAGGAGAAAATTTTCAAACAATTGCTCGCTCTGCTTCAGCAATGACCAGCTGACTCCAGCTAACCACAGGCCAGGTGCTTCCGGCCTGCTTCCTTCTGCCGACGGAGCCCTGCACACGAGCTCTGGTAACCACTTTCTGTTCTGCCTTCTGTTTACTTCCTGCCTCCACCACTGACTCTCGTTGGGAGTGGAGATCAGGGGAGTGGAAGGGACGAGCTTTGAACTTGAAGTCAGATATTTGTAATTCTCGTAGCCCGAGACCTTAGGGTCTGTGGGATCTAGAGATGTCATTTAACCTCACCGAGACTCAGTTTCTTCACCTGTAAAGTGGACAGCCTCATGCCCCTTCTGAGTCAGCAGCAGCCAACAGAAACGCCTTCCCCAGAGGTTCCCCCTCAGACTTAGCCTCCATATATATATATTTTAAGATATATCGCACATGTTCTATGTAATAGCTAAAAGCCAGACTCACTGAAGAAAGTAGAAATAGAAGTTAGCATGCAAATCTGGAGATTTTTTTCTAATCATGTGTGGTGAAGTTTAGTTGGTTACTTGACAGAAGACTGTTCAGCAGAGCTGGCTGTGTGGTGGAGACCTCACAAGTGAGCCTTCTTCTCTCCTCCCCATGACACATTTTCATCTCCAGATCTGGGGAGGAAGTTTCTAGGAACTCGGAGAAGGGGGAATGAAATGGATCATCTCCCGATGAAGACATTCAGAAAATTGCATTTCGTTTTACAGAGCAGGCTTATTGATGCGTGTTCTCTTAAAGCAGAAAAGGAAAGGCTACAACCCCCTGAGCTCATTCAGTTCAGGAGTGCAAGCGTATCGACCTGCAGCTTCTCCCAACTTCCTGTGTCGCTTTATCAACTGTGATCTGAGGCGAGGGAGCACGCGCTTCCCCAAGGCGCCAGTTAAGCCAAGGAGAGGATTGGTGGGACGTGTGGTCTTTTGAAAAACCACATGACCACACCTGTGGCTGAGACTACAGTGGCTCCGAGGGGTGGCTCTGGGTGTGGAGGGAAGCTGAAGCCATGATGACAGAGGAATTCTTTCTTGAGAAGCCTCCCCATTTCTCCTGGTGTGTGGTTTTGCTTTGCAGCAGAGAGGTGGGAATTGGGTCCCGCTTGGCCGCTCAGTCAGGGCACTCTGCAGTGCGCTGGGTATCAGTTCTCATCGAGGGCTGCCACAGAGACACGGCTGGCTGACCTCTTATTCATTCCTCCTGTGTGCCCATTGCCTGAGCATCTATTATGTGCCACATGTTGCTTTTTAGCCCTCTGCTGGTCTTAACTCATTTATGCCTCACAGCACCTCTATAGGGGGGCAACCACTTTTATTCGCACTGCACAGAGAAAGAAACTGAGGCAGAGGGAGGCAAAGCTTTCCTCATGCCCTCTTTACGAGGAATTGTGTTTGGTTTACAGTTATTGACTTGAAGGTGGCAATTTTCCAGAGAATTTTTCTTGAATGGTCTGGCTGGAACTGCTCGCTCACTAAGCAATTCACATGTTTGTTTCAGACAGTACAGGCCATACAGACAGAACGAGGGACAGTATATTATGGGGGCAGTATCACTGATATTAGACCCTTCCGTACCACGGAGCAGGTGGCCTAGAAGATCATGCTTACAGGGGACACTGGTAGTTTCCAGATTTTTTGTTGGTCTCTGACCTTAGGCCTGTGGTTTTCTAAAACATCCCACGTTTCCTTCCGAAGCAAAGGCATCAACAGGTATCCCTTCTCAGGTGACTGTTTACAGGAGTTTTGATAGCCCGTCTGGTTTGAATACCTCTGTGGAGCAAATTCCACATTGCACGCATTGTATCATCTCCAATGGTCACCTTAAAACACAGAGAGAGATTAATGACAGTGACGTCCTCGGTTCCTCTGGTGGCAGTGAGGAGCACTTTGCACAGGCTGGTAGCAGCTCTCGCTCAGCCTTTGAGACCCCCTCCTGCCCTTTGAACTCAGCAGAAACGCGTGTGAAACTTGACTGCACGTGTGCTGGGGCGGGAGGCCCAGAGCCAGGCCCTGGTCGAAATGCGATGGCCCCCAAGCACGACAGGTACTGCAGAGGGATGATAAACTGGGGTTACGGGAAGATTGCGGGCAGACGCTATTGGAAAACTGGAGTAAAGGAAGAAAAAATGTGGAGGACAGGGGACACTGATGAAGGTGGGTGGTTGCAAACTTAGGCCATTAACCCCATGAGCTGTCCCCGTGCTTTCTTTCTCCTAGTGGCACCTGTTGCCGTAGTCGGTGAAGCGCCACTGGGAAACTGGGCTGGATGGCGTGGGATCAGGTCATCGTGCGCCAAAAAAGTGCTTAGTTATCCAGGACAGCTGGCATTTGTAAGGGCGGAGAAGGAGCAGGGCTTGAGTGTCTGCTCTGTTCTTATCCCGTGACCCTGGTGACAACACACTGTGTGTTTCCAGTTCCTCCCCAACACCACGGTCTTTAGGCATTCTATCCATTTGGCTTCTCACGGTGCGTTGGTCCAAGGCAGGTTGGAAATGCCGGTTATTTTAGTTATCCTCAGGCAATCTGATGGGCTCTCTCCTCCTGCTTCCCTCCCTCCCCACCTCCTGAAATCCTTCACACCTTTCCACGCACATCTCAGAGGCTGCTTTTTCTATAAGCCCCCCCCCCAATATTGTCTGGAGCTGGATTTCATCTTGCCCTCCTTGGTGCATTCCGCAGTATAGCATGCACAAAAATCCATCTTGTATTTCTCTTTATTATTTGTGTTCGTGTCTCACCTTGACCCAAAGCTCCGTGAGGGCAGGACTCATGTTTTCTTCATCATTACTGCCTCCGTATAGCCTTGCACACAGTATCTTGTACAAAGTACATATTTAATAACTTCCTGTGGAATCGAAGTTGATTACAGACCTTCCACACTCCCGGTTGCACAAACAGCCTGTGTTTCTACAAACATGAAGGTATGTGGGTTGGGTTGGGGCAGCAGGAGAGGAACCGTCCAGGGGAGGAGAGACGTTTGCAGGGACTGAACATTTCTGCACTGAGCCAGTCCAGATCTTTCTCCTCCCTAAACCATCAACGCTTCTCTTGTTTTCTCCTGGAGGGGCTCTGTCCTTCTTGCTTTTCAGAGATTAACTAAATTGTTTCTTTTTTTCTGGTGTGCTCTGAAGGCCTCACTGGCATCTCCTTTGCTTTTCAGAGAGCTTAGTTTGTAGCAGAGGGGAGGACCTCTCTGGGTCACAGCAGGATCGCTCACCCCCCCTCTGCTCTCTGGTAGCCTTAGTCTGAAGGGCAGAGGGAAACTTCCGGCCAGGGTGATGATGATCTGTCCACACGCTTGGGCTCGTGCAGCCCCGGGAGGTGATGGGAGAATGTCAAGCCATAATTGACTTTCAGTATCAGCTGGTCAAGGATGAGCCTCGCCAGCCCCGAGGCCCAGCTCGCCATTGCTGTTTTAAGATAGTAACCCAGGATCATATTGTCTATGTTAGGGAACACAGTGATTCTTCTCTTTCTATCCTAATGTTTTAATTATTGTTATTATTATTTGGCCATTTGTTTTAACACCTAGGGAATGTTCTATATCTGTAAGGGCCCCTAGTTAAATGACAGTCTCTAAATCTGGACACTCATTTTCATCTCTACTTTCCCAAGAGAGCCTGGCTTTTGGCTATTCAACCGATTTCTTGTAGTAAGTAAATCTTATAAAAATACTCGGAGATGAAATTTGAGGGCCTGGGCAAAGGGTTTCTCCTCAGCTCCTGGCGACACTGCTGGGCCAGGTGGGTTGTGGAAGACACAGAAGAGAGGTCTTTGGAAGTAGGTGGCCAGGGCAGTCACAGCTCATTCAGTCCACACAGTCAGTAGAAACCCAGACGGAGGCGTGAGCTGTCCCCTAGTCCTTACAACCCACTGTGCCCATTTCGGACCCCAACAATTCTCATCTTCTACAGGCTTTTTCTGACCACAACCTGAACCCGGTGACTGAAAGCAAAAGAATTTCACCTACTCCTCGGTGCGCGCAAGACCCTGGAGAGAGCGAGTATAAATCAGCAAGGGTAGACAACAGAGCTTCGGCAATGTGTAAGTGGTGAGTTTGACAGCAGCACTTGTGACATAAACAAAGCACAGCATTACAGTCTTTCCCCCAGCAAACCTTTGAGCCTGATTCAGTGGGATTAATTGTCTCCTGCCCAGGGAAGGCAGCTCTGGCAGATCTTACTGCTTTTGCCTCCAATCTTATATAAAAGATACTCCAAGGTCACTTGAGGTTGCAAACACAATCTCCATTCAGTAATTAGAATGTCATGGTGCAGATGTTAATCAAAACTTTGAACGTGACAGCACCCAATTGTCTGACTTCCTTCAGCTCCGAACTGCTTCAGGCACGGTCCTCTTGTCTCTACCCCTCGCTGCTCACACCCCTCCCTCCTCACTCCCCCCTCCTTCCTCCCCTCTTCCCTCCTCGTCTTCCATCCCCTCCTTTTCCTCTCACTCCCCTCCCCCTCCCCCTCACCCCCCTGCCTCCATCCCTCCCTTCTCACTCCCTTCCCTCATTCCTCCTCTCCCTCCTCACCCCTCTCTCCTCACCTCCCAGTTCCCCCCCTGCTCACCCTCCTCCCTCTTCATCTCCCTTCCTCTTCACCCCCTTCCTGCTCACCTTGTCCTCCTTGCCCACCTCTTTCTCCCTGTATACTTTTCCTCACCTGCTGGATCCTTGCCAGCATGGAAGGTGGGAGAGGGAGGGATGTGGGCCTGAAGCTACCATCCCTAGTTAGGTTGCTGATGATTAGAACAGACCTTTTCTCCATGGCTGCCTTTTTGGGCTCTTTGAAGTACTCTGCTGAGCGATTCCTCCCACTGCTCCCATTACTTACGTGGACTCACCTGCATTTTGGCTGGCCATTTATAACTCCTCCTGTAGCTGGTGGGTCCCCCGTGAACCCCTTCTGCTGAGATGTTCTCACCCTGGGTAGATGAAATGAGCTGGGTGTCTCTCTGGCACGGCTCACATCAGCTCCCTGGATCCTTTGCCCAGCCAGCCCTGAGGATGTGGGCTGACCCCACCGCAGAGCACTGTCCTGCCTGCAGCACCAAAAGAGGGAGGTGGCTCTTCACTCCTTGGACACTTTGTCCCAACGGAAGGCAGAGCTTAGGTAACGCTCCATTCTGGTCTGCTTAGCCGGGAGTTGGAAACTGGTCCTTGGTGTATATCAATTGCCCTTCAACAGTTTCTGGAACTCTCCTTGAAACTCTCTATTCAAGCCTATTACTCTACACCTGGGAGGGTAGAAGGGGGTGCCCCGTCATCCTCCCAGGTAAAGGATAGGGGTTCGCAAGACAGTAGCGCCTCTTGCAAAAAAGGAAAAAGAAAAGAGAAAAAGAGAAGAAGGAAAACACACTTGTCTCATTTCCTTTTTCTACCCTCTCTGATCTCCTTTTATATTTTTTTGATCTGGCTGAAAGCTTCAAGATTCGTGGGACAAGTTCTTGAGGCCTTTCCAGATGGTCGTATATGAAGCTAAAGGTCTTGCCTTGCTCCCACCTTGACACATGACATCCGTTGTATCACCCTATTGAAGCAGAGCCTGGAAGACTTCATTTCTAACACACGGCCGCACGTATTATCTGAACTAGCTCCAATCAGCTGGATCTGTGCCTCTTACCTGTCCCTGCCCGGGGACATCAGGTACATGACTGGGACCTGCCAACTTCAGCAATCACAGGAGAATAAGCCTGTTGGCATCAGTCCCTCTTATTTATGTTTATATTGCCCTAGACAATGCCAGTGTTTTCACTGGGGTAAGTAACGGACAGGTGGCGGGGGGGGGGTAGGGGGAGGTTCTCAGCTCATTTCTGTGAGGGGAGGAATAGAAATTAAATGTTTTTCTCTAGTGTTTCAATGTACGGGATGAGGTGGGAAGGAAGAGATGCATACTCCTGGGCATTTAGTGGGAACTCTCTAGTCACTCCAGTAATTAATCGCAACCCCCAATCAGCGAGGTTACAAATCCCGCTATAGCATGCACAATGCTTCCGTTCATGGGCTACGATGGCTGTCAATGAGCATAGTCATGCTACATTACAAGAAACCACCAGCTCACTGGCCTATAAGAAGCAATGTCTGTTGTTTATGCTTCAGAGGGGTCCCTTGGGGCTAGACCAGATGGTTCTGCTGATCTGGTCGGGTTCCCTCATCTTGAATGGAAGTTGAGTGAGTGCTGGCTGATGGAGGATGACCTCGGCTGGAGTGACAGGGGGAGATCTGGCTCTGCTCCCTATGTATCTTCTCCAGTAACAGGCTAGCTCAGGCAGATAAAGGCACAAAAGTGAGTAGAAATATGCAAGAGCTCTTGAGCCCAAGGCTTGGAACTGGCACACTTATTTTCAACTTGGACATCCTGTATTTTTTTATTTGCTAAGTCTGGCAACCCTATATTTCATTTTACTGACCCAAACAAGTCCTGTGGCCAAGCCCAGAGTGAAGGGGCAGGGCAGATCACCCTGACCACAGCGGAAAGCCTTGCAGAGTTATCTGGCAAAGGGCAAGGATCTAGGACTCGTTAGAGTAATGCAATCAACCTACCCCATGGGCTTTTTTTTTTTTTAATAAACTTCTTTTTTTCTGGCTAAGGACCATCATATTTATAGGGGTTCCCCCTCATGGTCTCTTCACCTGCGTTGTTAGCAATAGACATTAATTTTATTTTCAGGACTCTAGCTTCTGTGTCTAGGGGAAACAGAAGTGACCACACTCCCTTGCTAAAGTGACTCCTGCCCTCACAAAGCTTGGCAAACAGAGGATTCAAATTCCTGCTTTGGCACCATGATGAATTTCATCGCCTTTTTGGCCCTTTATGGTCCCAGAGAGTCAAAACCATACATGTGAACTCAGAGACTATCAGGGTATTATGGTGCCAGAATCACTTGTGAGAAAGAATGACAGGTGAGCGGGAAAGGAGAGGCACAGAGCCAAATGGGGGCTAGAGACTTTGCAAGACAGAGCCAAGGAGTGGCTGGCAGAAGCTGGCAAGGGGAACGTAAGTAACTCAGGTCATGGTTTCCAAGCCTGCTTGAGCACCCAAATCGCCTGGCGATATCCTACATTTCTTAGTTCCCTGTGAGGACTGGGGACTCTTGGTCCGTATCAACCTTAGAAATCCAGTTCCTCAACCTGTTTCCTTACAGGCTTAGATGCATGTCAGTGTGAGTGGGATAACACCCCTGGATGGAATTAAAACTGGTTGGAAATCTTCCTACGTGGAAACGGATGGCACATAAATCTTAATCTCTCTTCTTCTCAGTTACATTTTGTTAATTTCATGACCAATATCTCTATGCATTAGCGATAATGAATACAAAAAATGCATTTGACTCTTCATTTATTTGCTTACATTTGTGACTAGCACATTCTTTGAGAGAAAAACCACACCAATTCTGTGCTAGTGTGGAATATTCAGAATTTGGTTTCTCTTTTTGTTAAATGCAGAACCCTCACAATTTTTCTGATATTTAAGTATTTGTTTTGTTAAAATAATACGATTTGAGGACTGGAGGAAGAGGGAGCAGCCATTAGCATGATTTAATTTTATTGCTTTTGAAGTAGAAAATATTCATTGCCTTGCGGACAAATTATTTGATTTCTCTGAAAAAGCGTAGTAGCATACAATGAGTGACGGCTGATGATGAGTTTTCTTGACAAGTACTTTTAAGAAGACTATTTCTAAATGCAAAATGCCAAGCAAAATTTTGGGAAGAAGCTTCATATTTCTTTAGTGAATTCATAGTGATCCACTGTACCCTTTTCGTTTCTTCCGTGCTCCTTAGAAAGCCCTTATCTATTTAGGAATTTCTTTTTCCTGCTTTGAATGGAAATTCTCTGCAGAGCAAACCACTTTAAATATCTGCCTTAAACTCCTGATTGGTTCATTAAAATTCGTTTTTAAGAGTTTTTGTGCAGCTTGGATTTATGACCCTAGACACTTAAAGTCAACAGTGTGTCAAGTCTAGTATGGCTGATGGAGTGGAGAGAATATTTAGTACAGTACTGAAATTTTATAAGCTTTGGCAATAAAAGGTAAAGATCTAGATTCATTTAGAAACTAATATTGGAAAATAATGCCTTGTAATTTTATAGCTTATTATCTCAGTTGATTCTCAAAATTACTGTTGTGTGATGTAGGTGGTCAGGTAGCCATAATCCCATGTTAATGATAAGAAAACCAAGGCTCAGGGAGGTTGGCTGAATGGGCCGGTGTCATCTTGGTATGTTGAAGAACTAGGACAGGAATCCAGGTTTTCCATCTTCAAGGCCTGACTTTTTACATGACAGCATATGGCTTTTAAGACTGAAGTGGTTAGTTAGGGTTAGGCCTGGACGTACAAACATGGAACGAGACACCAACCTTATTTTCAAGAGCACTTTGGGAGGTTCACTGAGAGGCAAGTCAAAGCGTGCTTCACAGCACAGTTTGGGAAGGACACGGACAGGCTAAGGCTGTAAGGGAAGGAGGGCCCAATTCTGTCAGGGTTGGGAGTGGGGAAGAGTTTAAGCTCTTGCGGTTACAAGAAGGAGTCTCAGTCCTTGACTGTATTTCTCTGCCACAAGAAATGACCATGAAAGTGGAAGTGTTTTTGTTTTTGTTTCCCCTGTGCTCAGGAAACTGAGTGATCGAGGAATTGAACTGATGGTATTGAAGACAGCAACTCCAGCTGAGCAAGAAAGCCTGTAGCTGTTGAAGAATTCTTGGTCTGGGTGTCAGGAGAGCTCCCAGTGAAAGGCAGCAGGGGTAGAGCCCTGTAGAGGAGACCATGACTCCGGACCTTTGCCCCCACCTGGAGCTTCAGACAGTCATCATGGCGGATGGTATTTTCTGGAGATGGCCACAGCAATGTCTTTTATTCCCCAGCCTCCTTCGCATCACCACCTTCTGTTCCCCTATCGAGAGGCTGAGTCTAATTTTTCTTCTTTTGAATTTGGGTGAACTTGTGTGACTGCTTTAACCAGTAGAGTATGCAAAGGGGATGCTGTGTGATTGCCAAGACTGGTTGCAAAGGCGGAGGCAGCATTGTTTGCTGGGATACTTTCACTTTATTCAGGCTACTTTCGATCAAAATAAAATTAATATGTCAAAGATGAACTATTTCTGTATCTTTTATCTATCTATCATCTATCATATAAATCTCTTAGTATGAGAGAAAATGTTTCTACTGCCATTAGTTCTATTCTGCTATTTGCTTTTTTTTTATTCTTGGAGTCGAATTATGGATATGTAAAATTCGTTTATACAAGGGATCAGAAATAAAAGTTGAAGTTGAAAACGGATCTATTCCTTTATAAGAAGACTGTACTTCTAGAAAAAGACTGGTGAACAAGGGAAATGTTGTACCCTCTCCTAAACCAGGCTGATGTTTACTCTTGCATTTGGAGGTTTTTCTCTATCTCTCTGGTTTCTCCTGCTCAGTTGTTTTTGTTGCCACTTTTTGCTCCGTCCATCCCTTACTTATTGCTGGTTTCCATGGTTACTCCGTAGGCCTTCTCTCCTTTCCTTTTTATTCCTTCTTCTTCCCACATTTTCTCTTCCTCTCTCCCTCCCCACACTCTCCAATGGTGATCTTTTCCTCTTTTGTGGCTTAATCACTATTTATTGTGGACAGTCCTTAACTCCATAAGCATTTATTGACTGCCTTCTGTGTGCCAAGCATTCTTCTGAGAACTGGGGACACAGTTATAGCCTAACATTTTTAGTGGTTTTAGGCTTGCCAATTGTATTTTCAACTGGCAACGATCATCCCAGAAATTCAAATATTATTGTATAAATTTACATTAACATAAAATATGTGTTCCTAAGATGATGACTATTTAGGAAGAAATGCGAAACTGGTTAGCAGCTTGAGCCAACAGACTTTTCCTACCTCTTAACTTGGAAAGAGTATCTGTTTATCCTTGGTATTAAGGTAGCATGATTGATGAGAAAATAATTTTCCCTTTTTGACACATACTGCACTGGGTAGGATGCAGTTGGGAAGTCCCCTGTGCTGACAGCTATTAATGGCAGAAAACCTGTTTGAGGCAGATGCCAGAGGGAAAGAACTAGGAAGTGTCGTTTTACTCTGGTCTAGTTGGCTCTCCCACTTTGTGGATTGCACCGGAGCACTGTGAGCCAGCTTTCTGGACTTTAGATTATCTTGATTGACTTCTTTCTTGGACTGGAGTTCTTTGGTAATGTTAATGAGGACTTTCCAGAGGAATAGCTAGGAAAAATAGCATCAAACCATTCGTGCAGCTGAAAGCAGACATCTTTGGTGATATTCACATTGGGCACAGGCTGTGCCTTATTTCGGGTTATGTATAAAGACATTCTTGGCTTCCAGAATTCTAACCCTAATGTAATTTGCAAAACTATTTGGTTTGGAAAGATGTAGAAAAGCCAATTTTAAATTGTCATGTAGTTTTTACTTTCAATTAATTGAGGAGCTTGAAGATCAACATGAACCCACACCCCACCAGTGCTGTTAAAAAAACCCAAACAGTTCATTAAAAGAAAGAAGGAAGGAAGGAAGGAAAGAAATAAGGAAAAAAGAAAGAAAGAAAGAAAGAAAGAAAGAAAGAAAGAAAGAAAGAAAGAAAGAATCCATCAAATAAAAACAAATAGTCCTCATCTTTTCCTACCTAGACTATTTGCTTCTAGACTTTCTGGGTGTTTTTTGGTTTTTACCATCATGATGTTGAGAACTCCTCTTCCTTTTGAATCTAAGACACCAAAAGGCTTTGTTCTGAAGCTCTTTTCCACCAAAGCAGCTGGTGGTCTGGTAAACACAAAATGAGTGCTTAGGTTTTGGGAAGCCTAGCATCTTCTTCTTACATCCTGTTCTGCTGTTCCCTAGAATCGGTCAGTACGAGAAGCGTCTTCAGGGGCTGCTCTCTGGTATTTCAATCCCAAAGACCTGTAGGCCGATTATGCAATCACACCCAACCACAGTGATGGGTTCTGTTGCAGGCAGCTGCTTTGAGTTTCCTTTTGTGTTGCTGGGTCAAAAAGATGTCAGTAAAATTGAGGAGAAACACGAATGCATCTGCACCGGGGATGGGATAGGAAACAGGAGAAATTAATGACATAGTGGAGTGCACATTTGGGTAAGAGAAATATCAAAACTCATAAAATCTCTCGGAGGCATGGTAACTGCTGAGTGGAGCACAGTGGAAGGGAGTGGAGAGGAGGGAACGCATGGAAATACCTAGCAGGTGTCAGGCTCCGGGCGAAGATTTTCCTAACCTCTCTTATTTAAATCTCACAACAAAATTAGGGCATGACTATTATCCCTAACTCACAGACAAGAAAGTGAAAGTTCAAAGATGTGAGATGGTTTGTGCCAGATCACATGGCTTGTCAATGGCAGGCCCCATCTTTGAATCTAGAAGCTTTGCTTTTTTCCAGCACCCCACGAACACCACACGACAGAAGGTATCCATCGACTGTTTTATTTCATGATGCATCAAGAAAGAGTGGGTCACAATGTCCTCAGGGTTGCTGGAAATGTGACATCTGACCTCGCTAAGTGAAAACAACTGGAGGAATGAACGTCACAGAGAATCAGGGAAACCATTTACCGTCTCCGAACGTCAGCCCAGGAAACAGTCCTGACGCTCGGCTTGACGTTCCTTATCCGTGGCATCAAATGACCAGCTGCAAACCGGAGTCTGATTCGCCTGTTAGAACCAAAGAAACAATGAAGCGTGAGCAAAAGAAAGGATAAGGTGAAGGGTTTTGCGAAGACGCGGCATCTCGGTGGTATGGTTTGCCCCTCACCTTCCACTAATTGGCTTCTGAATGCTTTTCCTCCAAGACCTAATTAGAAACATTCTACCTGATGCTTTAGCAATGTGAAGATTCTTTCTGCTGTTGTTAAGCAAGTTTTTTTTTTTCTTTTACAAGAAAGAAACTTAATTCAAAGTTTAGCTTCAATATGCTTGAATTTTAATCTCCTATTTCTTAGCCGAGGCACATTTTTTCTTTTGGATCAGAAAGCACTCCTGGCTGCTACCAAGAGTAAGAAATACCGTCCTGAGACAGATGTCTATTTCCTCCGCCAGGCTGGTGTGGAAGCCGACCCAGGTTTCCTTCCCCATCCGAATGGCAGGGGAAGCAGCAAGGAGATATCAAACATTCTGCCTAAACCATTTCTTTCTCACCCAATGCTCTTGCCACATCCAGTGTCTTTTAAAATAGCAGCAAAATGGCTCTGGAAGTAGATGGCATTGGTGGCAGGTGAGTGGCTAGGACCTCTAGGCTTATGAGTCACGCCTGTCCCAAGAGCAGGACAAGTTTGGGGCTGGGTCAGACCTGGATTTGAATCTCAGCCATGATGGTTTATAAGCAGTTTTGTCTTTGGAAGCATATGGGACAGAACTTGTTCTACAAAGCCACCTTTCCTGTGGTCTTGGGATTTTAATTAAGGCTCACATATTGAAGACAATAGGTGGTAAGTGCCCATGCTTTGTAAGGAAGGTCTAGACGTTTCTTTGTGGACTTTATTAGGAAGCAGTAAACCTAGTCTTTGAACTCTGTCCCCATTGCTCACCACCCCCAGTCTGTGTAAGAGAAAAATGAGATGATGCAGGGAGGGAACAGATTAATTCTTTGAAGGGTCTGAACAGAATTAGAAAATGCCAGATTTTTCTCCGCTGCTTCCTTCTTGGCCTCAAATCCTGGAAAACCATTGTTAAAGGTGGGGGCCATCTGATGGAAAGGAAAATTGATGTGTCATAATCCTGCTCTTTGCTTGATGACCTAGAACAGAGATGGGCAAACTTTTTCTACGAAGAACCAAATGGTAACTATTTCAGGCGTTATGGGCCACGTGTTCCTAGTTGTAGCAATTCAGCTCTGCCATTATAGAGAGACAGGCTTTCTAGACAATAAGTAAATGTGGCTGTATTCCAATAAAACTTTATCTCTAAAAATCTACTGGTCAAATTTGGCCTGTGGGTCATAGTGTCTGGACCCTGATTTAGAGATTTGCCCATTAGTTCTCTGGGTTGGATCACAAGTGATTTCCCAGAAGAGTGTCTGATGGGCATTATGAGATGATGAAGACGAGAGTGTCCCATAATGGCCTAGTCAAGAAAAGTTGTGAAGCCTCAAAATGGGCAAAAAAGATAACTGGGTCTTTTTAAATGGAAGCCAGGCATTGTCTAGAACACTCTCCTTGGTCATGTGATTCTCTGGGATCTGCAGCTTTCATTCTCTTTAAGCTATAAAGAAATAATCTCTCTTTATAATTTAGTTTATATATTTATACTATAATTTAATTCTATAGTTTCTGTAAATTCTGGAAAATTGATTGCTAGTAATATGAATTATTTCTGTCCATAGAGATGCAAGGGAATTTTGGGCATTCAATTCATGACCCCCTCTTTTCCTCCGAAGATGCCAGTTTTAGGTCTATCCCGGAAATTCCTTTCATTCCAGATTCCTGAGGATCTAAAATGTAACTGCACTTTGGATTCTCCTTCGAGCTGTTTCTAACATTGTAATTGTTCCCTCATTAGCTAATGAGTTAAGGACCATTTTTGGCAAATGTTAATTTTATGTTTGCTTAAGAGTTGTGATTTTGTCCTTTAACATCCAGGAAAGGAGAGGGAGCCCTAGAGGAAGTGTGTTGAGCCCCTTTTAGGCATCACTTCAGAATTCTCTTGGCCCCTTAACCTCTTCCTCCAGTGTCTGCTGTTTTCTGCAGGTACAGTGAGAGAAAGCCTGGCCTCAGGCCTGCCCTGCGTCACCTCCCCTTTCTGCCCTGGGTTTCTCTGATAAAATGGCACTGAACTCAAAGTGCTTAGCTTGGAATACCGGGGAGTTAATACCAGTGGGAACACCACTTGGCCAATGGGGGATGAGAGACAATAGATAAATGCTTTCTACTTTCCTCAGTTTCTCTCACCCCCAGCTCTGAAATGCACGTCATAAAGGTCTGTAGTCTGTCCTCACATAATGTTCATCTTTGTCCTTCTTGGGGGCCAAGTTGAAAAAACACACCTGTATTGGCTTTGTCTCCTTCCCTTTCTTTCTTCCTTTCCTGCTCTCTACCTCCCTGGGAGCATAACCATATATGAACTACCTGCATGCAAGCCTCTGGGTCTGGCCCTACTTTGGGGGAACTTAGGCCAAGACAGGAAGAGACCTATATATTTTTTTTTATTAAAGATTTTATTTATTTACTTGTCAGAGAAAGAAAGAGAGAGCACAAACACAGAGGGAGCAGCAGGCAGAGGGAGAGGGAGAAGCAGACTCCCCGCTGAGCAGGGAGGCCAACGTGGGGCTCGATCCCAGGACACCAGGATCGTGACCTGAGCCAAAAACAGATGCTTAACCAACTGAGCCACCCAGGCAACCTGGGAAAGACCTATACTTTAACTGTTTGCTGGACAAGCATTCCCAGTTTCCTAGAGGCCAAGTGGACTCTGGGCAGGATAGCCAGGAGTGAACTCTCTTGGAAGGACCCTGTCCTGGAGAAGTGTTTGCTGGGGGGGAGGTGGCCCTGATGGGGAGAGATTGCATGAAGTGTACAGACAGAGGGTGGGTATTAAGCTGGAGTAAAAGAGGTCAGCCTGAAATTGTATCCCTGCCCTGAGGATTGGTCCAATGGGAGGTCTCCAAAGAGGACTTGGAAAAATTTACAAGGAACCTCATAGAAGAGCCAGAATTTGAGGACTGCTTTGCAAAAGTCATTAGACATAAAAGAACACCATAAAAAGCATCAACTAAAAAAAAAAAAGGAAAAAGTTTTATTCCCTAACCACTTATTTCACTTGCTTCTATCTTTTCTTTTTTTTTTAGAAAGAGAACTGTTTATTACTTTTATGTACAGAAAATTCAACAGCATCCACCCAGCCCAGTTTGGCGGCCAGTTCTTTGGCCTTTGCCTTTTCCAGCTTGGTGATGCGAGCCACCGACTTTGGACCCAGAATGTTGCTTCCCCAGGGACAGTGGATCTCATCATATCTGTCATTGTCATTGGTCCTGATGGTTTTCACCAGCTTAGCCAGAGCTCCTTTGTCTTCTGAGTTAACCTGTGTGAAGGCGACAGTGGTATAGGTCTTCCTGTGGCCCAGACGCCCCAGCCTGGCCTTCCCCTCGACAGCGTAGTAGGGGACCCCCAGCTTATGACACAGGGCAGGCAGGAAGACAGCCCGCTCAGTGCGATCCACATCGTGTGCAATCACTACTGGCTGAGCCACTTCTTGTTTTCCACTAAGGTGGTGACAGTGTTAACCCCAGCTCAAAGGACAGGTGACTTCTTAGTGGGGACATCCTCTCAGCCCATGCCAACAATCTCTGCTTCTTTTCTTGCTGTGTTTCTGGTATTTGTGGGCCAGCTTAAGCAGCTGAGTAGCTGTTTGGTGGTCTGAGGCCTGGGTGAACTGGTTCATCATGGGAGGCACTTGTAGATGTTTACAGAGCAGAGCTCTTGGACGCTGCAGTCAAATGTAGTGGGGCCACTTGACAAAGCAGGTGAGGTCCTTTTTGGGCTGGATATCCTGTCCAATGCCAAAATTCTTGGGCCTTTTCTTGGACAGGGGATTGAGCACATTCTTGGCCTCCTGCTTCTTCACCACAGAGGCTTCGGGGCTACCTTCTTCCCCTTCGCCTTTTTGCTTTCCGCATCTCGGGTGGCGGGAGGAGAGAGCTCCATTGTTTCTCTTGACCACGGAGGAGGTAAGGGGACCCTGAGTAGGTGAGGATCTGGATTAACAGAGGAAAAGAAGAGAGAGCATGCTGCCTCCCCTCTTCACCCATGTCTGTAAAATCGTGGGCTAGGATGAGCAGTGCAGGAGGTGAGAAGTTCTTAAATATCTCCAACATCTCTCCACATCAATCCTGTATTGGCATTGAAAGTTTGCTAAGCAGTTTGGTCCTTTCCTAACTCCCTACCATGGTCAGGTTTCATTCACACTTTTAGAATTTTCACTTAAAATGCATTAAAAGTAAAATGCCCATTGCTGTGATCTCTGTGGAAAAAAAAAAGAAAAAACAACTTTCGAGAGATTGAAAGTTGAGAGTTTGAAGTTGAGATATTGAGATTTTGATTTGGACTGGACTATTTTTTTTTTAAGATTTTATTTATTTATTTTGAGAGAGAGAAGCGGCAGAGGGAGAGGGAGGGAGAGAATCTCAAGCAGACTCCGCTGATTGTGGAGCCCTGCACGGGGGCTCTTGGGCCCACGACCCCAAGATCATGACCTGAGCTGAAACCAAGAGTTGGGCACTTAACTGACTGAGCCACCCAGGTGCCCAGGACTGGATTGGACTTCTTAACACCAAAATTCTTTTAATGACTAAAAATGCCTGGAAAGCTATGGAATCTGCCTCAGGTATGGTCAAGGGCCAGGGAAGGAAAAATTGGTAGTATTTAGGGGCTCTTTCTTGAGTTTGTCCCATTCGATAAATTACTTATTTACCTTCCCTGATTTTATTTTCCTCATTTTCTTTTAAAGTGGGGATACTAAACCTGGCCTATAGGCTCATTTGTAAGGATTGAACGAAATGTTCTGTGTGGGGTCTGTTAACTGACTGACTGATTGACCAAAAGGGAAATGCGGGCACCAAACTCAGGTTCCATTGGCCAGTTGTTTTCACTCCTTGAATGATCTCAGTTCAACTGGTCATCATCAAACTTTGTCTGCTCTCAAACCCCACCAGTCAGTCAGTCTTTAAATACTGCTCTAATCATCCGAGTGTCTTTTTCTCAGATAACTCAAATGGAAAGGCAGGATTTTTTTTTCTTTTATTACTGCTTGGATGGCGTTTTCTAATTTCTATTTTACATCCATCAGAGTAGCCCCACACTTCTCCTGATGCACCTCGGTGTAATTTCCCCTTCGTTACTGAAGAACATCAAGGCACCCGGCCGTCAAACCTAGCAGCCTAATTAGTAAGGAGCATGGGGCCGAGATGCAATTTTTTTTTTAAAGATTTTATTTATTTACTTGACAGAGATAGAGACAGCCAGCGAGAGAGGGAACACAAGCAGGGGGAGTGGGAGAGGAAGAAGCAGGCTCATAGAGGAAGAAGCAGGCTCAGAGGAGCCTGATGTGGGGCTCGATCCCACAACACCGGGATCACGCCCTGAGCAGAAGGCAGACGCTTAACCGCTGTGCCACCCAGGCGCCCCTGAGATGCAATTTTTTTAATTCTCAAATGCTCTATCCTGAGTGATTTAATCCTGGGAACATATACATTATTTTCTGCCCCAAGTCATAAGATGTTATTTGTCACTCATCAAAATAAGGTTGTCATTTTTGGGATGAATTTACAGAATTGCCAGAACTTAATTTTTTTTTTTTTTTGAGTGAATCAGGAATGCTTCCCTCTTTGCTCACGTGCTTCTGACTTAGGCTTTGTTCTTGTCATTTTATCTTCCTAAGAAATATGTGTGCAAAGCATTTTGTCTCGGGACTGTCGTAGGGTCTGACTTACCGTTTTCCCAAAGCTCAACAATCCATAAGAGCGTTTCTCTTATCACCCCACTTGAATTTACTTTGTAAAATTTTTCCGAAGAAGGGAATAGTGACATCTGGGGAAGCATTGCAAAAAAATTCCTTCTTGGGTATTGGGGGTTATACCAATGGGCCCATAACGCATTCACAGAAGAGCTACGAACGTCCTGACTTGGGTCTGTGGGTGCAGGATCTCGTTACGATAAGCAGTAGCACACCTGCCCCAGCTTCGGTCCACACGTGTGCCTGTCCCTTCTGAGGAAGAGAGGAAGTCTAGGTAGTGTCATGTCTAATCGGGAAGCTATGCGGCAAGTCTCAAAGAGGGTTGGCCCTTCATAAGATGTCTACATCACGAAAGTTTGACACAGGTAAACTTTGGTTATTATTTTAGCTCTTATTTTCCCTTTCTCTTCCCCTTCCATCTGTCCTAAGTGGCCCATGGTTCCTCACTGACCTGAGGACCCTACAACCTTCAGGTACACGGTGCTTGGACATGGAGTAGGTCCTCAATGAATTTGATCAATGAGTATGTGGCATATGTGACTGAGGTACTTTTGTCCCTACCCTGTTGCTAATGGGCTTGGTTTTCCCTGCAAGGTTGTAGTTTACAGAATATGGCCATGGAAGTCATAGAGCAGGGGTACTGCTGTGATCCTTGTGTCCCCAAACATTCAAGTCCCCAGGAGGCCCAATTAAAAACATTTTCATAATGTATAGGGCTTTATTTTTCTCATGTACATAGATGAAATTGGGATTAATATAATGCAATGATGCTTACAGGTCTTAACGGACAGGATTTAACATAATGATAAAAACCTGTAAATCTGTATTTATTGCCACGAGAGGATGTTGGTATGTTATTTCATGACAGAAAGAAGTAATCACTTTTAAGAACTGGTGTCATTACTCTCTATCGCTTTTTTGGTTATTGTTTCTAACCCTTTCC
Source organism: Ailuropoda melanoleuca (assembly GCF_002007445.2). Taxonomy (NCBI): domain Eukaryota; kingdom Metazoa; phylum Chordata; class Mammalia; order Carnivora; family Ursidae; genus Ailuropoda; species Ailuropoda melanoleuca. The sequence goes on from NC_048234.1 coordinate 33,124,822, forward strand.
CTTCAATTAATTTACTGTGTATTAATTAACATGCCTACTGAAAATAGATGGAAAAGTTGAGGGTACCTCCTCTCAAATGCAGATCATTTGGAACGGGTTTGGTGGAGGGCAAACAGCTGCGCCTTTTGTGAATTCTGGCCCCTCACAAGGCCTTTTAATTAATTATAACAGGCCAATATTTCCCCCGTTACTATGGCTAACTGACGGCTGACCATCCTTCAGACTGGCTTTACAGATCATAACAGTGGGTATCAGACTTTAAGAACGATTATTTTAAAGAGTTTCCTGATATTCTGTGCTGGGAGAAAGATCCATTTGGGAGAATAAGAACGAGATGAAGAATTTAAACTGGCACCCAAATGAAAGCCCGTGTGCTGTGAGAAGCATTCAAATAATTTTTTAATGAACTGGTTCCTTTGACTTATTTTAAGATCTCTATGTAGGGGGAAATAAAAGCATGACAGGAATAGAATAGATGAGAAAAAAATTAAACAAGATTCTGCCCCATTAGTTATGACTGACAAGGAAAAGATAATAGCCAAAAAGCAAATGGAGTTTGTTGGCAGAGGGGGATAATGATAATAGGACTTTCACAAATATATCAGGGAAGAAATAGATAAAAGTTTTTAGAAAGTTCGGTCATCAGTCGAGATAGGCATACGGTGAATGCCTCTATAATGGTTGAGATATTGGTGTTTAACTTCTGTCATTACCAGGAGACGTAAAGAAGGGAAGTTCAGATCACTAATGAATAATAAAGAAAATTGCAACATGGCTACGAAAAATGCAGATAAGTGACTGTTTGTACTTGGAGAATTTGAATGTAGATTTATCAGCACATTTGGTTGACGCGCTTTCTCCTGAGTTATGCGAGAATCAGCTAATGTGCTTACCAAACCACTTCGGATGCATAATTTTTATACGATAATTGTGCTGATTTAACGCGAACTTAATCTCTAAATGCATCGAACGCGAGAGTTGCCACTTTTCAAAGAAGGGAAGCAGGGAAACTGGAATAACAAGAATTTGAGGTTTCTATGATTTTGTTTTTCAGATTTTCCGCCTCTTTCAGCTCAGAAGGCCGGTCACAAAACGCTTTGCACACTCCCTTATGTAACGTGAGTTTAAGCTAACAAAAGGTAAGCACACGTGCCTGCCGTCTCACTCCCTCCTCATCTGTATTTGCCAAAAAAAAGAGATAAATCCCAGAAAAGAAAAAATAATCTTTGGTTCGTTGATCAAATGCAGGGAAACAATATAGTAGAATGTCTAATGTACAAAGCACGTCTCCACAGAAATATCTACTGAGATGTGGCAGGAAAATATTAGAACTTCTATTTATCTATTAATCGAATTCTAGAAACATGTTATCTAAAGTGAGAAGTGAATTAATTTTATGAATATTTGATTTATTGATAGACACTGGCATCCTTATTTTGGAGTGTTCCACTCCAGAAAGATTGGATGTTGGTAGACGGTTGATCACTTGCTTATTTTTCAGCTTCCTGTGAACTTTTTATAGGCTCTATGGGCCTGTTTATGTGGTTTTATAGAAGGTAGTATCTTGCTCGAACTCGATCTTTTGATGGAAAGTGAACTAATAAAGATTCCTGGAAAGACACTACAGATAAAATAATATCGATGTTCAAGCAGAGGCAAACATCAGGAACATGGCAGAGCTGACATTTCACCCTCCCCTCATGGGAATGGTTGGGTTAGCCATGTAAGAGGTAAAAACAACAGCAAGCTAGTCATCTAATTCATGGACATAAGGCTTGAAAATGAGCAAGAAGGCTTTTTCACATGTGAATTTACACTCACAACATAGGGATTAGCTACGGACCGTGTGAGGTCATCATGGTTCACAGAATGTTTAAAAGTAGTTTTATTTCACTTTATCTCACTCCTCAAATTGTCTAAGTTTTCTCCATGTATGAAATGTATAAGGAGGTATCTATGTTTTTGGGAACGCTTGTCAAAATGTACGGATGGTGTACGGAGTTAAGAATGCTTGGCGATCCCTGCGTGTGAGCAGGTAGACTAGGAAAAGATGCCGCGGAGATTCTCAAAGGGGGTGCTCCCTGATGCTCAGCTGTGTTTATTACCTTGTATGTTATATTTAGGTAGAAATTCCACGGCACACACTTTGCAGTAACTAAATTACTCTGCTATTTTATGAATTCTTCTACAAGTTGGGCATGGCATTTTCCCCTGTTCTTTTGCGGTGTGGAAATAAATGAAGACCAATCAGATGAGAAAAGCAGAGGCTATTTATTTAGGACCTGTTTTAGCAAGGGAGTCAACCACTATCACTTGGGTTTGGCAGAGACTCAAAGGCAGGCAGAGAAGTGGGAATGCTTCAGAATGGAGGAAAGGGAAAGCTTCGGCTGTGCTGTGCTCGGAGGCTGCTGGCATGGGGGAGCTGGAGGCAGGATAATCAGAAGGTGGGCGTCCTCTGTGACCGGTTAGGGTTGTTAGGGTTGCATATTTGACTTTCTCTGATTGATCCGAATTGGAAGCAGGGACAGGGATTAGGGAAGCTGTGGGTTGTTAATGGACTCCTGGCCATTTTGGGCTTCTGTGTTACAGAAGCTATTGTTTAGCTCCCTGGATTGTTACTAGAAGTAGCCATCTGACTTCCTGCAAGTCTCATAGCAGGTAGGTTTCCTGGGCTGTGTCTTGGAGATAACGGCGTGGTTTCCTGGGCAGGTTTCTGAAGGTTGTGGGTCAGAGCTCTGTTTTTACATATGGTCTGGCCATTGTCCATTTGTGTATTTAGTCTTAGAATGACTAATTAGAATGTTCCTTTTACCACTCCTCTCTGGGGGGCACCTGGGTGGCTCAGGGGATTAAGAGTCTGACTTCAGCTCAGGTCATGATCTCAGGGTCCCAGGGTGGAGCCCCGCTGTTGTCAGGCTCTGCGCTCAGCGGGGAGTCTGCTTGTCCCTCTCCCTCTGCCCCTCCCTCTGCTTGCACTGGCTCTCAAATAAATAAATAAATAAATAAAATCTTAAAAAAAAATCCACTCTGAGATATTGCACTAATACTTGCTGTTTTGACCACTTATTGTAAATTTTACAAAATGACTTAAAAGAATTAGAGACTCATTCCATTCTGCCTCCTGAATGTTGCAAAGCAAAAATATCACGCTGGATACTTCTGGGCTTTTGCTATTTCCAGCCTTCAGGAAAGTAATCTACAACATCTAAAAAGGGAGAGGCTGTGCTCCACGGGGTCTCTGGGATCTTCCTAAAAATCCTTTCTCTCTGTGTTTAAAAAATATCCTTTGCTGTAATGAATCCTCTTAACACATCCAAGAATTAAAACTACACCAAAAAGAACAAAAAGGAACTTAAAGCAAAGCCAAGGTACAATCTTGGGACCAAATACAGTATAAAATTTGGATTCTGGAGATTAGGTATTTAATATGCTGCCTATAATCAACTGTGAAAAAGCATTCTGGAGGTAACAGCTCCTTTGTCCCCACGAACTGTGACACCTGAGCAGCATATAGGCCCTGACCTCCCGGTGTCACACTCTTGAGCACAGTCTAGGGGAAAGCTGTGGCATCTCAAGGGTGGGATCGCCACCACCATTTGTCTTCAAGGCCATTAAAATCCCGCTTATACTTATTCCCAGAAAGTACCTCTTCTCATGTAATTCTAGCAACTCCTCTTTCACTATATCGTACACATATATACGAAGTACAACAAATGTGCCAAACAAATTCAGTATATTCCACTCAGAAGTGCCCAGTTTAGACAGCTTAAACTGCAAAGATATTCATTCCAAGAGGTGGAATTCTTCTGAAATTGGGATGAAATTTACATGTTATTAAGAAAGAAAAACATTTTTTAAAATACCAATTTAAAAAGACTATGGAAATCACATAGGGAGTTTCAAAACAAGTGTTTATTACATTTTATTAACTATATTAAATGCTTTGAGTAATACTTGCTCATCAGAGGGAATTTAGAAGAAACAGAACAATGAAAAGAAGATGTAAAGGCCACTCAGGGTCCTAAAACACCAGGAAAACCCAAAGAAAACCAATGTTATCTGGACGTATTTCCTTCCTGTCTTTTTTTTCCCCCCAGGTAAGGAATTTTAAAATAACATGTACATAGAGCCATACTGTTTTTCCAAGATTTGTTTTTTGTCTTCTTTTTTTTTAATTTATTTTATTTCTTTTTAAGATTTTATTTATTTATTTGACAGAGATAGACAGCCAGCGAGAGAGGGAACACAAGCAGGGGGAGTGGGAGAGGAAGAAGCAGGCTCACAGTAGAGGAGCCTGAAGTGGGGCTCCATCCCATAACCGGGATCACGCCCTGAGCCGAAGGCAGACGCTTAAGGACTGCGCCATCCAGGCGCCCCTGTTTTTTGTCTTCTTGCTCATTTGTTGTTCACACTTAAACCGTCGTTTGTTTAAAAAGTTAAAAAATAAATTTCAAGGAGCTCCCTGCAATTCCACTGCATTTACCTAATGCTCTTCATCGGTCTCAAGTAGGAAAGGGGAGAAGGAGGCAGTTTGCCTACTGGAAAACCACATTCAATTCTGCTGCTGTACTTTTACTCCCCAATCTTTAGCCCCAGAAGAAATTAAGGGGATAGGCCAAAAAGATATATACATATCTTATAAAGGCTTCCTGGCTCTCGCTTCTCCCCACGTGTGTCCTCAGTGGTACTGACCATGAGGCTCGTAGCCTGACTTTACACAAAAGAAAAGAGAGTGAGCTGTGGACTGACACAGAAGTGTGTGTCTGAAAATACTTCTGTTATGTGGGAAGACATACCATGCTTATAAATAAACATATTATGCTATTTGACTGAACATGATGTCTTTGAACAGTAGGAATTTTGTTTTGTTGGTATTTGTAATTCATTTACTCCTCTGCCCCTTTTGTCCCTTAGGGTCATTTCTAGCTATTGAGTTATGAAGACATGGTAAGGAGGAGTTCAGAAATGGTGAATTTACTCTATTTGCCGTGGGTTTGTATTTTGACTGTGGACAGAGACTTCTCAACATCCAGACAACCACAGGTCTTCACGGAAATGAACACCTTAACTTTCTCAAAGGGTGTGGTCAACAGTCTACTTATTGCCATGGAGAAAGGGGACCATTCTTTTTTTTTTTTTTTAAGATTTTATGTATTTATTTGAGAGAGCGAGCACGAGCAGAGGGGCAGAAGGAGAGGGAGAAGCAAGCTCCCTGCTGAGTAGGGAGCCCGACATGGGGCTCCATCCCACCAAGCAGAAGGTGGACAATTAACTGACTGAGCCACCCAGGTGCCCGAGAAAGGGGACCATTTTTCTCCATGGGCCAGATATTTCTTCATAAGTATTTACCCGAAAGCAGTGATTTAGGTAGTAATTACTGATACCCTGTACAGCTCGAGTGGGGCAGCATGAACGTGGGTGGTAGATCAAGTATTACACCCTGATCTTGTTACCCTGTACAACACAAGAACTGTAGTTGATGCTAAGCGCTAGGTGGAGAGACCAGATGGTGGGGAGAGAGTCTGAAAATACCAGAGGTGAATTACACAACAAATTTGATATTTGGTTATGCACAGATCCAAAAGGACCTTTTTTTTTTTTTAAAGATTTTATTTATTTATTTGACAGAGATAGAGACAGCCAGCGAGAAATGGAACACAAGCAGCGGGAGTGGGAGAGGAAGAAGCAGGCTCAGAGTGGAGGAGCCTGATGTGGGGCTCGATCCCATAACGCCGGGATCACGCCCTGAGCCGAAGGCAGATGCTTAACCGCTGGGCCACCCAGTCGCCCCCAAAAGGACCTTCTGACTTATATTTGTCACCCAAGAATCAACAAACAGCTGGCCTCTATTCAATCTGGGTCATCAGTCTTAATACCAAAAGGCAAGTGTAAACTCAAGGCAGCACCTAATAAATGTTCCACAGTTCCCCATACTTCTCTTCTCTGAGTTTGCCCATTCTCTCCTTTGTTTTCCCCAACCCATAGCTGGTTCCTTTATAGTGCCCTCGGTGCTCCTCTCTCCCCATCTCCTGTGTTTCCCAGAACAGTCTACCCCTTGATAGTGATGTTCAGAGAACTTTCTTGTGCTTTGCCGATTTTACAACCTCTACCTGCACAATGAATGTCAAAAATCCCCCAACTCTACTGTTTTCTGCTAGCTCTGCAGAGGGCTTGAGGAGTGCAGTGACGGGAAGGAAGAAGAGCTTTCGACTCTTTGGACTAGAGTTAGAATTTGTTTAATTCTCAAAACTTCCCTGGGTCTACTTGACAAATTTTCTTTACACTTTTTCAATATTTTTACTTTACTCCATGTGAACTAAGAATCCTGACCTTCATCTTATTGTGATAAGAGAGCATTTGCATTCTCCCTGCTCTGAGAATTTATAAAACAAAACTTTCCTACAAGGATGGACCATGAGGGGTGCCCAGTCTAAATCAGTTTCCAATTTTACCAAGTCATAGAAGGTTCTAGAATGCTGCTTCAGCCTGGTAATTCTGAAAAGAGGTTTCACAAGTTTTCAGGAAGATCATCCCACAAATGTAGCACTGATCGTGTTTTATAGGTTAGAATATAATTAATGTGACATATTTTTTTCTGATTAAATTCCATTCCATCCATGTTAAATAATTTGCTAAACATTTCAAGCTAATATTTAGGTTGTAGTTGGTTAAATTATTATAAATAAGGCTGCTACGAACATCTTGGTACATAGTTTTTGTGAATTTAAGATTAAGGTGCTATCCCAGAAGAAGAGTTTTCTACAAAAAGAGACTCTATCAATACATAATCCTGTTATCATTTCCTTTTTATTGATTAAAAAAACTCTACATAACTCCTTTTTGGGGGCTATGCTATTAAAATTGGTCTGACTAATATTTGCTTCATTATAACACCAGCAGTTAATGAATACTTGCTCCTTTCAACTTGTTTTTCTGTTTGTGTATTGCGTTACTATTTAATAGAGCTTGCTGGTGAAACTGAATTTCTTACTTATTCAATTAAAATGCTTTCTTTTAATTGAAGATTAGTCAGGTAATATGGCACTTTAACATCGAAATGCCTTAAATTGAAGAAATAAGCTGAATTACACGATCACTTTATTGAATATAATTTCTGAGCTGCTAAAAACTAATAGATATTGGATTAAATTTTTTTAAAAGATCATTGCATCTATGAATAATTGCAAATATAAACCAATTTGCATAAAAATAAAAATATTCTATTTTGAATCATCTATAAAATTATTAGTACTTCAGAATTTTTTTATATCTATGAATATTTTAAGTAAAAATGCTTTAATACCCACATATTTCTTTTAAAAAATTAAATTTTTGAGAAACCTTGTGAATAAGTCTAGGGTGTGGGGAGTCACTGAGAAAGTAAATCCTTTTTAGGTTTTTAATTTGACATCTCATAATATTTAATACATCTGTGTCATATGGGTTACAAAGAAATACAAAGTAAGTTCGCTGCATTCAAAGAACAATTTAAATGAAAAGTGCAAGGCATAAACATAAAAAGTTGAATCTTTTATCTAATCCCCAATTTAACTGCAAAGTTGGACCATTGAGTATCATAACTAATACCACATAAGTTCCAAATTTGTAATCAAATTCCTGTGATAAGATGTAATTTGATAAAGAAATAATACATGCATTCACTGATATGTGGAATTTAAGAAACGAGGCAGAGATCATAGGGCAAGAGAGTAAAAAAAAGAAACAAGACGAAACCAGAGAGGGAGACAAACCATAAAAGACTCTTAATCTCAAGAAACAAACTGAGGGTTGCTAGGAGGGGAGGGGGGTGGAGGGAATGGGGAAACTGTGGGATGGACATTAAAGAGGACACGTGACGTAATGAGCACTGGGTATTATATAAGACTGATGAATCAGATACCAGTACCTCTGACACCAATAATACATTATACGTTAATTTTTTAAAAAAATACCTATACAGGGGCACCTGGGTGGCACAGCAGTTGAACGTCTGCCTTCGGCTCAGGGCGTGATCCCGGCGTTATGGATTCGAGCCCCACATCAGGCTCCTCTGCTATGAGCCTGCTTCTTCCTCTCCCACTCCCCCTGCTTGTGTTCCCTCTCTCGCT
>NC_048234.1:33133194-33174173 GCF_002007445.2 Ailuropoda melanoleuca
GGGGGGTGGGGAAGCTGAGTGATGGACATTGGGGAGGGTATACGTTGTGGTGAGTGCTGTGTGTTGTGTAAGACTGATGCATCACAGACCTGTACCCCTGAAACAAATAATACATTATATGTTAATAATAAAAAAATAAAATAAAATAAAATAAATACATGCAGACAAATTATTCCAGGGATTATTTGTGAAAGAAACACCCTAACGGCTTTGGAAGTGGGCCAAGGAGTGTGTCAGAGAAAATTCCTGAAAGGAAGGAGATTTGTATCCTATCAAAATTTCCCTAATCAGCGGCAATGTGGAGAATTTGTGGGAGGAATGTACAGAACAAAGCTCTTCTATAGGACAGACCATGACAGGTGTTCTGCCCAATCAGTTTTCATTTTACCAGGCCATAGATGGTTCTAGAATGTTGCTGTAGTCTGGAAATTCTGAAATGAGGTTGACAAGTATTCAGGAAGATGATCCCACAAATATCAGACCAGTCATGAGTATTTTAAGAGTAGTGGTTTCTCCAAATCAGAGTTTGAAGCATAGGAGTCCTAGTTAGGGGGTAATAACAGTGTGAGGCCACCTTCACAGAAATCTCAAAGAGCTTGTTGCAGTTTAGGCAAAAGTACCATGAAATTTATGAAACAAAGATATGCAGTCTTAAAAGGCAGACTTCATTCTTCACTGAATGTGGTGTTTGAGTCCTCTGGGAAGCAGACATCAAAGCAGACTTGGACATCCTGGAGACCTGTGGGGGGAAATGTCTGTAAATGGTGAAGGCATCGGAAACAGATTAGGTGGGGAGAGCCATCAGGCCATAATAAAGGTTTAACACTTATGAAAAGGGAAAGGGAGGGAAGGAAGATTGGTTTGGAATGAACCCCTGAGAAAATCTCAGGCCGGCACAGAACCAAATCAAGGTCGAGGTGGACTGTACCAACTCCAGCCAGAGTAAGACCTAGATGGTAAATTGTGCGTGAAAGGGTGCAATTTATAAAGGGAAGGGGAATATTATCTTACATTTTATTTTTTTAAGATTTTATCATTTATTTATTTATTTATTTATAGACAGTGTGAGCAGGGGGAGGGGCGGAGAGAGAGGGAGAGAGAGAATCTCAAGCAGACACCCCAATGTGGGGCTCAATTCCACAACCCTGAGATCACGACCTGAGCCGAAATCAGAGTTGGACGCTTAATCGACTGCGCCACCCAGGCACCCCAGGGAATATTATATTTTAAGGAGAGGCGACTGGGATTTCAATTTCCGGCAATATGTGGCAGACTAGATGGCATAAAGCAACAAAATCTTGGCTGAAACAAAACAGCTGAATTGGCTTGGTAAGATATAACAAAGCAGAACATTCAGGATAGTTAAAGAAATCCTAGGGACAAAAAACGGCGAGGAAACTGAGAAGCTAGGCTGAATATGGGAATTAACTTTGTCTGCCTTTTGCTGGAGGTGGGTGCTGGTTCTGAAGACCATGGGCACACATGTCCATGGTCATCAGGCAGAAAATAAGAATGGAATCTCTGGTCTTTGTAATGAGAGGACTTAGAAAGGAAAATGACTCTACCCCAACCTCCCATATATAGGATCCTAAAAGAAATTACCCTAAATGATAGAACTGGGGGCGTGGGATGTAAACAATGAACACTGTACCACAAAGCCACTTACCATACCACAAAGCACTGGGTGGGGGGGGGGGGAAGGCTTATTGGTCTTTTTGACTTGGGTTCTGGATGGGAGAAAAAGTCTCCCTCATGATACCATAATTATAAGTCTATGCGTTTGTGGGTTTGAAACACTACTTGTATGATTTGGTAATCTGTAAACCAAGAATTTATGATAAGGTAACATCCCGTCCAAAATTTGGTTTATTTCTGGTAATTTCTCTGGGTGGCCTAATAGAAGCAACACAGGATTTTTCTAGAGAGATATAGTATCAACCTATCTCCTCAGCAGTCCCACCTGTGAAGTCTAAGTGAACGTGCGTTGATATTCCAAAATTATGAAATATGCAAGGAAAAAACACCCCCTAAAAAGAAATCAGCAGATTCAACAAACAGCTGAATTAAACTCTGAAGACTTTGAGGGAATAAAGTCAGCAAAGGAAGACTTTAAAATAAGTTACTTTAGAATGACTAGAATCTAATCCACAACTGGGATACTTCATAGTGAAACATTGTAAAACACAGAAAACATTCACTTCAAAGGAAAGATCTTAAAAGCAGCCAGGAAGAAAAGACACATTACTTAAAGAGTAATGACAGGAGGTCAGCAAACTTCTCGAAAGCACCAGTGGAAGACATTCGGGATAAACATTGCAAATAGCACAAAATAATAAATAAATACAAATATGACAATAAATAAATGTAAGTTGTCTGAATTTGATTAAAAGTCTGAACAACTCTCTGATTGCATTAAAAATATCAAATTAGGTATGAGCTGCTTAGAAATGATCTTTAAAACATAAAGTCAATGGACAGAAGGGAGGTGGTGGGGGAAGGGTGAAATAGGTGATGGGCATTAAGGCATACACCTGTCATGATAAGCATCAGGTAATATAAGGAAGTGTTGAATCACTATTTTGTGCACCTGAAACTAATATTACACTGAAATTTAAATAGAAACTTAAAAAAAAAAACCCATAAGGTGAATGGAAGCAATGGGAGAAGTTATGTCACAGAAATATTAAACAAACATTAGCATAGCTATATTTAATTCAGACAAAATAAATTTAAGGCCAAAAGCATCTTTAGGGATAAAGGGATTACTATGTAATCACTACCATTTTAACTCACCAGGAACGCTATAATTCTATACTGTATTCTCTTATAATAGAGTTCCCAAATTTCACTCATTCATATTTAATATTAACTGAAAGCCAACCTATGCCAGACTCTGTTCTAGGTGCTTAGGGGACACACTGGTGAACAAAACCGACCAAAATTTCTGCGCTCATGAAACTTACAATCTAATTTAATCTTTGAGAGTGGAGGGTAGATAATTAAGCACTGAGCAAAGAAACAAATTTGGGGAAGAAATGTGTACTATGAAACATAGTGTAATGGGAGGAAGAGAAACAATATGGGGGAACTATTTTTGGTAGGGGGTAAGGCGACGCTTTTTAAAAATAAAGTGACATTGGAGCTGAGATCCAAAGGAAGTGAAGGAATAATCAATATGGAGATATAGGGGAAGAGCTTTCAAAGCAGAGGAATTAGCAAATGCAAAGACCTTGAGCAAGACTCTGCTTAACGTGTTCAGGGAACAGCAAGGAGTCCGTTGTGATAGGCGTGGAGTGAGCAATGGAGAAAGTGGCTGGAGATGGTGTCAGCAAGGTAGTAATGAGTCAGATCATGCAGACCTTGACAGCCATTACGGCGATTTGGGATTTTTTTTTTTCAGGGTGAGATGGATACCTTTGAGCAGCGGTGTGACATGTTACACTTTCGTTTTAAAAGGACCACTTGGGCTGTGGTGCAGAGTTCAGACTGCAGGAGGACAAGCAAACAGGAAGATCAGTGTGTATGCTGTTGCAATAATCCACGAGAGGTGATTGTGGTTTGGACCACTAGAGAGGATGAGAATGAGTCAGATTATGGTGTAATTTCAATAACAGAGCCCATGGGAGTTGACACAGGAGACAAAGAGGAGTCAAGAATGACCCCATGTTTTCCAGTTTTCGAAGTGGAAAAATAAGTGTTGTCCGTTGCTGAGACGGGGAAGAGCGCAGTATGGCGGGTATGGGAGATTGGAAGATGGACATGAATACCTAATAGAGAAGAAATGAAAGAATTTCAAGGAGCAGGAGATAATTTACTAGTTATTGTGGAGGGGGTAATATGTTTCCCCCAATCAATCAATGGGTTGAGTGAGTAGAGAAAAAAAAACGAGGTATAAAAGATTTCAACAGTACAGTTTAAAAGTCTTGTTTTGTGGAAGTATATACACTCCTGCATGTCATGTGACCTTCATAAAAACTGTCCATTTACTGGACTATAAAACGAATCTCAACGAATTTTAAGAATTGGTCATCTGCAGACCCCATAGTTTAAGCACAGCACAATCATGGAACATAACCATGACAAAGGAAAATTGAAGGATAACTAAGAGAAAGGCAGCAGGCTGGAAAGAAAAGAATTTTGGAGAAATGAACTATCAAGCAACAGTATTTCTGAGAAGTGGAAGCTGCTACATCTGGACCAGCTCAGGGTCTTCGGTTATACTTGTGGGACAGCCTTTACACCTTGCCTGGTTCTTAGTCAGGAGTCCCCCTGAACGAGGTGAATTCTGGCCCTCTCCAGCAACTTCCCAGGGTTCCCTGGAAAATGAGCAAATTTCTGAAAGGAGACTCTTCTCTTGGAATGTCTAAATTTCAAGATATTCTTCTCTTTCTCTAGTTGTCCTACAGTCTGTATCATTTTAGCATCCTGAAAGTAGCTATGATTGTTGGGCCCATGAAGCTTGTTCTGGTCATGCCTGGATCGAGGTGGTGGTGGTGGGGTGTCCTTGGGAGGCTAGAGCTGCCCTGAATTTAATGTTACGGCAGGACACAGGGAGTTCCTTGGGTTATCCTGGTCTAGGAGTCCATGACTGTTACTCCTCTACTGTGTGGCTGGCTCACATGGTTGTGTTAGGGAGCTGGAATCGAGCCAGTCCAACCTTGATTGCCTTCCTTAAGCTACTGGGACTGCCTCAGGACTTAGCCCAAGTGACTTAAGGGGAAACCCCGTAGGTATCTGCAACACTTAGCCTCTTCCTGCACTTATTTTCCCTCTGCTTGAGCTCCCTCTTCTGCCACTGCTTCCAGGCGCAGGCTTTGCTCCTCGTATCCCGTGGGTGGGTCCTATTGTGTTCCCACATATGATCTTGCCACATCCATCGATTGTTCTTCTGGTTCTTTTGGCAATGATCTCCACTATTGCTTCGGATCGTGTGTTTCCTCAGTTGTGTGGGCCTCAGGCTGTATTTCAATCCAAGTTGGAGAACCTGTCTCCAGTCCTGCTGTGACCTGGGCCAGGGAAGTATCATGCTCACGATGGATGCGGGCGATGGGGATCTGTGCGGATGGGACAGTGAGGTAGCCCATAGTTTTCTAATTACTGGTATTTTTTCCTGATTATAAACATAATACATATTGAATTGTAGAAAGTTTAAAAAGTTCAAAGAGTATAAAAAAATACCACTCATACTCCTACCATTTAGGAATATCCTTTATTAATATTTTGGTGCATTTACTACCTGAAATTTATATGCATATAAATGACTAAATGAATAAATTTCAAAAAAAGAATTAAATTATACTTTACATTCAGGCTTTATGCTCCTTTATTCATTGACATAAGTAAACATTATTCCAGGGGTGCCTGGGTGGCTCAGTTGGTTAAGTGTCTGCCTTCCACTCANATAAATGACTAAATGAATAAATTTCAAAAAAAGAATTAAATTATACTTTACATTCAGGCTTTATGCTCCTTTTTTCATTGACATAAGTAAACATTATTCCAGGGGTTCCTGGGTGGCTCAGTTGGCTAAGTGTCTGCCTTCCACTCAGACCATGGTCCCAGGGCCTTGGGATTGAGCCCCGTGTAGGGCTCCCTGATCAGCAAGGAGTCTGCTTCTCCCCTTGCCCCTCCATCTGCTCCTCCCCCCTGCTAGTACACTCTCACGAGCTCTCTCTCTCTCTCAAATAAATAAATAAATAGNAGGGCCTTGGGATTGAGCCCCGTGTAGGGCTCCCTGCTCAGCAAGGAGTCTGCTTCTCCCCTTGCCCCTCCCTCTGCTCTTCCCTCCTGCTAGTACACTCTCACGAGCTCTCTCTGTCTCTCTCAAATAAATAAATAAATAAATAAAATTCAAAAAAAATAAACGTTATTCTTGGACCATAAAAAACTTGTAAACACCATTTTAAATGATTGCATAATATTTCAGCATATGTGTTGTCTTTAAACTTAATATTTTCTTCTGTTTGTAATTTGTGTTATTTCTCCCCCTAAAACTTTGTATGCTTCCCGATGACAAAGACATTTGCTAGAATGGTTTATTTCTTGATATCATTACATTTCTTAAAGTCAACATCTTATGTTTCTAAGTACTATTTTTTTAAGAGAAAAATTACAAATGCTAAGGTTGTCAAAGGTGATATAATTTTACCTTCTTGAAAAGATTCAATTTTTGTAATTTTCCTTTTAGAAGTGAATTAGCTTTGGGTATTTTTAAAGATTTAGGGTTTTATTAAACTAACGAAGTAACAGCTAAATCTCCAGGTTCTTTAGGAATACAACTTAAAATGTCTGAGGAAGGCCAGCAAAGCAGGATTTCAGATTCACGTGCCATTTCTAGGGAAAGTAAAGATTATACTTCTAAAAATGTCCCCATGCTTCCAGACCAATGAGCCTTTCCTTTTATAACTATTAGAAACTGGAGAAACAGAATTATTTTGTTTCATCTCTTTACCTCCACATAGCTGGCCCAAGCTCCATCATTGGCTGCCTGCGAGTTTTTGAACAAATGATTGAACCTCCCTAATTGTCAGTTTTCTTGTGTGTAAAATGGGGATGATGATTTCTCATTGGATTGTGGTAAGGATGAAATATAACATGAACAGTATCTAGTCTGCCTCATTAAATTTTGGGTGTTATTCATACTGTTATTATGTTGCTGGTGGAGATAGAATAACATGGAGGTTAACTTCATGGCTCTGGAGTAAGGCTTCTACCAGGATTCTACCACTAGTTCTGTGGCCTTGAGAATACACTTACACTCTTGTATCTCAGTTTTCTCACCTGTAAAAATGTAATAATAGTATCTACCTGAGGGGATTTTTATGAGGATGAAATACTTTAGTGTATATGAAAGTACTGAGAACAATGCCTAGCCCATATTAAGTGCTATATAAGTGATTATCTGAAGTAAATAACATATTTATTCCATATTTTAAGTAATGGGGGGATGGAATGATTATAGAACAAAAATAAATCATGTCACTTTCATTTCTTCAATATTTTTTTTTCCTCTGAAGTATTCAGTATCCGGAAGAACTGTGTGTTCTGAGATTGTTGGTCTGAATTGTGCTCAATTTGACTAATCCCCAAAGAGGTACTTACCAGATTGCTAGGATAGCAGGTTAAGGCTTCAGAATCATCAACATCTGAAATGAGTCAGCTGATGCCTACCCTCTGAGTCTTCAGAAGATCCAAGAACACAAGAGAAGTATTCTGAATAGATAGCCTTCTCTATTCATGTTTATGGGACCACTGCCATCCCTTCAAATGCAGAAGAGTAGTTGTGGACTGAAGAGACTAATTTGCTTTTAGAGATTAAGTATCTTGACTGTCCCTGGGCAAAAAGGAGTTCAAGTAGATTGAAAAAAATATAAACAGTATTACTCTGATCCTCCTTCCATAAGACTCTTCATAAAGAATGGCCTGATAGGCTAGAAGACTGTCAAGCAAATCAGAATTATTTTCCACAAGGCAAATGAGAATTTTGATTGCCTCCCTATGTTTTAGAAGTACTAAGAGTTTTTCAAATGAGGTCCAAAGTGCAGCAAAACATAATCATCCAACTTGGAAGGCAGCCATGGAATGGGATGACTGAATAAATATTACCATCTAGCATCATTTATCTCAGGCTCTAGTGGGAATGGGAGAGAGGTTGGGGAGGAATTTCCTGCCAAAATCCAAGGTTAAACCCAAAGAGAAGTTAGTACCCTCCAGGGACCATTGTTTCCCCATTATGAGCCTTGGGTATGATTTCATTTCAATGATTATTCTTAAAGAATTGTATTCTGAAGGGGGCTATGCAAAGCCGGTTTTGAACATCTATAACTCGAAGATTCATCAGGAAATATGATGGTCGGTTTGCATGCATATGAATACATACCTTTGCTGGGGGCCTTTCTTCAACATATTTTTTCTACTGACAAATTAGGGCCATTAAAAATTCCTTGCAGTACAGGCATTTGATTGTTTGAAGTGAGATCGTGGACACCTCCATTAGCCCTTGACAGGGGACACAAACCATAAGCTGGAAACTGTAATGTAAGCCTTGAGACAATGGAATAACTTAACAGGCCTGAATCAAGCATAAACAATGAAGTGGTTTGAAAGGGTTGGTCTCCCCAAAATGTCACGTTCCACGGAAGAATGCTTTCTCTATTTGATCTGTCACTAGAGCTCTCAAAACATGACACTCCTTGAACATAATATACTTTGATGATAAACTAGATTAACTTTCCCAGTACAAGTGAAAGGCCACCTGTTGCCAGAATGGCCATATTCCTCGTTGGCTGTCTTGTAGCTGTCATCACTTCAATGCAATCTGCAGCCGACATGCTGGAATATAATGAATATGTCAGAAGTTGGAGGTCAGCCATCCAAGTACATGAAAACTTGGCTCGCCTACAGTGTCAGCATGGAGGCCTTCCCTATCATCTTGTGCAAAGGATTTCTGCACCACTTGATTTGTTTGCAAAGGGTTTGTTGCTGTTGGATGGGGCGTATTTCTGTCTTTTTGACAGCCCATTCAAATATTTTCAGTGTGGAAAAATAGGGCTTCTGGTTTCAAGCTCTTCAAATAATAATAGGTGGTGTGAAATGCTGTGGTAGCTGATGGGGGTGGGGGTCTGTTGTTGGTCGTTGGTGGAGAAATATCCACAGAGACTGTTAGAAGTGTTTTGATTGGAGTTGAGAGGAGGGTTGGTTGGAAGGCGAGAACTGCTGAAGAAATCGTGCAGGTGCTCCATTTCTACCTTCTCCTACCCACCCTTAGCATACAGTGGCGTTGGGTCGGTTGGGTCACAAACTCTTGGTAGAGGGAAGTATAAGATGGTGCATCCTAATTTATATGTCATATATTTATAACATACATAATATAATATGTATCAGTTTTTCCAGGTCACAATAATGGGGTACAACAGGAGATTTTTTTGCTTATTTGTGACATATCTGTTCTTTTCTTCTGTCTTCTCAAAAAATAATGTCTGTTTTAGCTAACAACATCAGGAAGAGGCCTTCCAAAATCTTGGTCAGTATGATTAAAGAATCACGAGTATTTCCATTGGTTGAGAGTAAGAGAGCTGAAAGGCCATCTTAGCTATTGTTAAATACTTGTTCCAAACCTCTAAGGGCCAACTAAAAGGACAATTCTGTTCTTGGCTGTAGCTAGGGTAGAGTTTCTCAATCTTGGCGCTATTGACATTTTGGATTGGATAATTCTTCGTGGTGGTGGTGGGGAGGGGGTGCTGTCCTTTGCATTGGAGGATGTTGCAGCATCCCTGGTCTTGATCCACCAGATGCCAGTAGCACCGTCCCAGTGATAACAATAAAAAAGGTCTCCAGAGATCCTCTAAGGGGCACAATTGCCCCCAGCTGAAAAACACTGAATTAGGGGTGTACTATAATCCTAGAAGTATACTACATTGTAATAACATAAAGAAGCAAATTATACGTATAAACCCATCCTTTTAACTCTCCCCCACCCAGTTTTAACATCAAAATATCAACTGGAAAGGAGTGGGAGGTTTATTGCACTCTACGCCATAATTCACATTCCTACATCCCAGGACTATGGGTTTGGGTAGCTAAGGGTCTAAGATTGTCTTCTGTTTTGGTAATAATAGCAAAAATAGCTCTCATTTATCAAGGGACGATTATGGTGCCCCACCCTGTGCTGGGTCACTTCCATGTGCTGTTTCATTTGCTCCTTCTAACAAATATAGAAATTAACTACATTATCATAGTCTCTTATCAGATTAGTACACTTATCAGATGAGTAAAAGCTTAGAGCATTTAAAGAACTCGCCCAAGCTTATAACCGTAGTAACAGAGTTTATGCTTTAAATCCAGGTGGTCCCACTGAGAATTTGGATGGTTAACTACTTACATGAAGTTTTTCCCTATGTGAACTGGATCACAATAGAAGGGGTTCTGCTCCCAAGGACTGAACTGTCACTCGTCCCCAACCGCTGATGCTCAGCAGGTTTCTTTCCAGCACATTCACATAATTGAGGCCTCAGTGAGTCACATCCTATAATCATTTTATGAGAACAAAGTGGCAAATAGCTAATTTAAAATTATCCCTGTCAAAAGAAGATAAGAAAATTACGCGTGGGTTTGATAAAAAACATTTTATATCTCTTCTAAAACACTTGTTAAATTTTATCGAGATGTGACCTTATAAACTCAAGACCAGTGCATAGGCAAGCTGCATGCTCAGTAGGAATTCAAATCCCTACTCCATATTTAATTTGCGTTAATTAACTTAATGTTTAAGTTTTGCTATTTGTTTCCATCACCTCTAACATTTTCTACATGTGTTGACAAGGGGAAATATCTGAATAGCGCATTTCTTTCTTTCTTTCTTTTTTTCTTTTTTTTTCCCCTTTTGCCCTGCTGGGAGAGGTTTAAGAACTAATGTAATAGTCAAAAGTCAGGTCGAGTGAACAAAACAAAAGCAGAGGCACCAATTAATGCACAGCCTGGGGAATGAGCGAACAAATTTGCCATCATTTATGCCTTCCTAGTCTGATGCCAGAGCTCCTTTCCCCTCTACTTGATTTATATATTCTTTTAATCATTACTTCCCTTCATTTATGCTGTTGCCATTTTCCAAATTGATCACAAATGTAAGAAGAGTATTTTCTCTTAGGTTTTATTTGGTTTCTTCAATGGACGAATTAGGTCATTTCTTCATTAGTGCTTAGCAGACACTAAATATTTGCTGTCTCGTGGAGCCCAGTAGACAAGTGAGAGTAGAAAACATATCAAAACGGAAGATATAGACAATGCCTGGCCGTATGGAAAATATCGGTACTGCCATGACGGAAGATGGGAAAGGCAGTGAATCGTCATTACCATATGTCACTGATGACTTTGGAAGTACTCATTGTCATGGCGAATTTCAAACATATACAAGAACAGGAAGAATAGTAAACAAACCCCCATACACTTTTCACTCGCCTCGAAAGTCATCAAACCGTGGCCAGTCCTGTAACATACTGTATTAGTTATCCACTGGGGTACGATGAATTACCCCAAATTGAGCACCCTCAAACACTGTGTATTTATTATCTCACCGTGTCTGTGGATTAGGGCTCCAGATAGGGCTTATTTGGATCCTCTGGCTAATCTCACAAGGCTGCAGTCCCCTCAACTCCCACCTGGGAAGGATCCACTTCCTAGCTTACTCAAGGGGTTGTTGACAGGAGTCATTGACTCATGAGCTGTTGCGGGGAGGCCTCTCTCTGTTTCTTCCCACGTGGCTAGCCCTGTAAAGCATCTCACAACATGGCAGCTTGCGAGCGAGAAGGGGAGTCACAGCCTTAATCATAAAAGAGGCATCCTGCCATCCTTGACAAATTCTGTTCTTTAGGAATAAGTCACTAGGTCCAGCCCACACTCAAGGGGAAGAAATTACGTAAGGGCCTAACTACCAAGGTGAGGATCATTGGGAACTATTTTAGAAGTCTGCCTATCACACATACCGCCACCCTTCACCTCTACCCTCCTACATTATTTTGAAGCAAATCCCAGATTTCCTATTATCTCTTCTGTAAATATTTCAACATGTATCCCTGAAAGATAAGGGCTCTTTAAAAAAAACATGTCACCATGGTACCCATATTACACCTAAAATCCTAAATGATAAGTTACTTTTATCAGTTTTATTGACAAGGTCCCCCTCCCCAGGGGCTTTTAAAATAATTGTGTTTCTCAGTGAAATGATCAGATTTGATGAAATATACTACTAATGATGAAACTTAAAAACAAAACAAAATACCAGAAACACTGTCCTCTAGAGCTAAGTTCAGGAGACATAGGGATTTTCTTTTCTTCCTTCTCTCTTCATATGGCTTTTTTTCTTGTTGATACAGGTATGCCCCGGTCTTTGAATGTTTGCAATACACCACTTCCTTTTTATGAAAGACCTACAATAGGACTTATTTTTCACTAAGTGAAAGAAATTTGAGGAGGAGTTTACTTTAAGGAAAAGAGCCATTTCTGTACTAACACAAGTCTTTTGGACAAGGAAAGAGGAAAACTGTGGAAAGGGGAGGGATGCTCGTGCTTTATATGATTTCAGGTACCAAAGGTTTCATGGGAATGCTTTAGGGGGGAAACATGGAATCCCACCTTTCCTTGATACCAGACACCATAGGTTGTTAGATACACCAGGAATTTTAAAACAGCTTTTCAGGGAAAAGCTTTTTTTTTTTTTTTCCCCCTGATAGACTTACATTCTTCAGTTTGCAAGTTTGATTTGAACCCAAGCCTTTTCACATTCAAAATCCAAATATTCTCTGAGTCTATTTTGGACATCACCCATAGTGTCCTGCTGGCCTCCTCCACGACACCTCATGACCCGTCTTTTCTAATCTGTCTCTCTTCGGCACACGTCAGAACACATGACTAATTTCAAGGCGTATCACAGTCTTCCAGGCTTGAGGAACTGTTCCGGTGTGGTTAAAGCCATCATTAGATTCTCCCCCTTCACCGAATGGTATATTGGACCTTAAACGGTTCTTAAGAATCGACGGGGGATTTCTGACAGATGGGTGCTGGTACCGGAGTGGTAGCTGTTTGGGTTTCAAGACTAGACACCATCACATTTTTATAGTTTTCAGAAAGCCGTGCCTTATTCCAAGAGATTTGGCAATTTTTCTTGACTTTAATTGTATTGTGTAGAGCATGACAATATTCTGCAAACGTAATTACTATTTGTTTCTCCGTTAAGTTTTAATCAGTTCTTTTAAAAGCCATTTTAAATGACAATCAGGATCCAAATTTCAAACGAGGTTCAACTACACGCCATGCTAACAAGGCTCATCTCTCAGCTTAGGTGAGACTCGGATGAATATATAACCTCCCATACACATGCTAATTTGCACATGTGCAGGCATTGACATCTATGTCACAACTCCGTCCTCTGCCAAATCTCTTTTGGCACCGACTCTAAATTACATACAAATTGAAGATATGTTAACATGTGAAAAGTTCTGCATCTTAGACTTGATGAAATACAGTAATAAATAACATTTGTAGAGTGTGTGTAATATGCTAGCTACTTTACCTATACAATTTCACTTAATTTGTATAGTTACTCTATGAAACCATACCATTATTGTCCCCATTTTACAGATGAAGAAAACTGAGTCTTGGGGAGTTTAACTCGTTTACCCAAGAAAAGGCAGAACCGAGTCAAAGCTCGAACTTGAAAGGCAGGCTCTCTTTACTTCCCCAGTTCGCTTCAAGTAAAGCCTTACTTTTTTAATGCTCTAATGGGACTGTCCAATAGAACTTTCTATGAGGCAAATGTTTTCTACCTGTGTTAACCAGTATCTTAGCCACTAGCCACATGGGCCTACTGAGCATTTAAAATGCAGTTAGTATGACGGAGCAATTAAAGATTTAATGTTATTTAATTGTAATTAATTTCAATTTACATAGGCATACGTGGCTGGTGGCTCCCTACGGGAGAATGCAACACTAGAAATAAGGTCACTGTATTCTCAGGGAAATACCAAAGAGTTAAGGGACACGGAGTTCGCTTTCGCTCTTGCAAAAATCATGTCTACACAAGCCCACGTATTCTGAAGTAATTACTTCTCTGAGACAATCTGGCTATTCTCATGGTCATTTGGAAGTTGGTCAGCAAATTCCTGCTTAAACATAAAAGGGCAACTGGAAAACTATCTGAACCAGTGATGGGGATTTACTCATGTTGTGAAAGGTCTCTGATGGGATTCTTCTCAGGCTCACTGTGACAGGTTTTCACATATGCTGTTACTAATACTTTACCTTTGTAAAGTACTTTACATCTTACCTATTGGTTTCCAACTGTCTTAATGAAACTTTCCCAAACATTCTATAAGGTAAGGAGAATTGGTATTACTAACCCCATTTTACAGATAAGGACATTGTGACTCAGAGAGGTAATGTGACTTGCCTAAGGTCACACAGGTAAGAACTGACTTACCCCGGGGGCTGGTATCTAGATCTTTGGACTTCCGGTGGGTTGTGCTTTCCTCTACAAGGAACCATTTTCCCGTTCTGTTTTCGAGCATATTTTATTCAAAAACAAATACACACCGAACAAACTCTGCCTTGGGGGGAGATGATTCCATGCAAGCTGATGGAACGAGGTGTCACCCCACGGAGCATTTGTCCCTCCGAAGAGAAGCCTTTAACGACGGTTTGAGAGATGTCGCTGTTTTCAGGTGGACCAGCTTCCAGCCAAGTGACTGATGCAGGAACCAATGCGAGGGCACTAATTCTGCTGGTCTCCAAAGTGGCCATAGGAGCAAGTGCTCGAGTTGTGCTGTGCAGAGAAAATGAACACGTCCTAATCTCAATTCCTCTCCGGGTATTTTGGTTGGCTTCAAGTACCGTTCCTTTTGTAATTAAGTGGGAAAGGGAAAACAGATGGTCACCTTGTCAAATCTTGTTTTCAAGTTAAATACACACAGCCCTCTCTCCTAAGTAGGATAATTCCCTTTTAATGGGAATGCTTTCAGATGGACGAGGGTGGTTTTGCATAGGACCTGGTGAATGTTCCTATAAGGTCTACCTGCTTGAACAGCACACTTGGAAAAAAAAATCCTTCATTTTTATGGAAGCCCCACCTGTAGTCCTCTGTGTTGTCTAGAACAGTCATCATTTAGCTTCTCTGTACTTTAGTCTCCTCAGGGTTACACCTTCTGGACGTCCAGTCAAAGCACGCACACGGAGCCATAGTATTTATCTGGGCACCGTGAGGTGCCATTGGAGTGAAGATTAGAGGAACAGTGGAAAGTTTTCCAGATGGTCCCACTGTCACCTCGTTTTGTTTACTTTTTGGATATTAAGGAGGATCTGGAGAGGTGACGGAATTGGTAATTACTCAAATATGGAAGCTGTTCTTTCTTCCCCACCCCCCACCTGCTTCCTAGAACAATGAGGTTAGACGCTCACAGCATAGGCCATAGAGGGCTCATGGCAAAGGCCATTCCCAGGTTTATTCCCCATGTCCTGGAGAAAAGACAGGACATACCTTCAGTTTAGAAAAACTTTTTTTTTTTTTTTGAGACTATGGAAGTGAGAAGCGAGTCTTCTTGTCTTTGCCAATTTAGAGTCTCTCTCAAATGTCTCCTGCTGACTTCCTTGCCCTTTTAATGACACGCTCTCTGGATCACCCGCATTACACAGGATAAAAGTGGACTTCCAGACAAAGAGAAACCTTGATTCATTCTCTATTTCTAGAAAAACATGAGATTTTTGTCATTGCTTTTCTATCAATCAGCAATGATTTATTGGGTGCCCACCATGTACTTAGAATGTGTTGGAATTCTTTCCTCTTGCCCCGAAGCAGAACACATTGATTTTTAGAACCACTTTAGTTAAGACTTTAATTTAAAATCCGGTATTATTTTTAAAATGTGTGTCATTCCTCTTGGATTTCTGAAGTCTTTTGCTTTCTGCCTGTGTGTTGGCTCGGAGGACTTACTTTCCTTTTCCTTTGTTTACTTCCTCTAGCCAGGAGTAAAGGAGACCACTCATTTTTGTGACGTTTTTTCAGGGTGTTTTGACTTTGTGGCCGATGGTCTGGCTAATTCATCTCTGTAGTTACTATAAATGCTTACTATCCAAACATACATAGTTTGGGAGATCATCTAATACTGTGTGCACACCTTAAACATATGCCTACATATAGCACGAGTAGATTTAGACTCAGTTTACCAAAATATCCTTTTTACTAGAACATCAACCTTCCATATCTTATGGCTTTTACATACTACCCCCAACTCTCATGCTTAAATGTTGGTTAACAGAGCCATAAAAAATGTGTATGTAAAGATCTATTTGATAACCATTTTGTATTCTGTAAGCATATTCTGGAACCTACATAGGTCTAAGCTAAAGAAAAAACTCAACCACCCTGAATTTTACCATTACTAAACAAATGTTATTAGCTCAGAAGTGAAAAGCTAGGAGCCAATTCATTGATGTTTAATAAAATTTACTGTTCATGAATTAATTGGCCAAAGACAAGTGTGGGCCATCTAAATCTTGCTATAAATGGGGCAACACCGTGAAACAAATGACTTTTTCCGCTGGATCTTGTTTTCCTCTACGGTTCTTAGGGAGGGTCCTCTTTGCATTATTCAATGTTTTTGACTTATTTATAATTCTGAGGAAATGTCGCACAAAACCACAAATATTTCAAATGTCCCTGTTATCATGGAATTACTCATTCAGACTGCAAATGAAACCAGGAATGTTTTTGCCATTTAGGACTCCCAGAGCAGGAGTGAACATCACAGCTCCAAGGTTAAACAGATGTGGTAAAACACATTCATTTTGTGTGTGGGGTTTTTTTTGCTAACAAAAGCGCAAGCTTAATATAAGTTAATGATTTCTCTTTCCCTCTTCTTTTTGTTAAATTGTTAGTTGTTGATCGTGTTTAAAAAGGAAATTATGAGGGGCGCCTGGGTGGCACAGCGGTTAAGCATCTGCCTTTGGCTCAGGGAGTGATCCCGGCGTTATGGGATCGAGCCCCACATCAGGCTCCTCCGCTATGAGCCTGCTTCTTCCTCTCCCGCTCCCCCTGCTTGTGTTCCCTCTCTCGCTGGCTGTCACTATCTGTGTCGAATAAATAAATAAAATCTTAAAAAAAAAAAAGGAAATTATGAGAACGTACACTTCTTTAGCAGCTAGCCTTGATTTGGTGAAATGTATCTTTTATTTTTTGAATTAACACATTTGTCTATGTGGTATTGGATTTAGTAGTTATATTTTATTGGAAATAGTTTTTATTTTTATTTTTTTAATTTAATTTTTTTTTTTTTTGAGAAGGAGCACTTGCGCAAGTGGGGGTGAGGGGCAGAGGGAGAGGGAAAGAGAGAATCTTAAGCAGACTCCACACTCAGGGCAGAGCTCAACCTAGGGCTTGAACTCAGAACCCTGAGGTCATGATCTGAGCCAAAATCATGACCTAGGATTTGGACACTTCATCGACTGAGCCACCTAGGTGCCCCAGAAATTGTTCTTAATAGTTTTAACTTATTTGCTAAGCTCAGACAGCTTAATAAGCTCAACTTTATAAGAAAACCATGTTCAAGTTCCTCAGAATTGATCTTAAGACTGACGTCTCCTCAGGGAGCCTTATTCACCCTTGGCCTTTATTTTTGATCTTTAATTTATAAAAGAAGATATTTCTCTTGTCCAGTCCTATATCTTAACTTCTTACTTTCTTTGTGTGAGGGGGGGTTTGGAGATGATCACAAGAATTCATATTTCCCCCTCTTTGCATTTGGAAGATGAAAAGGAAATGATCTGTGCACAGTTTAAACTCCAAGGTTATTATTTAGGGTAATAATAACAGCATGTGCTAATTACCTGAAAGGTGCTTTAAATTAAGAAAAACATAACGCTGATCCCTTTTTTAATGATATTGATTTGGGGTTCAGAAAAATGTCTGTGAGGGTCCTCTGTGGATGGTGGGCTTCATGGTGTCATTGCCCAATGATTTCTGGCATTGACAACACAATTTTCTTTCTCTATTTTTTTCCCCCTTTTGCTTTTCTTTCATTGTCAAAGACCACCATGCTGTAGTCACTCTCTCTGCTTCTCCTCCCCAGACATGAACACACATTATTTCACACTTATTATTGAATATTGCAATCTGCTATTAGTTCAACATCTCACGAAATATGAATGATTACTATCCATCTGAAAGTTAAAACATGCAATGAGGACTCTCCCTCCCCCCACTTCGGGGGTTACAACTTGAAATCAACATTTGTGTCCCCTTAGGAAAAATGGTTATTGGACATTTCTAGAATATCTCCACACTTCCTATTTGAATTCAAATGATTAAAAACCCAGAAAAGGAAATCATCCTAAAATTTCATATTATGATTACAAGTGTCACCTTGCTGAAGGAGAAGATTTCTAATTATTAGATAAGGAGAGTCACATCTCTCCAAGCAAAGATTCAGAGCGCTGCATCTTTGGAGAAAAGGTCTATTTTGGGTGGAAAAGTGCATTAGGCGCTGTGCTCACCATGTGGCAAGTAGTTAATAAATATCTGTTGCCTCGAATATAAAAGTTGGCCCCTCCTAAAACCATAGAAAGTGCTTCTAATTTTTCTTTTGCCGTTGTTAAATACCACACTGATTTATTTCCATGATGAAAAGAAAATTTCCCTCTCAGCCTTTCTAAAAATTGTTACTATAAGGGAGTAAGAGAAGAGGAAAGACTGAAAAAAAAAGAAAAAAGAAAAAAGAAGAGAAAGAGGAAGAAAAGCGAAGGCTGGAAGGAAATGAAAACGGCATTCACATTTGGTTGCTGTCCTGAGATTAAGGCCGACCACACAAAAACCCAAAGGAAGCAAGCATCATTTAACATTCAACTTGCAATTCATTTTTTGACTCTATCATTATGCCAGCTCATTTGTCTGCAGTTTAAAATGTGTTATAAAGTCAAACTTAGAAGTAAAATTCTTTCACTTCCTGATACTAGAGTGAGCGTAGTACATCTGTCTGTTTTGGATCATTTCGAAGCATTTCTCAAAGGTTAGTTCCACTTTGCCTGAAAGATGGTGTTTGAACCATCGAAAACTGTTTCATCAAAACTTTATCAGATCGCAATTTCTTTTTTAAAACTCCCTATTAACAGAGAGCACTATTCAAATGGTTTAATGTTAGTCACCTTGCCCTATTAATTTTATTTCTGAAACGTCTCTTGAATGTAGCCCTTTATATCCATATCCCCTGGCACTGTCCTATGTCACGAACACCTCTCTACCAGGCCAGCTCCTGGGTCCTGGGTTGACTTCTATTCCAATCTTTCCTAATTCAGTGATTTCTTCAGGCTGTTATCAGCATTATTTAAATAGGATAGATTGTGAAGGTTTTTTTTTTATTTTTCTTCCAAAGCCTCCAATGGCTTTTGTTTGCTTACGTAATATAGTCTGAACTGCTTCATGATCTTTCATCACCTAGCTCCCAGCCTCAACTTGTCCTTCATCCTTCTACATCTCTTCAGTGTTGAACCAGTGAGTTCTACAAATGCACCAGATGCTCTCACATTTCTTTGTCTTTGTTCGCTCTAATTCCTCATCCCAAATGTCCTTAGTCTGCTTTTATAGTTATGGAAACCCTAGCTCAACTGAAATATCCCCTCTTCATGAAGCCTTGGGTACATTCCCCAGCTGAAGGTAACTGTTCTTTCCTTTTTCCTCTCATAGCACTGGGAGTAAATTAGTATACTGATGGAAGATGGAAAAAGTTTTACAGTTCAATCAAACTCCATTCAGGAATCATCTCGGTGTTAGAGAGATGATTTAGTTTTCAATGAAAGAAATAGCAAACAAATTGGGTTAAATAAAAGATGTATTTATTGGTTCATGTCATTGAAAATCTAGTAGTTGAGCTGGCCAAATGTGGTGCCAAGCTAACGTTTTCAGGGATCTGTCCTTCATTGTATTTCTTGGCTCCATTTTCCTTCACGTTGATTTCAGTCTTCAGCAGACCCTTCACTCACAAATGATAGGAAAGTAGTTCTCACAAGTCCCAGATTTACATGCTGTTTTTAGCTCTTAATCTCAAAAGGAGAGAAATCCTCTTCCACAATACTTATATCAACACCCAGCACCCCTACCCCACCTCCCAGTCACCATAGGACACCGCCTGTCCCTATTTGGATCATGTGTCCACCTTGGCTCTGTATCACTGTTTTCAGGAAGTTGGAGTTCTCTGATTGGCCAACAGCAGTCATATGCTGGTTCCTGTGGTGAAGGAGGCAGGGCAAGTGAAGGAGGCAGGGCAAGTGATGGACAGGCACCATAGAATACTCTAGAGCGAGGAAGGAATTGTCTCCAAGAGGAAGGTCATTTTTATTCATTATATCTTCTGTTGAGTTCTGTTTTTTTGCTCTCCATTACAGCTCACTGTTGATGTGTATCTTACCCTTTTAATTCTAAGCTACTTGAGGGCATGTATTTACATACATTTAATAAATGTTAGCAGAATTCAATAAATGTTAGTTGAGTAAAGGACTTCCAGGCAGATGACAAATAAAATAGCACCCTAAGTTATCATTTTAATGGACTAAGGATCTTTTTGACTCTTTCTTTCTTTCTTTCTTTCTTTCTTTCTTTCTTTCTTTCTTTCTTTCATAAGATTTATTTACTTATTTTAGAGAGAGAGAGAGCACAAGAGGGAGGGGCAGAGCAGAAGGAGAGGGAGACAAAATCTCCAGTGGATTCTGCACTGAATGCACAGGCTGTGAGGGGCTCCATCTCACGACCCTGAGATCATGGCCTGAGCCAAAACCAAGAGTTGAGTGCTTAACCGAATGGGCCACCCAGGAGCCCTCTTTTTGACCTTTTTAAAGCCTCGTTAGTGACACTTGATATTTTCCAATGATTAAGGAAGATTAGCATTCACAGAAAATGGGGGAGGGATTACTATTTAGGATAACAATCTATCTATTTACAACATCAGACTCTGAACACTTCTATGATTTGGCTAGCAAAAACCATTTAAATTAAACATTTTTTTTTACTAGAAAATGCTTGCTTTTAGTAGAGAAAATATTGATAGAGTTTATTACCATCACTAAAAATACTTAAAATCTGCATTTTTAATTTCTCACCATTTGGCAGTCAGTTTTGTTTTATACTCTTAGAAAGTATGAGGTCTTGACAACTAGAGTTTTAAAGTCTTCAAATGGAAAATTAAAGAGCAGTTCCTCATTTTTTCCTTTTCTTAGTAACTTTAAATAAATCTAAGAAAATGACCCTGCTTTGCATTTTTTTGCTCTAAATTCTCTTAAGTGCTTTATTTAAACTAATTATTTCATGAGCATGATGCTACCCAAGACAGTTGACCGCTCTTGGCCACGACATGGACAGTACCATATTGAGAATACTTTATTTGTATTGTTTCCTTCAATAAGCTTTTAATAAAACACTTCCTCAGCTTGTTTTCATTAAGTCTGTGTTCTAGGGGTTGTTTAGTGTAGAGGTTAAGGACTCTGGACTGGGAACCAGACTTAACCTGGTATGAAATCTAACTCCTCTACTCATCAGTTCTGGGTGTCCTTGGCTCTTGAATTTCAGTTCACTCCTCTGTAAAATGGGGCTAATAATATCTGACTCAGAGGATTGGGAAGATTAAAGGGGATAATGTGATATTGTATACGGAATATATGGAACATTGTTAAAGGCTCAATATAAGGGTTATTATGACAATAGCTATTATTGTATTCTACTGATACCTACTGCTTTAGTTGGGAAGCAAAGCTAGAAATCACTAGGAAAAGAATCTTGGAGCAGTTGTATTAAAAGTACTCCTGCTTAGAAGGGAAAATAGGGCATTTAAAAGACAGAACAATGCCCTTATTTCATCTTTGGTAAGATGTCCTGCTTTCAACCCTTGATGAACTTATGGCTCCACTGCTTTATTCTGCATGTCCTCTCTAACTGCAACTCCCAGTATTTTGGCCAAAAGACCCCCCCCCCTTCCCTAGATGGACCATGAGGACCACAAGGTCAGTCTCAGCATGACTTTTCACTTCCCACAAGATAGAAATATCTTACTCCATTTGAGGCTATATTCAATCTTTTTGGAAAATGTAAAGCTGTTATTTTCCAGTTTCTTAAATATCGAAGATGTGATATGAAACAAGGGATAGCATACAGAGAGATCTAAGCACACATCCCAGGGCGGTACTGAGACCACAAATCGTGGAGTTTTGCTATGATTATTTATGGTGGTATTAGACCGATGATGGCTTGCCTGACCTTAGAGTTGCCATGATTCTGGATTAAGCACACTGTCTCCTGCAAAGAACATTTCTGTTTAATATATGTATACAGAAGGTGTTCGTTCTTATATAGTCCCCACCTACTGTCACTTGCTGTTTATGGTAATTTTAGAACTTTATTTTGCAAGAATTTCAAACTTACAGAAATGTTGCAAGATTGGTGAAAAAATTGTATTGTTTTAGGGGCACCTGGCTGGCTCAGTGGGTGGCGCGCACGACTCTTGGTCTCAGGGTTGTGAGTTCGAGCCCCATGTTAGGTGTAAAGATCACTTAAAAAAATTCTTAAAAAAAAAAAAAGAAAATTGTATAAATTTTCCCCAGATACACACATTTTTGTTTTGAATGAACATTATGTTAAAGATCTTAACTTATTATTGATGAAGGAAACAGGTGAATATTATGACTAGTTCAAAGGTTCATTTATAGATCGGGAATATGGAAGTGGATTTGCAGATAGTTACAAAACTGGCTTCTAACGAAGTGAGGGAGGTGACCGACCGAAACTCTGCTTGACAACATTTCTTTACATGCCTTTCGACAAGAATTGTTTTGCCTAGCCATGATGATTCACTAATTTTAAACATTTTGCCACATACCCTTTATTCTTCCCTCTTTCTCTAATTAAATTTTTCTAAAGCCCTTTGAGAATAATTTGCATGCATCATGCCATCACGCCCATTAATACCTTTAATTCACTGTGAATTGTGGAAGAAAACACATTCTCCTACATAACCATGGCAAGTTATTAAATTCAGAAAATTCAACATTGACACAACACTTTAATCTACACCGCATGTTTTGTCAGTGGGTCTAATAATATCCTCGATGGCATTTTTCATTCTCTGACATTGAATCCCGTCCAGGGTTACGTATTTCATCTAGTTACCAGGTCTCTGTAGTGTCCTTTATATTTTTTAGGAAAGTTCGAAGTTTACGCTGGAAATTGAGAGACAAAGATTGTGGCTTCTGTGTGTGTGTGTGTGTGTGTGTGTGTGTGTGTGTGTGTTTGCTTCACTTATGAAAATATCCTGGGCTATTATGTCAAAAGCTGACTTTAGAAAAAAAATGAGTTTCCAAAGTACTACTGGGGGGGAAAGAGCAAGGATAAATCAGAACATCAAAGTAAGCCCCACCATGCCTGCAGTGTATACAGAACTGTTGATGAGTTTCCCATGCTTACTGAACTGAATAAGTATAAAAGCTTTTCGTGTGCATTCCTATTTTCGGGCCCAATACAGTACGTTAACCTCAGAATATCAAATTGAATCAGGGGTTCTGAGAAGAGCCGCCTGCAAAGCAGTTAGCATGACACTCTTCATTACGCTATCTATTTTCAGACTGCAGACAACCATAACCAGGCTTTTCCAACCTCTCACCTGCACTCAGATACACAGGCCAGATCAGAGACTACCTTCTGGCGAGGGATCCCAGGCCACTTAAAATGTGAGGTCCGTCGGGACCTGGAAAGGCAAGCCTGACATTGTGAGGAAGAACCTTTCTCGATGACATTTTTCCTTGGGAGGCCCAAATCCAGAGGCCCTGCAGGGCTCCTCAGCACACAGTATGTCAGCACAAATTATGCGGGCCGGGGCTGAATGCATGTGGCAGCTGCCCATTAGACCACACTAAAATAGAATTGCTGGGCGCCTGAAGCATGAAGCATGATATTAGATAAAGTGATGAAATCTCACTCGATTTAAGAGCCAGGTCAAGGACAGTTACCTCAGGAAATTCCTTTTTTCCTCGAATATTCTCGCAACTTTGATGAATTTATCGTTTTCTTGCTTATTTTTCATTATCGTCCGGGGCTTTATGAACAATAAAATGTGCCCTCAGCAGGCACTGACATATTGGAGTGATCAGAATCATAAGTTATATTGATTCAAAGAAAGAAAGGGGGGGGAAAAAAAAGACGGGATTGACATTGCCACAGGTCAAAAGCCTTTGGAAATGTTGGATTGATTTGTTTAGACAGTTGTTTGATTTCTCTCTCTTTCCCTAGCTGTTTCCCCCCCCCCCCCCACCCAGTAAAGGGATAAGAAAAAGAACAGAGAGGGTAATCTTTTTTATTTTAGGCCAGTTGAAGGATAGGAACAGAAGCATATGGCTTGGCAGAAATTTTTATTTTTATTTATTTGATTTATAAGGACAGGAGAGAAATGCTTCTTGCAAAGGGCTTCTTTTTTTCAAAAGGACTTGCAGCCTGAACGTAAATGACTGCATACCTCCATTGCTTCTTAAAACCTGGGTTGGAAAACCACAGCCAGCCTGGGTAAAGCTGTCTGGCTCCTCCGAACTGTAGAGGGGAAAAAAAAAAAAGAAAAAAAAAAGGATTTGGTTCATGAGTAGAGCATTCTGGTTTAATTTCATTTACAGTAACATATGAGAAGCAAAAGAAAGGAAAATGAATATTCAGAGCACTTTGGTTTTACCCTTAGATCTTCAAGGTTCTCTCCCCCTCTCCCTGTCCCCGCCTTCCCTGCCAGGGAGGGGTGAGGTTCCTCAGGCAGCGGGACATCCCCAGATGTGCCAGCGGAGCAGCGCTGCGGGCGCCATATTCAAATAATCTGAACATGGACCCTCTCGTTTAATTAGTTCAGCTGCCCCTTCTTTGGGTCCGAAAACCACAGCTGCAAAAGGGCTCCTCTGGGGAGAACATTTTGCAGGTAGAGGCTTCCAGCACCATTTGAGGGTCTTTTACAAACCGTCGAACTTAATAAATGATGAAATTGTTTTAATTCAATGAATTTCGCATGCAACATTTTAACATTGGGCTCCAATTCCATTCTATATAGGTAGGCTGTTTGAGTTTTTAGATTCTCTTGTTCCCTTTGTAAAATGGGGATCCTTTAAGCATCTTCTACCTATTCTAGCTCACAAGCCTATAATATAATGAAGATGAACTAAGGTCACCTATTTACAGGTATGTTGAGTTCTTAAGATGAAAAGCCTTATCTAGATTCCAAATGGTGTCATGATTATATTTTTGTCAGATATTAATTTTTAATGCGGGGGCACAAAGAACTTGCATGACCTAGTGAGCTACGCTTACTTGGAATGTGAACCATAGCCACACTTACAATTTACATCTTCTTTTTCAGCACATTCCTTAAGCATTACATGATGTTTCTCTAAATCTAGCTTCTTATTTATATAACAGCATTTCCTAGGTGGGAGTTGATGTCCAAGGAAGAAATATGTTACCTAGCAGCCTGGTGGGACAGGCAGGAAATGCAGGGGGGTGTATGGGGTATAAGGTTGATGCCTCCGTTTCTCCATAATTGAGAGGACAATAGGGAGAGGGCAAAAGTTTTTTCTTTTCATTACAGAATTAAAAAAAAAAAAGCATGATTATTTGCTACATAGAAATGTTAGACAATTGCTTCCAGGTCTGAACAACTGAAATCTTTCTTTTCCTTTTCCTCTGGAGCCAAGGGGGTTTTGTTTTTTTGTTTTTCAAAATATTGAAGTGGTTTGAAAGATCAGAAGGCAGTTGTGCTAAATTTGCTATTATCAGCATAGAAGTGATAACAGCTTTCCTATCCCTTGGGAGAAGAGGGNTATGTTACCTAGCAGCCTGGTGGGACAGGCAGGAAATGCAGGGGGGTGTATGGGGTATAAGGTTGATGCCTCCGTTTCTCCATAATTGAGAGGACAATAGGGAGAGGGCAAAAGTTTTTTCTTTTCATTACAGAATTAAAAAAAAAAAAGCATGATTATTTGCTACATAGAAATGTTAGACAATTGCTTCCAGGTCTGAACAACTGAAATCTTTCTTTTCCTTTTCCTCTGGAGCCAAGGGGGTTTTGTTTTTTTGTTTTTCAAAATATTGAAGTGGTTTGAAAGATCAGAAGGCAGTTGTGCTAAATTTGCTATTATCAGCATAGAAGTGATAACAGCTTTCCTATCCCTTGGGAGAAGAGGCGGCAGTTGGAGGCTGAGGAATTCTCAGTGCAGTATCCGCAAGCTTCTCGCCAAAACAAAAGGAGGAGTAAGAATTTCTGCCCATGAGAAAATGATGAGTCTGTTACTTTTTCTCGGGGCGAGGTGCACGTCAAAGACACACAAAGAGGTAAAAGTGAGGTCAGCGAAGTGGGTGGAGTTTTAAAGCCTCCTTCTGCGTACTGGGTGAGCTGGATTCTGGTCTTGGGGGGCCATGCCCTGCGTGGCGGCTGCTCTCTGTCTTCTCTGGGCTCCACGGGCCACTGAGGTTTTCCCGAGTCACTTGCTTTGGGAACTCAGTTTCTTTGCTTGGATCATTTTACTTTGGCCTAAAAAAACCTTCCCACGGCTACAGAACGGGGAAGACCCCTGCCAAGTATTGGTGGTAAAGTAAGGGGGCATCAGTTTTTTTAAAAAAAGATTTTATTTGTTTATTTGAGAGAGAGAGAGCGAGCAAGAGAGAGAGAGAGAGAGAGAAAGTGCATGAACGAGGGCGAGGTAGGGCAGAGGGTGAGGGAGAAGCAGATTCCCTGCTGAACAGGGAGCCCCACGCCAGGCTCAATCCCAGGACCCAGGGCTCATGACCTAAGCCAAAGGCAGATGCTTAACCCACTGAACCACCCGGGATCTCCGGGGTGCATCAATTTTTTCAGATGCAGGAGGAGGCCTTTGCCCCATGTTTCTCATCCTCTTCTTCAAACGCCTGGGCAGCACCAGGCAGGTATTGTATCTTACTGACGGTTATCTTGCTTATGATGAAAATTATATGTTTTATCCTGAGCAACAATAAAAAAAATTACCTTGAAACCTCCGTCAGCACCTCTAATGAACACAATAGATCAAACAATATGCTTATCAAAAATGGCCCTTCTTTTCACCCTGATAAACTCAGCAAATATTCCATTAGAAGAAGGGTTTGGTTTCCCCCGTGGGGTGTGAAATCTCCTGGGTTATATTAAGGTTATACATGCAGTTGAAAGTAGCTCAGAGCCTCACTCGAGGGGATGGGTACTCTTTATTTTTCATTCATTCCCGAGAGGCTCCGATTAGCCCAGTGCTCATTTGGTTCAATAATGGGACAAGGAATTTCCCAGCGGCTACGGCGACAGCAGCTCAGGTGAAGGTCTGCTACCTTGGGAGAATCAGGTCATTCTCATGTCTGCTGGGGCGACATGCTCCCCAAGAGAAGGGGCTGGGAGACTAGACCCCTCCGATAATAAGTGAAGAGCTCCTTCTGCAGAATATTTCCAAGCAGGATAAGGGGTGCGATTTTGGTCTTCTCCATCAAAATCGCCTCCACATTTCCTTCTTCTCCTTTAAATGTATGCTTTTGTTTTATTTATTCTACTTTCACGTAAGAGAACCGAAAGGGCAAAGGCTCTGGACCTGCAGGCTTCTAACCTGAGGGGTTCATCATTTCCGTTCTGAACACCAACTTATGTCGCCTCGGCCAGCACGAGGGAGGAGACACATTTCTTTTTCTTTCCATGACGCCTTCAATGACATGACACATGAATGATGGAGGATATAATGATTTAGCCAAGCCTGATCTTTCTGCCTCGGGGCACACACAGCACTTAAAGCCTCCGCAAGTCCTTATTTATTTATTTATTTATTTATTAGCTCTCTTAAGTAGAGAAGCCAGGGTATTTAAAATCTACCTGCTTTTTAAGCCTTTACCGGGAGAGTTCATTTCTCTTGTTACCGAGAAGCTATCCCCACGAGCCAAAGTAACTGACTTTTCGTTATAGGGAAATTCCACAAATATTTAAATTGCATTTTTTTCACTCTTTAATTACT
Source organism: Ailuropoda melanoleuca (assembly GCF_002007445.2). Taxonomy (NCBI): domain Eukaryota; kingdom Metazoa; phylum Chordata; class Mammalia; order Carnivora; family Ursidae; genus Ailuropoda; species Ailuropoda melanoleuca. The sequence continues at coordinate 33,160,741 of NC_048234.1, forward strand.
GAGGTTTTTGTGTGACCTCTCCTCTATTTGCGCCCTGTGCAGAGGAGAAATCACGTGTCCTTCAATTGCAAAGTTAATCCATCAGTCATGTCAGTCTGACTGATTAGTTTCTTTCCCAGGGACCACACGGCATATGCTTTCTGCTGGATTCAGCTAGATTCATTCCCATCTGATTCACTGGGTGGCAGGTGACACGATGTGCCAGGGAGCTTGCTTGCAGCCAGCTCTGGGTTTCTTAAGAGCACTGGGATACCTCTTGAATGATGTGGGAATTCCTCTAACACCACTGACATAGTGATTCCTTTAGGGTAGGACATGCCATGGTCTTTTTTTTTTTTCTTCTTCTTCTTGTCTGGCTTATCCAAGTAGGATTTAACATAGGCATGAGCGAGTGAACAGAAAGGAAGATGAGGTGGGTGTCATATATCTGGGTTTTAGATTATCCATAGTCATATGGGACAGTGAGAATTAAACTACATTTGAAGTGACCTCAGGAGAAACCTCCCAATCCCCATATCCAATGGCACTTAAATAGTTAGGACAAAGTTGTGGAGCTGGTGCTTAAAACTCATCACATGAGTAGAAAGAGAGGATTAAGGGACCGCAGAAACATATTTTGTTGAGGAAGGCCTTGACAATTTAGATGTGGTCAAAGAGAGCTCTCAGTGTCCCTGTGTGAAAGATGTTAGTTTTGCCTAATTCCTTTATTACCTGAATCTAACCAAGATGGAATTACAGATCTCAAGCAATACAGGAGAGTAGAAGGCTAGGGACAGCTGGTCAGTGAGGGACAGAGGAGTGGGGGTTGGGGGTGAGGGAACATCCTTGAGAGGATGGCATTTGNGGTTGGGGGTGAGGGAACATCCTTGAGAGGATGACATTTGATCAAGACCTTCAAGGAGATGATCAAGTTAGCCCTGTGGAATCTTCCAGGTAGAGATAACAGCACGTCAAAAGCTGTGTGGTAGGTAGGTTATGTGCCTGGTGAGTCTGAAGAAAACTGAGGACAGCAGATTTTCATGGAATATTGTTGTAAAAGGGTGATAGAAGGAAATGTGGGGTCATGAGGGGTCTCTCCTCAGGATACTTGACACTGATGGGCATGGGAAGCAAGGGAGAATTTCACGATGTAGAGAGAAGGTTGGGAGGGGTAGTTCCACAAGTTAGGATGGAGTAGGGGGGAAATGGAGTCCATAATACATGTGGAGGGCTGGCTAGAGAGAGGAGTCTAAACAGGTCCCCCATCATAGCAGGAGGCAAGAAAGGGCACATGGGCACTGCTCCAGGTCACAAGGGAGATTTGGTGTTGGGAAGCTCAGAAGTTTTCTTCAGAGTGTGTGTGTGTGTGTGTGTGTGTGTGTGTGTGTGTGTGTGTTAAGTCAAGTCATCAACTAAGAGTAAGGACGGGCAATATGTATTGGAGCTTTGAGGAGAAAGAAAAAGTCACGGAGAAGTCATCTAGGGCAGTCGTTCCTTAAGTGTGGTCCAGACCAGCAGCATCAGCATCACCTGAGAGATGCAGTTATTCAAGCTCTNAACAGGTCCCCCATCATAGCAGGAGGCAAGAAAGGGCACATGGGCACTGCTCCAGGTCACAAGGGAGATTTGTTGTTGGGAAGCTCAGAAGTTTTCTTCAGAGTGTATGTGTGTGTGTGTGTGTGTGTGTGTGTGTGTTAAGTCAAGTCATCAACTAAGAGTAAGGACGGGCAATATGTATTGGAGCTTTGAGGAGAAAGAAAAAGTCACGGAGAAGTCATCTAGGGCAGTCGTTCCTTAAGTGTGGTCCAGACCAGCAGCATCAGCATCACCTGAGAGATGCAGTTATTCAAGCTCTGCCCCAAATTGACTGAATCAGAAATTTGGGGAGTGGGGGCCAGCAACCTGAGTTTTCATGTATCCTCTAGGTGATTCTGTGGTAATCTCAAATTCGAGAAACACTGATTCAGGATAACAGGAGAATGATGACGGATTGTAGAAATGTATGTTTGCTGGGGAGAACAAAGGGACCTCCTTGAAGACGGTGTTCAGGAATTGGAAATGAGACCAATCAGCAAGCTCATATTGCTCTCTCCAGCCCTGACCATCTCTATGGGTGCACAGAGCAAGCTTCTTAGATTTAATTTGGCATAGGGATTTTCCACATGAGAACAGTGAAACCAGATTGTTAAGCAAATTTGCAAAGTTGTAATATAATGATGGAGCATCACAAGCTAGGTAAGTGGGAAACCAAGGGACCATGAAAATATACGATCAATGGCTAATAGCTCCCAGTGAGGCCAGAGTTTCTTAGAGTTGGGGTATTACAGTGAGCTGGAAAGAGAGAATGCTTGAAATTGCGATTATGGCGGGGTTATATTTGCTGGCAGTAAGTCTGGGTATGACCTTTGGAGTGAATGGTTGAGGCAGAGTGGAGGGTGTGAGAGTTGGAAGAGAGGGCATCAGGAAACTGAGAGTCTAGGACATTAGAAAGGTCATATATATGGGTACTGAACTCACCACGTATGTTGGAGAAGTGGCAGTGAGCCAAGAGCTGAAATCGTCAAGGAATTAGGAGGGGGGTCTGTTGGTGATTGTAACGGATTGAAATCTCGGTTGCTAAAGACTAATGACATGACATTTGAAGATGAGGATTTGCTGTTGGGAAGGAGGCAGTATGGAACAGGAAGGACACCTACCCCCACCTCCAGGCCCGGTGTCGCAAGAGTCTTTAAGGACATAACAGCGGCCACTTCAGGGGGCTGAGTGAAAAGCAAGTTGTTTCTTGAGAGGAGAGTCTGTTCATTTAGAGCATGAAGGGAAAGGACATTTCTGAGAAGAACTGAGGGGAAGCCTGTAGTTGAGCCCGAATTCCAGAAGGCAGTGTGAAAGCGTTTCAGGAATTGGAGGTGGGTCGTAGAGTGAAAGAGCAGATAATAAAATACAGAGATGGTTGAGCACCAGAGTCCAGGAGATGAAAGATGATCAAAAGTTCTAGGCATCTCATGGGGCCTGACACCCCTCAGAGAACAGGGCCGAGTGAGGTTTGCCTGCAAGTCTGCAAAGGAGATACTGAGGACAAGGCTGGGAACGTTGCAGGGCAGGGAGAAGTGGGGGTCTTGCCAGGAGTGTTCTGAGGCCTCTCTTTACCCTTGCCAGTGGTGATGTGAGGCCAGAGTGGCAGGCTCACCGTTGGTATCTGGAAATCTAGGGAAGTGTGATCTTCTTCGGCTGGCTGTGTGGATGGCTCTTCAGCCGGAGTAGATTTGCAAGTGGCTATTGGAAAATGGTGAAGCATAAATGAGTCAAAGCTATTGTCATTTCAGTGCTCTAAACCAGGCCCAAGTCAAAAGTTAGGGGTGGGTAAAATTTCTACTTACCTATTGTCTTCTTTAAGCCCTAGAAGTAAATAAGAAAAAAAGGAGATATAAAAAAGTATCTGAATTCTTACACTTTCATGCCTCCAGTCTTGTGAGATCTCCAGGGGTTGCACTGCAGCTGTATTCATGGCTATAATTTCATGTCGGTGCCCCCATTCCTTCCTCCTGGTGTGCTCGCATACGAGGAGGCATTTTTTGTTCACCGGTGAAGAGATGCTCTTAGCAACCAGCGTGGATCGGTGGCTCGGGCACAGGTCCTGGGTGTGAGCAGCGTGCCAGGATGCACTAATGTCTACTTTTCTGGGAATGCACACCTGGAACGCAGACATGGGAATTCCCGAGAAAGCCGTCGTTTCTCAGATGCCAAATACTTTCCGAACAGCCAGCTCCAGTGGAAACCTCTTCAAGTCTGGCAAGAATTCCAGGGTCTGAGGGCTGTACACACTCTTCACACCGTGAGCCATGGCTTTGGGTAGAAATGCTCCAGTGCAGTTCTAATTCTGGTCCTGTGCCTTCCAGTGGCCTAAGATACTCTGTGGAGTGACGAGCCCCATTGGCGAATGCGGCCTCTCTTCCCAGCGAGGCTTAAGGTGCAGCAAGGGAGGCGACCAAGGCAAGAATAATTCCTCTTGATGAGTCAGGATTGGTTGTAGAAGAATCTAAAGAAGAATGAGGTCTTTTCAAGGAAGTGGGGACGGGAGGGACCTCTGGACAGCTGCTGGCAACTTTCAGGATCTGCAGAGAGCTGCAGGGACCCGAGAGAGATCTGCTTCTCCCAGGCTGGTGCTAAGAAACAAAACCCAACAAAAGCAAACACGGAAAGACAATGGGAAACCCTTGAACCTGTAGGGAGGACTCGGCTTTAGAGTGGAATGTCAATCCCTTTCTCATCCACTTCCCTTTTTAGTACTATGACTACTCACCGTTGTTAATGCTGTCTTTTCCAGATATTTGCCTTGTTTAGAAAATGTCATTTCAAAAGACACGAATGGAATCAAACTATAAATAAAATTTCGTAGTTTTGCCACAAATCCAATGTATTTTGGACCTGAAAATTTACTGTACTCTTTTGTTCAGCTGTTTAGTGTTCTATGTATCGTTAAGGAATAATTTATATAACCTATCCCTATTAACATTTAAATGGCTTTTATTTGAGCCTATTATAATAAAAGTGCAGCTACTATCCTTGAGCGTTATTTTTGTGCACGAAGGCAAGTCTGTTTATGGGTGAAATTCCTAGAAGTGTACTTCTTAGGTCAGAAAATACATACTTTTTTTTAGCTTGACAAATGGCATATTTTATTTTAGATTCAGTGTATTCTTATGAATCAATAACTAAAAGATGAATAAAAAAATCTAAAACCGAGTAAAGGAAAACATATAGGACAGAAAAAATACAGTTGGCTAATAAGCAAATGAAAAGAGACTCAATCTCACTCATTAAGAAATGGAACTTAAAACAAGATAGCATTTTACTTGTACAATCAATAAGTACTTTTTTTAAAAAAGATTTTATTTATTTATTTGACAGAGAGAGACAGCCAGCAAGAGAGGGAACACAAGCAGCGGGAGTGGGAGAGGAAGAAGCAGGCTCCCAGCAGAGGAGCCTGATGTGGGGCTCGATCCCATAACGCCGGGATCACGCCCTGAGCCGAAGGCAGAGTCTTAACGACTGAGCCACCCAGGCGCCCCAATTGATAAGTACTTCTAAGTTTGATCCCACGTGTCCTTGGTGAGAGGGTGGGGAGCCCAGCATAGAACACGCATTTCTGATGACAACGTGAGCACTGGTTTTGGAAGAAAACTTAGCAATAGCTTTGCCAGTGTTTTAACCCACTGCCCACCCACTTGGCCTTGAGCTCTGCTCTGCTCACCTGATTAGAGGAAAATCTTAGGTACTAATTATAGTTTATTTTTCAGTTTGGAAAGCTGTCTGACTTATCTTATTATGGACTGATTTACTGGTTTAACACTGGAGGCATTTTGTTTCATTCAATAAATGTATATTAGGCATCTACTATGTGCCACTGAGAACACAGTGGGGAACACGGTGGTGATCAGCGGTGGATGTGACAGGCAAGACCTCTACTCTCACATAATTTTTATTCTAGCGGGCAAAGGTGGCAACAAACAAATGTATAGTAGGAGGTAAGATGTCACACAGAAGGTGACGAGTTCTGTGGTAGAACCAAAACAGGTAAGGTGAAAGTGTGACTGGAGGCCTACTCCGATAGGATGCCGGGGAGTCTCTCTGAAGAGAGGACGTTTAAACCTCATGCTGAATGACAAGAAAGAGGTGGCTACACAAAGAACTGGCAAGGACCCTCCATGTAAAGAGCACAGCATGGACAAAGGTCCTGGGGCAAGCAGGAGGACCAGTGTTGTGGCATGAACTATGTCCTCTGAAAATTCATACGTTGAAGCCCTAAGCTCCAATGTGACTGTGTTTGGGGATTGGGCCTTTAAAGAGGCACTTAGTATTAGAGAGGTCATCAGGGCAGGCCCCTGATCCAATATGACTTGTATACTCATAAGACGAGGAGGAGGGGGCACCTGGGTGGCTCAGTTGGTTGACTCTTGGTTTTGGTTCAGGTTGTGACTTCTCAGTGTGGAGTCTGCTTTGGAGTCACTCTCCTTCTCCTTCTCCCTTTGCCCCTCCCACGCACACTCTCTCTCATACTCTCTCAAAAAAAAAAAAAAAAAAAGAGGAAGAGATACCAGGCATACCCATGCACAGAGGGAAGGCCTTGTGGGGATGTGAGGAGACAGCAAGAAGGAAGCCTTCTACAAACCACAGAGAGAGGCCTTACAAGAAATCTGCTACCACTGTGAACTTGGTCTTCCAGCCCTGAGAACTGTGAGAAAGTGAATGTCTGTGGTCTAGGCCACCCAGTCTGTGGTATTTCGTGACAGCTGCCTGAGTGCTAAGACAGCAAGTGTGGCTGAAGCTTAGTGACAAGGAGGCAATATGGAGAACATAGAGCTTGAGCTCCAGGCCAGGAGGACAGGGCTTTGAGGGCTGGCGTTAAGAGGCTGGGTTTTATTCTAACAGTGATGGGAAGTTATGGGGGAGGTGACACTTTAAAATCTTGCTCCAAATGCTTTGAGGAGAATGGAATGGAATGGGCAGAGAGGTGGCAGGAAGGACATTAGGAGGCCTTCCCGGACGTCCAGAAAGGAGGACAGATGACGGTGTCAGCTGGAGAGTAGAGATGAAGGCTGAGCGAGGTAAGCCTGGGGATATGGTTTGCTGTAAGTGGGGAAAGCCTGGGGGACCCTCCTCAATGGTAGTTGAAGGCAGGGGGCTGGGAGTGATTCATGTGGGTGAGCCATCCAATTAGTGATGCATTCTCTGGAGCGAATTGCATGATAATAACAATGCCAACCAAAAGCCCTCGGCTTTTTAACACATGCTGACAATCGCAGACAGTCAGTGAGACAACATTCCTCATGGGAGCATAGGAGTCTCCTACCCTTGCCCGCCACTCACCGCGGTGCCACATTGCTGGAGACGACCGACCCTGGCGGGGGGGGGCATGGTGAGCCCTGTAACTGCACCCACTAGAGGGTCTCAAGTTCTGCTCTGTAAGACTGGCAACTTCCCCTCCCTCCCTGAAGGGTGAGTGGATAAAGGCAGGAGTGGAGAAGGCAAGAGAATCTCCTTTGCCAGCACTTTCACACATGACGTGACAGAGCACGTATCTCCTCTTTGAGGCACAAATATAGGGAGAGGTGGCAAGGTATTCCTGAATTTTCCTCCGCTTTCTGTTCCCTCTTCAACCTTTGGACCAAGGATGGATGAGGCTGTCCCCTGAGAGAAGGGACCAGAAGAGTATCAGAACAGCTCTGCTCCCCTCAGCGCCACTCCCAAGACCCAATAAACCTCGGAGCGTCGTTTCTTGCCACAAGGGAACTGGGTAGTTCAGCTTTTACCCCAGGAGGATATAGGACGGTCATGTAAGGACATGAAGTTATTCCAAAGGCCAAGTTGAGTTTGAAGCTCAACTCTTATCTCAAACTATACCAAGCACATTAACCAAAACAGCTCACTGGGGATTAAAGAATGGATTCAAATGAATACAATACTGACTCCCCAAATATGAACAATGGATCACTTCTTTCACTGCTCAAGTCCTAGAAGAAATTAGAGTTTAAAAGTGAAATAAGAAACCAAATCCTTTTTCCCCCCTGTAAAACAAAGACACTTGATTCTAAAATACCTTCTTCCTGCATTTCCCATTCTGCTCAGTCGGGAAGTGTCAGCCAGTGGTTGCGCGCTGAGCCATCTTCCTGGGGTAGCTACGCTGTCCTAAGAGCGGATTCATCCAACCTCAGAACTCTTACTCATCCCATGTCCCCACAGAGTCAAATGTCAACCCGACTCACAAGATGACTGACCAGAGTATGTGTGATCTCTGATCCCCAGTGAGAGCGTTTCGCAAAGACAAGCAACGTTCTCCTCTTTCTGGAGCCAGCAACGGATCAAAGCTGAGGGTTGGTGGAGGAAGTAGCACAGAGAAAAAGTATGAAGGAAAAAATCCGTCTTGCCTTTAGATTTGCCAGGATGCCAGTTAGTCTATGCCAGCTGTCTGGAGTATACAACATGTTCACTTAAACTCAGTTGGGAAAATGTTCCATCATGAGCTTCAGCATACTGCCATATGCTTCTCCGTGAGCCTTACAGAAGGCCAAAGCTTCTCGTCTGAGCCGTTTCTGTTGGAACTTTTTTCCCTCAGAATCCTGAGGAGCAGCAAAGACCTCTGTCTGCTGTGTGCTTGTGCCCCAAAACTTGTGGTAGCTGTAGGTTCCTTCAGCTCTTTGCGGCTCTCAGAATCCCCCAAACCTGTGCCTCAGTGGTCCCTGAGATAGAACGACCTCAAATCTTTTCCTTTTCTCATTTCCCCCCCTTAGTTCCCCAAGCCTTGAATAAACTTAACTGCTTAAGAGGCAGCACAAAATCCCTTGTTAACCACCCATTTCCAGCTGTGGACCAATGGGAAAAAGAAAGTAAATATTCTTTGTGTCTCATAGGCCCAGCCCTCCAGCACTGTCATGCATTCAAACCTCTCCACATAGCTCCAGATGTTTTTGAGGACAACCTCCTTAGATCTGTGAAGAGCCCTACTCTTTGTGGCCCTTGGGTCTGTCAAGGGCTCTGTGAGACCCTGAACTTTTAGAGAAGTAAAAAGATGTTACTGATGTCGGATGAGAAATCTCCATCTCCACTCTTGGTCAGATCCCTTGTCATTCATTCTGAGGTTCCAAATCAGCAGTGAGTCTTTTTTAGTGCTAATTCCTCCTGTGGCTGCCCACCTGAGGATACCCAGTACAGGTGCAGGTGATAGTCACTTGCTAGGGCCTGAAATCCAGACTCCTTGGCCTTGCCATCCCAGACCTGCCTTAGCTCTCCGACCTGTAAGGAAACAGAGGAATTGGAACACAGAGACAAGGGTATGGCTTGCATTTCATTCACCATAATCAATGGAACAAGAGAGAAGAAAGTGCGTCTCCTGAGTCTCTGAGAAGTGAAAAAAGGAAGTTGATGGTCTACTTTCTGCTTCAGAGGCATGGAGTCTTAGTCCATTGGGGGTATAACAACTTAATGATAGACTGAATGGCTTATAAACAGTAAACATTCATTTCTCCCAGTTCACAGAACCACCCTTAACAGCAATGTAGGCTTTCTGTAGCATGCACCTCAAAGTCTTCCAGACTCTACCCATTACCTAGCTCAAAGTCACTTCCACATTTTTCGGTATTTGTTAGAGCAGTATCTCACTCTTGGAACCAACCTCTATTAGTTGGGCCTATGGCAGTGAATTACCACAGACAAGCATATAAGTGACAGACATGTATTTCTCATAGTTTTGGAGGCTGGAAAGTCCAAGATGAAGGTGCTGGCAGATTTGGTGTCTGGTGAGAGCCTGCTTCCTCACTGACAGTTGTTCCCTCACTATCCCCTCCCATGGAGGAGAAGATGAGCTAGTTCTCTCGGGTCTCTTTTATAAGGGTCCTAATTGCAATCATGAGGATCCCACCATCATGACCCAATCACCTCCCAAAGGTTCCACCTCCTGATACTATCTCCTTGGGTGTTGGAATTGAACATATGAATTTTGGGGGTACAAACATTCAGACTATTGGACATGGCAATTCTGGCTACTACGGAATGTGGTGAAATGAGTATTTGACCCTCAGACCCCAACCGCTCTGTAGGCAAGGACCAGAAGCTCATTGTAAAAGACAGGTTGTGGGGCTACCGGGGTGTGTATGCCAGAGTATGGGATTTAAAGAGTGTGTTGGTCTTTTTTCAAATAACAAGACAGCGTAATTCCACCATTGGTAAAACATGAGGCATTGAAAACCAGGCATCATTTGGATTGGATACTCTTCTCCTGTGGGGAGAGAACGTTAGAGGAAGGACAGAGGAGAGAGGAGAGACAGAAGGAGGGCACTAAGTGTTTCCTAGAATACTTCCTCCTTTGTGCAGAATGCCAGATGGAGAGGCATGGCTAGTGTATCAGTCAGAGTTCCAACAGAGAACCAGAACCAGTAAGATGCATGTGTGTGAGTGTGTGTCTAAGATGGTATTTATTTGCAAGAAGCTGGTTCATGTGATTGTGGGGCCTGGCCGGGCAAATCTGAAATCCACAGCGTGGGCCATCAGGAAAGACCAGCTGGAAACTCTGGGCAGGAATGATGTTGTAGTTCCAGGCGAGTATTTTTCTTCCTCAGGGAAACTTCAGTTCTGTTCTTAAGGCCTTCCAACTGCTTGGATCAGGCTCACCCCAATTATCTAGGATAATCTTTACTTAAAGTTAACTGATTCACTTTAATCTTGCTAATCCTATCTACAAAATTTTTTTAAGATTTATTTTTTATTTATTTGAGAGAGAGAGAGAGAGAACATGAGTGGGGTGAGGAGCAGAGGGAGAAGCACACTCCCCGCTGAGCAGGAAGCCCAATGTGGGCCCGATCCCGACACTCTGGGATCATGACCTGAGCTGAAGGCAGACGCTTAACCAACTGAGCCACCCAGTCCCTCTACAAAATACTTTCATAGCAATACATAGATTAGTGTTTGACTAACTAAGTACTATAGTTTGACCAATTTAACACATAAAAATGATCATCACAAACAGTGAGGAGGAATGTCTATCCTTCTCCAACAACCAGGAAACTGTGAAGGGAACAACATTTCAGACAGTGGGAATAGCATATGGAAAGAGAAATTGGAAGGCACTTAGAGTGAAGAAGGAAAAGGTAACCAAGGTGGACTGAAAAATAGGCAGAGGCAAAATCATAAGTTCCCTTGCATTGTAGATCAAGAAAGTTTGAATTTTATCCGGATAGAGAAGTCTTCAGATTTTAGTGTAGAGAAGGATATGGCAAGATATGTGTTATAGAAAAATCAAGCAGGTGAGTGTATAAAAAGACTGGAAGAGGCAAAACTGGAGCTCAGAAGGCTGGATAAGAGAGAGTGGAAAAATCCAGGTAAGAAATGTGTTACCCCAGAGGGGTAAATTTGGAGAGCAGCATGTAAATTCGCCATCTATCTAGAATCCTCAAGGAGTAGAATTCACGACACAAACTGAGAGACAGAGAGAAAGTCCAGGGGCCTGATCTGAGCAACAGGTTTTCCTTCATTCATTTGCTGAAATCACAGCTTGGGAAGGAGACAGAATTTGTGTGTCCTCTGCTCACATTGTGTGTGTCATAGATTTGGTATGGGGACGGTGTCTGTGAACATCCACATGTTGACAGGCAATTCTGGAGGCCTGGAGAGATGTCTGAGATGAAAATAAACATGGTGATCTTCTAATATATAATTAGTACTGAGTTATGCTCATGGAAGACATGTGAACTTGTGAACAACAGAAAAATCAGATGGAGAAGAAGCTTTTTTCCCCCCATTGGAGAACTGCCTTTGGTCCTCTTCCATTCTTTCACCAAGGATTTATCAAATGCTCTCACGTGCCAGACATTGTGCAGACATCATCATATCTGGAGACACAATGAGGAACAAGTCATGATTTCCCCCTTCTAGTTCTCTGGATCAGGGTTGGCACTATTGACATGTTGGCTCAGATAATCCATTGTGATTGCAGGGCTACCCTGTACATTATAGGATGGTAAGCAGTTTCCCTGAACCCCTATCCTGTGGATGTCAGTAGCAATTCTCCCATCACAGTGGTAACAATCCAAAGTATTATATGTCCCCTTGAGGGTGGAGCAAAACTGCCCCCAGTTGAAGATTGGAACTTTCAAGTCTAAAAGCTGACAGATACACAAACAGAATAAAATTACACCATGATATACGTTATATGTTTAATATTGGTCACGATAGTTAAATTGCAAACGATGGAATCTGTTTTCACTATTTCAACAGAAAGGGATAATAAGATATTCTCAGACTATTTAGGATATTGGGTAGTTTCTGGAATCTACAGGAGATTGTCAAGACAACACNTTGAGGGTGGAGCAAAACTGCCCCCAGTTGAAGATTGGAACTTTCAAGTCTAAAAGCTGACAGATACACAAATAGAATAAAATTACACCATGATATACGTTATATGTTTAATATTGGTCACGATAGTTAAATTGCGAACGATGGAATCTGTTTTCACTTTTCAACAGAAAGAGATAATAAGATATTCTTAGACTATTTAGGATATTGGGCAGTTTCTGGAATCTACAGGAGATTGTCAGGACAACATGGCTAGAAACATTGCTAGAAGCTGGATGCCAGATGCCCCTGACAGTTGCCCCCGGAAGACCTGCCCCTACTCCTGCCCGCCTTGAGTGCCAAATCATCTTCTCATTTGAAGCCTGCTCACTTCCAAGTTTTCCCTCATTATATCTGATTAGCAAAACCAAGGCTACATGTCTGGTTGTGTTCTCAGTGCAGTGGGAAAACAGTGATGGTTTTGAAGCAGAGAAATTATGAGAGTTCTTTCATGATTTTAAAACATGACTTTCTAGCTTCTAGACTTTGAAATTTAAGTTCAAATTCAAATTCATAAATAAATCTCTCTATTTCTTTGGATGAGCCTTCACCTTCTCATCGACTTCTATATATCTTCACCTGAACGTCCCAACCTCTATCTCAAGTCCTGACTTAAAAATCACTCCATTCTGCCGGGTGTCCGGTCAAGAAAACTTGGCAACAATNTATGAGAGTTCTTTCATGATTTTAAAACATGACTTTCTAGCTTCTAGACTTTGAAATTTAAGTTCAAATTCAAATTCATAAATAAATCTCTCTATTTCTTTGGATGAGCCTTCACCTTCTCATCGACTTCTATATATCTTCACCTGAACGTCCCAACCTCTATCTCAAGTCCTGACTTAAAAATCACTCCATTCTGCCGGGTGTCCGGTCAAGAAAACTTGGCAACAATTTTCAATGTCCCTTTACTCTGTATCTCATCTACTGTCACATTTGGCTGATTCTACCATCCTGTTCCCTTGGTTCTCACTTTATATTTTGGACATTTCTCCCAATTTATGTGAATCAAGCCATTTGTCCCATCCAAGCTCCTTTTCTCCCTGGCTTCTTGAGTGCAAAGAGAAGAAACTAAAATTTATTGAAATTCTATGATGTGTCAGATGCTGTGGCAGGGACTTTGCATAGCTGATCTCATTTAGAAACAGCAGCACAGTGTGAGAAGGAGAAATATAAAATCCGATGATTCTAAAGAGCACAAGAAACCAAAGGGAAAAAAAAAACTAGATCAATTGGACTTCGGCAAAATTAAAGTCTTTGTTAAGAAAGTGGCAAAGAGGACCCATAAAATAGGCCAAAATATTTGCAGATCCTGTATCTTAGAAGGGACCAGTAGTCAGAACATTTAAGGAATTCCAACAACTTGACAGTAAAAAGACACAATTCAATTTAAAAATAGGGCAAAGGATTCCAATAGATATTTCTCTAAAGAAGATATACAAATGGTCAATAAGCACATGAAAAGTTACTCAACATCACTAGTCCTCAATGAAATGTAAATTAAAGCCACAATGAGATACCACTCCACACCCACTAAATTGTTATAAAAATAAAATAAAATAAAGTGTTGA
>NC_048234.1:33175242-33185282 GCF_002007445.2 Ailuropoda melanoleuca
TTGGAGAACTGCCTTTGGTCCTCTTCCATTCTTTCACCAAGGATTTATCAAATGCTCTCACGTGCCAGACATTGTGCAGACATCATCATATCTGGAGACACAATGAGGAACAAGTCATGATTTCCCCCTTCTAGTTCTCTGGATCAGGGTCGGCACTATTGACATGTTGGCTCAGATAATCCATTGTGATTGCAGGGCTACCCTGTACATTATAGGATGGTAAGCAGTTTCCCTGAACCCCTATCCTGTGGATGTCAGTAGCAATTCTCCCATCACAGTGGTAACAATCCAAAGTATTATATGTCCCCTTGAGGGTGGAGCAAAACTGCCCCCAGTTGAAGATTGGAACTTTCAAGTCTAAAAGCTGACAGATACACAAATAGAATAAAATTACACCATGATATACGTTATATGTTTAATATTGGTCACGATAGTTAAATTGCGAACGATGGAATCTGTTTTCACTTTTCAACAGAAAGAGATAATAAGATATTCTTAGACTATTTAGGATATTGGGCAGTTTCTGGAATCTACAGGAGATTGTCAGGACAACATGGCTAGAAACATTGCTAGAAGCTGGATGCCAGATGCCCCTGACAGTTGCCCCCGGAAGACCTGCCCCTACTCCTGCCCGCCTTGAGTGCCAAATCATCTTCTCATTTGAAGCCTGCTCACTTCCAAGTTTTCCCTCATTATATCTGATTAGCAAAATCAAGGCTACATGTCTGGTTGTGTTCTCAGTGCAGTGGGAAAACAGTGATGGTTTTGAAGCAGAGAAATGATGAGAGTTCTTTCATGATTTTAAAACATGACTTTCTAGCTTCTAGACTTTGAAATTTAAGTTCAAATTCAAATTCATAAATAAATCTCTCTATTTCTTTGGATGAGCCTTCACCTTCTCATCGACTTCTATATATCTTCACCTGAACGTCCCAACCTCTATCTCAAGTCCTGACTTAAAAATCACTCCATTCTGCCGGGTGTCCAGTCAAGAAAACTTGGCAACAGTTTTCAATGTCCCTTTACTCTGTATCTCATCTACTGTCACATTTGGCTGATTCTACCATCCTGTTCCCTTGGTTCTCACTTTATATTTTGGACATTTCTCCCAATTTATGTGAATCAAGCCATTTGTCCCATCCAAGCTCCTTTTCTCCCTGGCTTCTTGAGTGCAAAGAGAAGAAACTAAAATTTATTGAAATTCTATGATGTGTCAGATGCTGTGGCAGGGACTTTGCATAGCTGATCTCATTTAGAAACAGCAGCACAGTGTGAGAAGGAGAAATATAAAATCCGATGATTCTAAAGAGCACAAGAAACCAAAGGGAAAAAAAAAACTAGATCAATTGGACTTCGGCAAAATTAAAGTCTTTGTTAAGAAAGTGGCAAAGAGGACCCATAAAATAGGCCAAAATATTTGCAGATCCTGTATCTTAGAAGGGACCAGTAGTCAGAACATTTAAGGAATTCCAACAACTTGACAGTAAAAAGACACAATTCAATTTAAAAATAGGGCAAAGGATTCGAATAGATATTTCTCTAAAGAAGATATACAAATGGTCAATAAGCACATGAAAAGTTACTCAACATCACTAGTCCTCAATGAAATGTAAANCTAGATCAATTGGACTTCGGCAAAATTAAAGTCTTTGTTAAGAAAGTGGCAAAGAGGACCCATAAAATAGGCGAAAATATTTGCAGATCGTGTATCTTAGAAGGGACCAGTAGTCAGAACATTTAAGGAATTCCAACAACTCGACAGTAAAAAGACACAATTCAATTTAAAAATAGGGCAAAGGATTCCAATAGATATTTCTCTAAAGAAGATATACAAATGGTCAATAAGCACATGAAAAGTTACTCAACATCACTAGTCCTCAATGAAATGTAAATTAAAGCCACAATGAGATACCACTCCACACCCACTAAATTGTTATAAAAATAAAATAAAATAAAGTGTTGAGAATGTGGGGCAATGGGAATCCTCACCCATTGCTAAGTATGAATGTGAAATGGTGTAGCTTTTCATAATAATATCTAAAGTTCTGATCATAAAGCCATTTGTTGAGCTTTCACTCTGTGCCAGGCTCAGTGACAAGCACTTACGTGTGTTATCTCATTTAATTGCTTTTTATTTTTTTTTTTTTTTAAAGATTTTTATTTATTTATTTGAGAGAGAGAGCATGAACAGGGAGAGGGGCAGACAGAGAAAGAGAATCCCCAAGCAGACTCCCCACTGAGTGTGCAGCTCACCTGGGCGGGGCCAGATCCCAGGGTTCTGAGATCATGACCTGAGCGGAAATCAAGAGTTCAATGCTTAATGGGCTGAGCCACCCGGGTGCCCCTCATTGAATGCTTATAGTAACTCTAGAAAGTCCATTCAATTCATCCTTTCCCAAAGTGGGCTTTGCTCAGATTCTCAAGATGCTCTGGGTTAAAGTAAAACAAACAGGGAAACATTACATCTTCAAAGCACTTTGGCAAACTCAGGATACTCACTAGCCCATTAAAGGCTCTGAGAAATCCTGCAGTGATAATAGTTTAACTTCAGTAATCTAGTGTTTTTTACATCATTTGACCACTTAACACTCATTAACAGCAAATTGTGTGGAACACACTTTGGGGGACATTGACTTAGTGTTATGGGCTGTCCCATTGTTAGTTTTTGTAAGAAACCAGGAATAGTCTTTTTGAGTTTTTGTTAACTACCTACATGAACATGCTTGTGTCTGATGGAGTTAGTTTAAGAAAAGGTAATGAAAGTAAACAATTATTTGGTGTTATAAAAGGTGCTGATTTGGGTGTGTGTGTGGATGCATGTGCTTTCATGTTTTCATATATGATAAAGAGATATTTATGAGAGTTTGTCCTGTGATTTGCATAATTCTTGACTATTTGTTCCCAAGATCAGTACGTTATCAAATAAGGACTGTAAAGTGAACAAAATGTAAGACCATTTGCAGTGTATTAACCTTTAAAGTTCACGTTTGAATCGGGAAAGATGGGAATGGCAACTGACGTTTTGATCTTCAGTGAAACAAGGTTTAAAGGTGATACAAATCAAACAGCTAAGAGAATAGAAGACCATATTAGAACCCCCGGGGGCCATGTATCTGAACTCCATGCAGTTCGACGGAGGATCAAAAATATGGTTTAAACTAAGATTTTCCAGCTCAATTTAGAAACATCTTTGAATTTTTATTAAAAGTCAAGCTTTAGGAGGGTCTGGCTGACTCAGTCGGAAAAGCATGGGATTCTTGACCTTGGGGTAGTGAATTTGAGCCCCATATTGGGTGTAGCGATTACTAAGAAAAGAAATAAACTTGGGGGAAAAGAAGCCAAGCTCTATATGAATACAATAGAAGCATTTTATGGGAAATATGGATGAATGACTTCTGAGTGATAAATGGAGACTCTAATTGGCCATACTTGGAAGGTGGTCATAATTTGTAAGCCAATGAACATGGTCTGTCAAAGGATCATTTTCTGCATTGTAAATATATTTATATAAGAAGTCTTACAAAGATATAACACAAATCATACCTGATGAATTTTCTTTATTAAAAAAATAGAATTACATGAGTTTAGGGCTCTTTAAAAAAAAACAAAAAAACTGGGCTCTAGAATTGTCCTGTGTTCCCCCTACCTATCTATAAACTGATGCGGACATAAGAACATTTAACAATTCATTTGAATATTTTTTTATTTAACACCAAGAGTTTTAGTACAGCAAAGAAAAGGAAGAAAACACCCTCCTAAGAGAATATTACTAACTCAATTTAGTGTGTAAGGAAATTTTTTTTTATTATAGATTTTATAGCTTTTGAATTTCATTTTGTATTTTCATTGCTGACAACAGAGATGTTTGGATTGAAATATAATCACAATGAAAACTTTTTAATCCCTGCTTATAAAATTACCAAATTTGTAGGTCCTAGTCCCTTCTAAAAAGCTTTTAACCAGGGGCACCTGGGTGGCACAGCGGTTAAGCGTCTGCCTTCGGCTCAGGGCGTGATCCCGGCGTTGTGGGATCGAGCCCCACATCAGGCTCCTCCGCTATGAGCCTGCTTCTTCCTCTCCCGCTCCCCCTGCTTGTGTTCCCTCTCTAGCTGGCTGTCTCTATCTCTGTCAAATAAATAAATAACTAAAATCTTTAANTTTTTAAAAAAAAAAAAGCTTTTAACCAGTAAGAAGCAGTAAAAGTCTCAAGTTAATATAAATGCTTTTTTAACAAAAATGCTGGTTTTGCAAAATGCAGAAAACTTGTAAAGATTTAAATAATGCTTATGAATTTTTAAAAATATAATAAATTGAATTTCTGTGTATCCAATTTTACTGTAAAAGAGAAAAAAGGAACATTAATATGTTAGATTTTTGCTCGCTTTAAAAATATACTGAAATATTTGTAAGTGAAATCATAAGGGTTAATTATTCATTTTAGAAAATCACTTTGATTTTGAAGTATTTCATTTTCATATACACTTTATTTTACTGTGACATTTAAAGATGTCTTAAGAGGAAGAAGTAAATATGTTATTGGGTAATGAATCTGTAGCTATACCAACTCGTCATTACCCCTGTGTTGCTATACCTCCCAATAATCAATGTAGCTTATAAATACTTAGATAATATGGCACTTGTGTTGCTCAGTTTCAAGGTCATTCTGGGGAATAAGCATAATACAATTTATTTATTTGAGAGGGAGAAAGAGAGCACATGAGGTGGGAGGAGCAAAGGGAGAGGGAGAGCAAGAATATCAAGCAAGTTCCCCACTGAGGGTCGAGCCTGACGTGGGGCTTGATATCAGGTCCCTGAGGTCCCTACCTGAGCCAAAATCAAGAGTTGGACACTTAACAAACTGAGCCACCCAGGCACCCCAATAAAATATTTTTTAAATACTTGACTCAATTTACAAAATTGCTAGCATCCCAGCACTCTGAAACTTTCTCTTGTGCCCCTGTGAACTTAATCAGTAGTAGGAATTTTTGGCCCTGGGTAAAAATTATGTGCATGAGAGAGTTTTAGGTGAATTTGGAACTGAGGCTTAGATTTACCTAGCTATGGATCACTATTACCCCCCTCCAAATTTCCTCCATGTGATTGGACAAATAGAACCATTACTTCCAATTAAAAAGTCACTCTCATTGATTTTATTGGAGTCCAGAACACGCAAGGACAAGAACCTGGACACTATCATTCTTGGGATTTAGATAAGCTAGTGGATCAGAAAGATCATGAAAGAAGTCAGATCTTAGAGAACGACAGTGACAGAAGTTCTCAAAACATACAGAAGAAAATGGGTGTAACTGGAACTGATTCAGAAATAAAAACTAATTTTGAGAAGAGAGCAATGCTATTAGGTAAAGCGTCAGGCTGTGACTGAATATACTCTGTACTCTTTCTTCCCAGACTGTCTCAATACTTTGCTAAAAAGTGGGCTTGGTACGTAGGAATTAAAGAACCATGGCACTGGAGGACCAAACATTTCTGTTGGGGTTGGTCTTCTTTCCAGAAGGTTCTGGATGGAAGAAACTGGCCTACTTCAACAGAGGCCTTAACCACTCTACTGTAGGACATCCTACTTGTCCAGAGAATGAAAGAGAACTAAATGCTGGCTGTGATGAGACAGATGGTGAGGACTTTGGGTGTTCAAACACTGAAGTGAGGTGTGCTCCAGGAGCTTTCGCATCTGAACCTCTAGAGATGTGGCCCAAGTGGCACATTTAGTAATGAGATTGATGGACTTCAAATTGCAAGTATGGTGAAGCGTGTACCCCCAAGGACCTTCCTGCTAGAAGTCCACCAGATGCTGCATAAAATACATTTTGGATTCAGTGCTGGGCTCCAAGAAAGAAAAAGCATCTCTAAGCACCTCTAAATAAAGAGGCAAAAATCCGTGTGCTAAAAATCTGAGGAGCAAACAAATGAAAGGTAGATCTTCCTAAGGGCAAAATTAATATCAACATCAGATCAGGTGAATGAAGCCTCAGGCTGACCCAGGCAACCCATAGTCGCCTAAAACCAGAACCTGTGAAAGTGTGAAGAGGTCCAAGGTAGGCAGTGACACCTGGTTCTTAGTAAAAACACAGATAAAACCACAGAGCAGTGTCAACCAAGCAAATATAAACTCACAACCGAGGGTCATCCAATATACACCAACATAAGCCAAGAAAGTGAAAATTTGCAGAAACAGACCCCCCCCCGCCCCCGCCTAGGACTTCTGATATAAAATATTTCAGATATAGAGTGTTAACGTAACTCTGATTTTAAAAATAAAAGAAGTAAGCACAAATTTAAACAAGCAATAAGAGATTAGGAACACAGGTAAACAGATGTGAAAAGAAAGCATGTAGTATTTTTAGAAATGAAAAATGTATTTGTCAAAACAAAAAGCATTCTCAAGAACTTGTTTAAACAACAGATTAACACAAATGGAGAGAGAAAGTAGTGAACTGGAATGTAAATGTTGATAAATTAAAAATCATATCTTAATCTGTAAAGTAGTCAATAAAAAAGAAGCCATGGGACATGACTAGAAAGTCATTCTGTGCACTCCAAGCAAAGCCCCCAAATACAGAAGGCAAAAATTGAGAGAAGTTAAGGAAATTATGAAGAAATCCACAATCCTAGTTGGAGATTCAGTAACTGAACTCACAGACAAAAAACTGTAAGGATACAGAACTTTGAAAAATGTTTTCAGCCAGTTTGATTTAATGTCAATGTATAGAATAACATACCCAACGAAAGGAAAAAATACATTCTTCTCTGACGCACATGAAACATTCAATGAGACAGACCAAAAGTTGGGTCATAAACCAAGATTCAGCAAGTTTCAAATGATTGAAATTCTACAGAGTATGTTTTCTGACTCCAATAGTGTTAAATGAGGACCAATAAAAACAAGATACCTAGAAATTGCCAACTATTTGGAAATGGAGTAATGCAGTAACTTAACAATTCCTGGGAGAAAGAAGAAATAACAAAGGAAATTAGAAAATACCGAAGACTGAATGATGGCAAAAACACAATTTATCAAAATTCATGGGATGCTGGTAGTGCTCTCTTTAAAAGGTAATTTATAATTTTAAATTCACGTATCAGAAAGGAAGAAGAGGATAAATCAATGGCACTCTTTCCATTTTAAGAAGCAAGCAAAAACATGCAAATACAACCAAAAGCAGAGGAAAGAATAGAATAGAAATGAGTAGAAATCAGTGAAATAGCAAAGAGAGAAAGAATGGAGAACATCAGTGAAACCAAAAGTTAGTTCTTTGAAAAGAATAAAATTGATAAAACCCTAGTTGATAAGAAAAATGAAAGGAAACATGTTGCTAACATCACAGATACAAGAGGGGACATCACGATTTATCACACAGACATTAAGAAGAATATTTGGAGAGACATGAACAACTTTCTGCCAATAAATTCCACAATGTAAGTAAAACGGACAAATTCTTCTCNCAGATACAAGAGGGGACATCACGATTTATCACACAGACTTTAAGAAGAATATTTGGAGAGACATGAACAACTTTCTGCCAATAAATTCCACAATGTAAGTAAAATGGACAAATTCTTCTTCTTGAAATTCTTCAAATTACTAAAACTAACAAATAAATAGAAAACTTTAATAGCCCATATTTCTTAGATCGCGTTTGTATCTCTAGGTATACCTCGGAGATATTATGGGTTCAGTTCCAGACCACTGCAGTAAAGCTAATATTGCAATACATTGAGCACCATGAGTATTTTTGGTTTCCCAGTGCATATGAAAGGTATGTTTACACTATTCAGTAATAGGAAAGTTGAATCTATGGTGATAGAAATCATATCAGTGGGTGCTTCTAAGGGGGTAGGGACAGACTAGGAAGAGGCAAAAGGAAATTTTGGGGGGTCATGGAAAAGTTTTTTGCTGTGCTGAAAACATTTATCAGAACTGATAGAATGGTATTCTGAATACCCGAGCATTCTCTGTATGTGAATTTTACCTCAAAAGAAAATAAAGTAAAAGTGAAATAAGGAAATTTTCAAATAAACAAAATCAGAACATTTGTCTTCAGTTGATGTGCACTAAAGGAAATCCGGAAGGATTTTCTTTGGGAGGAAGAAAAATGATCCCAGACAGAAACACAGAAACAAGAATGAAGAGCAACAGAGAGGGTAAATCTGTGGATAAATCCAAATAAATATTGTGGGCAAAACACTGAAAATGACATCTTGAAACTTGAAATACATATTACATCGAAATGCTGATTATAATAATAATGGAGAAGATAGGAAGGTAGTAAATGTGCTCTAAAGTTCTGGCATTGTCTAGAAGCAGTGAAAGTGTGGATCTAAGTTGTCTTTTAAAATGTAACCATGCCTTTTATGTTATGAATCAGGGAAGAACTACGATGAGTGCTATGGAATCAAGGATTTATTTAAAAAAAATATATATATATATATATATTTATTTATTTATTTAGGAATCAAGGGTTTATTATCTTCATTAGGCATTAAGCCAGTTATGGGAGCAGGGGAAGAAGTCTTTAGAAGGCTGTTACCAGCCTCTGGTGGTGGTCCTGAGGTCACTGCGGGTCAGCATAGCTGGCAGGCAGGAAGAGGAGCTGGGCGTGAAGCAGAGAACCATGACACAAACTGGAATCCACAAAGAGGAACTGGAATCTGTCTCTCACCACCCCCAACTTCAATGGCGCAGGTGTCCTGCAGGAAAATGCTGATGACCTTTACTAAAGACTAGTATGTGTGTCCGACCTAAGCATTAGAGAAGCCGAAGGAGGAGATCCGCCAGAACCTGGATTAGCTGCAGGCCCTGCTGCAGCCTGATGCTAACAGAGTGGGCAGAGCATGTTCCTTGGACGCTAAGATCCAAGTACTAGGTGTACTTATTGCTAACTGGGGTGTCGCTGGTCCTAGGACGTCCTAGTGGACAGAGCTGGGGAACATACACACGCACTTTCACGCACACGCAGAGTCTGTATTTATTTCTTCAACTAGCTACCTATATAGAAATCTGTAGTTTGCACGGATATTTCCAATTTCCACACTATGGAGTTCATTCTATATTCCCTTTTTGTAACTCTTTTCCAACAGTGAGAGACCAACTTGCATTATTCTCAATAAATTGGTTATTTGGCCAATCCCCCTGCAAATAACTAATCTTCCATTGTTGCCTCTGCTGCCCCACCCTCTGTGACTCTCAGTCCCTCTCAGGAGGCTCTGACCCCCACAGCAGCCTTCACAGCAGTAAAATCCATCATGTCACCCTCCCAGGGCTTGTAGGGGGAAGAACACCAGGGGGAGGGGAATCGTGGGGGCCATCTTAGAATTCTGCTGGCTACACTGGTGGTCTGTCATGAGTTTTCTTCAACAAAAGTAGAATAAGTGACCCCTTTCTAGTGCTGCCCTTAGGAGGGGCAGTGGTCAATTGGAGCATATTCAGAGCTGGAAAATTTTAAATATTAAAAGACACCACAGAGACTTAATATTTAAATACAGTGTGCGATCTTGTGCTAGACCCTGTACTCCGGGAACAGTACTGTGTGCGGAGAGCATCACCAGGCAAATTGACACAATTGAAATACAGAGAGCAGATAAATGAAATTTCTGTATTCATGTTACATTTACTGAAGTTGATGACTTTAGTATATAAAGGAGCGGTTATGTAAAGAAATCTTTATCTTGGGAATATACTCGGAAGTACTAAGAAGTAAAGGGCCATGTTGTATGCAGCTCATTCTCAAATGTCAAGGAAAAAGAATAATAATTATATATATATTTATGTATGTATGTACTATATATAAATATATATATGTATGTATATACACACAGAGTACACAAATCCGACAAAATGTTAACAATACAAAAATCTGAATAAAGGCTATAGGGCTCTTCTTTATTATTCTTGTGATTTTGCTGTCAGTTTGCAATTATTTCCACATAAAATGATTTTTAAGAATTTCCCATAGAAGAGGGGCGCCTGGGTGGCACCGCGGTTGAGCGTCTGCCTTTGGCTCAGGGCGTGATCCCGGCGTTAT
>NC_048234.1:33185538-33297788 GCF_002007445.2 Ailuropoda melanoleuca
GCCTGCTTCTTCCTCTCCCACTCCCCCTGCTTGTGTTCCCTCTCTCGCTGGCTGTCTCTATCTCTGTCAAATAAATAAATAAAAAATCTTTAAAAAAAACAAAAAGAATTTCCCATAGAACCACAGCAGACTCAGGACTTGAAAAGGCCAAAGAAGAAAGAAGGAAAGCAAAAGCAGCTCACGTCTGGAAATGGGTTGAGGGGCTTTGAATATCTATGGTGGTCATTCGCCACACCAAGAGCTTTTTTGCTGAAGGAAATCAGTTCTGAGGATAGATGATAATTCAGCCAATGACAAAGATCTCTGGGCCTGAAATGATCAGATCACTGCCTCAGCTCACTGCCAGTTCAGTGATGGCAGCTGGCTTCTTCTTTCTCTCCCTGGATTCCAGCATCTGCCCTGAGTTCAGGGAGCCCAGTTCAATGGCTGCAGTTCCCATTGTCAGTACTGGCTCACAGAGAATAGCCACTGGGGNGCTGTCTCTATCTCTGTCAAATAAATAAATAAAAAATCTTTAAAAAAAACAAAAAGAATTTCCCATAGAACCACAGCAGACTCAGGACTTGAAGAGGCCAAAGAAGAAAGAAGGAAAGCAAAAGCAGCTCACGTCTGGAAATGGGTTGAGGGGCTTTGAATATCTATGGTGGTCATTCGCCACACCAAGAGCTTTTTTGCTGAAGGAAATCAGTTCTGAGGATAGATGATAATTCAGCCAATGACAAAGATCTCTGGGCCTGAAATGATCAGATCACTGCCTCAGCTCACTGCCAGTTCAGTGATGGCAGCTGGCTTCTTCTTTCTCTCCCTGGATTCCAGCATCTGCCCTGAGTTCAGGGAGCCCAGTTCAATGGCTGCAGTTCCCATTGTCAGTACTGGCTCACAGAGAATAGCCACTGGGGAGCTTTACCAGGATGCTATCGTTCCCTTTACAACGGTATTTCTCGCTGCTTTGGTGAAGGGTCCTCTTGCACCCACTTTGGGTGTACTTAGGGGGTGGGTGAACAATTCTTAGATGATAAATCGACTCTAGCATTCCAATCTCCCTGGGCCTTAGATAATGCCTTTTACAACATTCCAAGGGGTGTTTGACATTTTGTCTTCATTTAGTGTTAGCTACTGGGTTTCGGTTAATTAACCAAGAAAATTCTTGGAGTCACTTGAGCTGGCACATCGAACTCAGGATCTTGGCTTAGAGCTCCCTTATCCATGATTTCAATTTTGTCCAACATTATATTCCTTCCAAAACCCTTATAATCCGTTTCCATAAATATCCCTGGGGGTTCTGTCTATATAAATGGCCAAAATCCTGTCATATTTTGGTGTGACTCTCATCTTCTCATGCTTCACACTTTGTAACTCATGATCAGATCACTGCCTCAGCTCACTGCCAGTTCAGTGATGGCAGCTGGCTTCTTCTTTCTCTCCCTGGATTCCAGCATCTGCCCTGAGTTCAGGGAGCCCAGTTCAATGGCTGCAGTTCCCATTGTCAGTACTGGCTCACAGAGAATAGCCACTGGGGAGCTTTACCAGGATGCTATCGTTCCCTTTACAACGGTATTTCTCGCTGCTTTGGTGAAGGGTCCTCTTGCACCCACTTTGGGTGTACTTAGGGGGTGGGTGAACAATTCTTAGATGATAAATCGACTCTAGCATTCCAATCTCCCTGGGCCTTAGATAATGCCTTTTACAACATTCCAAGGGGTGTTTGACATTTTGTCTTCATTTAGTGTTAGCTACTGGGTTTCGGTTAATTAACCAAGAAAATTCTTGGAGTCACTTGAGCTGGCACATCGAACTCAGGATCTTGGCTTAGAGCTCCCTTATCCATGATTTCAATTTTGTCCAACATTATATTCCTTCCAAAACCCTTATAATCCGTTTCCATAAATATCCCTGGGGGTTCTGTCTATATAAATGGCCAAAATCCTGTCATATTTTGGTGTGACTCTCATCTTCTCATGCTTCACACTTTGTAACTCATGCTCTGGGGTCTGGTGTGGCTTGAATCTGGTTCCAAGTCTAGAAGCAAGGACAAGTAGTATGGGTGTTCAGAAGTATCAGCAATCCCTGGCAGAACAAGCACCTCAGGGAAAGCTATTGCAGCCTTTTAAGGCAAAGGAATACTAACATCATTCAGGGAGGAAGGGCTTCTACCAGCAAAGGAGCCTCAGTGGAACTTAGGGGTTCAGAGTCTCTAGCCTCACTAGATTTGCCAATTTTTAGGTTCCTGCTTTTTCTGAATCAATGTTCTAACTTTAACATAAGAGACCCCTCAGGGTTTTGAATTTAATTTGACTTTGTAATTCAGCTACCAGTAAGATTTGATCTTGAATTAGTTTTTCAGAACTTTTGGCCTTGTATCTATAGGGGAAAAAAACCTAGATTATTTGTAGGGAGTGCCTGTATCCAGACTTTGAACTGGAAATTCAAAGCCCTGAGTTCATCATTTTTACCCCCTTACTCTCTAGTTGACTTAAAAGCCACTGAGCAATCCACTAGACTCCTTATTTCCACTAAAATGTTTTATGGCATCAACTCCTTGGTCGCCCAAGGTCCTCCTGTCCTAAGCAGTTGATTCCAGATACCTGCAGGTGATTATCTGAGTAACTCTCGACATCACATAGTACACACATGTCCGCTATTCTTTCAAAAATATTATCAAGCATCTACGGCATGCTGGAGACTCTCCTAGCCCCGGAGATAGAGCAATAAACAAGTCAGAGATAGTCCCTGCTGTCATCCAATTTGGTTCTAATGGAAGAGACGAGTACATTAAAAATAAATTTTTATTACATTTTCAAGAATTTAAGTACTTTGTTGGAAAATAAAACAGCGAAGAATACAGATATTGACAGGAAGGACACGTTCAGGTCTGGTGGCAATAAACAGGCATTACCTCCTATTGGTAAGAGAGCATTTAAGAATAGAAGTTAGTATAATCAGTGCCCCTAACTTTGGAGACAAACCGAAGTACTGAATGTACTTCTATTTTTGACTTTTTCCTTAGCATGGTGAGTTGTTTGGGAAATGATTCAATAGTTATTTGTAGTTCCTAAATTCTCAACAGCAGTTGCCTCCTGATATGTGTCACTATATATTCTGAGTTGACATCTGCTGTCTGAATCACCAAAATAGTGCCTTGTTTTAAAATTTATCCACTATTGGCTTATGTTTTATCTTACTCTAGGCCATGTTATCACTACATGTGACATCTCTGTATATGTGTTTGTGAAACTGGGATGAAGTTGGCAAAACTTGAGATGGAGGAAACTCTGAAACATGTTTTTGCATTAGGAGAACAGGAGGCATAAGCACGTTTGGAATAGAGAGGAGAGAGAGGCAAAGCGATATTGGAGGAGGGAAAGTAAAATGCATAGTTGGGAACTTAAATGCCATTCAGGCAACAACCTTGGGAGTTCAGACGACTGTAGACTTTTATCATGGCTTTTGGACTCCAGCAAATAGATTAAAGTCTCCCTCAGGAGGAAAGCTTTTCCTTAGTAGAGGAGATCCATTTGTTGACGGTGATTTTGATGGCAATATTCATGATGACATTTTGAGGAATGTCTCTCCAAATGGGACTTGACTTGACCAACTTTTATGCCGATAGAGAGATCAGCACGCTGACCCACACTTTAGGTGTTGACATATCTAAGCGAGGAATAATTGATATAACTGAGTCATTGTGAAGCGTCGCGTCTCAATCTGCAGAGTCTCATAGAACTAAAAATTGTGTAAATGAATAAAGGGAATCACAGTATAGATGGTCACGATGGTGATGCTTTCGTATAATGTGGGACAGCTGCCCAGGGCCATGCCTATAATGCTTTGCTGATCACTATTTTTAAGAACTCAAATAAATGTTAAGCCTTTTAATAATTCTCCATCTGCAATTCTCAGTTTCCTCTGTGACCAAAAGATCAACCAGTCCCAGGAGATCCTCAGCAGCTAAAAGATACAACTTTTTTTTTTTTGATACCCTTCCATCCCCACATTTCCAGTTCATTTTGGGCTCCCCAGATCCTTGCTGATATTTCATAATAGGAAAGCCTATCAATCATTCACATGTCCTTGCTGAAGAGCTGATATAGTTCAGACAAGTCAGTAATTGGCCAACATGGCATGGCAGGTAAGCAGAAGAGCTGAGACCCATCGTAAGTCAGGTGAGCTGGAGACCGGTATTCTTTTTACCCCACAACACTGTTCCATGGTGCAAAGAGGAAGCAAGGAAGGATGTTCCAGCCTGGTCACCCTTGGGTTGGGCTGTGCATGGGAGACGGAGGACATGGGTCTGGGAGTCAGGCAGCCCAGGCGTCCAGGGCTGGCTTTGCCCTGGCTTTGTGAAGCTGGCTGTGGTTCTCACACCACCGGTCGTCTTTTCTCCCCAGATGACCTTAGAAGCTCCTTCAAAAGCTCACATCCCACAGTTCCTCTGTGTGGCATTCAGAGGCCACAGCAAATAATTTGATTCTTTCCCGACCTCATCTCCAAAGTATCTTGTAATAGTAAAGTGGAACATTTTGATTGTCTGACTTGGGAATCTGTAATGAAATTGTAGAGGAAAGTATTACTGTTTTTCAACACCCTTACATGGATATGTGGCTTTTTATATCCCTCTCCCTTCTTTCTGTGTGCCTGTTCTGGCTCTTTCCTGATTTGGGGGCATACATATATGTGTACATGTGGGCAATAAGGGTGAGAAGCAAAGCAGGCTCTCTATGCTTCACCAGATTTTTGTCTTGAGTGTTTCATGAGGGTTTGTGAAGACGGGGGATTTTCCTAATCAGCACATCCAGAAAAACACCTACTATGTGCTGGCTCCGCTTTAGTCTCTAGGAACAGGGAGAAATCTGGACATCGAGAGCCCATCTGTATCTACATACGAAGGTTATTGTACCTGGGAGTATCTCAAGGTCTGTTGCTGTCAACCTGCTTTCTTGTGGGATTGAACAAGTTGAGGCAAAGCAGTGTTGTGAATGAACTTGATCACCTTTTGGGAGAAAATGTCTCACTTCTTGGGTTTTTGCCATAGATTTTAAGAATGAATAGCTGTTTTCAGAACTAAAAGTTTGGCAGCCCACTTACGAGATGTAAAAGGAAGAAAAACTAAAGATACCTCTCTCGGTTTAAAGTATGTGGAGCTATTTTCCCAAAGTCAGCTTTGCTGGCAGAGCAAGTCTGTTAATAACCCTGCCGTACTCCCCGTGTTGAAATAACACAAATTAGCATTTAACCCGGGAGGAAGAACACATGAAGTTATTTAACATTTACATAAAATTACGGAGTAAACTCCAAAACAGGTCGCCTCTGAAATGTATAATTACACTCAGCAGTCCCGTCAGCATACATAGAAACAATTTTATTTCCAATCATCTTCTGCTTTTATTCACTCAGGAATGTATCATTAAAATTTCCACAGAACAATGAACCTTAATAGGTGCTAATGCAATTGTGAATTATGGTAATTGTTACCTAAATTAATCTCTGTACTTTCCATTCCTTATTGCCCTATGCATAAGGAGTGTGAAAAAGATAATGTTGAAACTGACATTTGTATAAATGGTGAAAAGATTTATCTTATTTGAGAAAAAAATTTTATGAGAACTTGCTACTTTTTAAAGTGGTTTGGTTGGAAAAAAAAAAAGTTAAATCTCCTCCCAGGTATGGTCTGTAAGCTTTACTGGGTGAAATTTGTGGGGGAGCAAGGTCATAGACCATTAGGTCATCTTTGATGCCTGCACACTCACTAAGGTATCCAGAAGGCACACGTGTGTCCCCCTGTGCAGATCTTGCCATATCTCTGCATGTGGTCACTTTCTGTGTGTTTGCCTTCACTCGTTTAAATAAACTACATCCACTATGCTTCGTGTAATGCTACCCACCGTTATGGGCTGAACTGTGCTTCAGTCCCCTAAATTTCTATGTTCAAGTCCTAACCCCCAGAACCTCGGAATGTGACTATATTTGAAGATAGGGTCTTTAAATAGGTAACTCAATTAAAATGAAGTCATTGCAGTGGGCCCTCATCCAAGTGGTGTCCTTCTACGAGATCAGGATGAGGACAGATAGAGGAGGCCATGTGAGCACAGAGGGGGGAAGACAGCCATCTATAAGCCAAGGAGAGTGGCCTCAGAAGAAACCAGCCTTATCAACCCAGGTCTTGGACTTTCAGCCTCCAGAGCTATGAGGAAATAAATTTCTGTTGTTTCAACTATCCAGCCTGTGGTACTTTGTTATGGTGGCCCAAGCAAATGAATATATCTAGCTGGATTGGAGGTTAATGAAATATAGGCTTTTGTACGGTCACTCTTGACTTACATTTGACCTTGGGCATATTGCTTAATTTTTCCATTTGTAATTATAGTTTTCATATATTTGTATATTTTAAACTGCCCAGCATCATATTATTTTTTCTTTTTTTAAATTATTTAATTTATTTATTTATTTATTTATTTTTTTAAGATTTTTTTAAATTTATTTGACAGAGATAGAGACAGCCAGCGAGAGAGGGAACACAAGCAGGGGGAATGGGAGAGGAAGAAGCAGGCTCATAGCAGAAGAGCCTGATGTGGGGCTCGATCCCACAACGCCGGGATCACGCCCTGAGGCGAAGGCAGACACTTAACCACTGTGCCACCCAGGCGCCCCTATTCTTTTCTTTTTCTAACAGCACTTTGAATTTCTTCTGAGAGAGTACCAACTCCTCGATCTCTGTTCCCACAGTTTGGGTGAGGCTCGTCTAATGCTCTAGCTTTACACATGGCCGTGTTACTCAGGTCTGGCCAATCAGTGCTATGCCTTCTTCCCACAATGTCCATCCATAAACACGGACATATGACAGAGACCTGGACAATGAGATTCAATTTCAGGACTTAATTTTGAAGTGCTGAGCAACTGAACTCTGTATTCGTTGGAGCTGCTGAGGTATGGGGGTGTACCCGAGACTCCCTGTAGCAGCCTGACAGCCACAGTGAAGGGCCAGATGGAGAACGAAGTCAATAGGGAGATAGCTGCGCCACAGAGAGAGATCTAGTACCAAGGCCTTTCCTGATGCCAGCGATCCCCAGAACCCTGGCAATTAATAATCCCTCCACTCTTATCTTCCACTTTAAGGCAGTTTGGCTTGCATTTCTATCATTGCTACTGAGTCCTGAGTAATATAATGCCTTAATGCTTTGTCTCCTCCTCTGTGAAATAATTACACTCTCGTAATTGTAACTATATTTTCCCCCAAATTAGGTATTATGCAGAACACTGATATTTCTTTGGTGTGTATGTGGGAAAAAAGTAAAGAAAGGTAAAGAAAAGACTACCAGACGTTACACGCAGATGTGTTTCCTCCTGGGGCTGCTGAAGTTGCCAAATGGCCAGAGACAAGGGCAGCTGTTGGGATACTTGACGTGATTTTTCTATCCATCTCCAGCAGGGCTCTAGGCTGTGAAACAAGCTGAGTACCTGGTGTTAGAACACTCATGGAAAGAGGTAGACTTGGGTCTAATAGTAATAACAGAATTTAAAGAGCAATATCATTGGCTCTACTAAAACAAAACAAAAAACAAAAAACAAAACAAAACCAAAAACCCAGGATGCTGAAACGCCCACTGGGTTCAAGTGGAATGCATCATAATTAGTGATATTTTATAGCAAATGTTTTACTGGGCCAAGTCTAGGATGAGCTTTGCCATTTATAACCATCTTTGAAATAGTGATTATTAACCAGCTCTGAAGAAGATTTCAAGAATGCACAAGGCCTCTGCCCCCCAACGCCAAACCTGCATATACAGTTTGCCATCAATTTCAAGGGCTCTGTTCTCTCAAAGCCCACTTCTCTACTGTACCCATGGCCAAGAGCTCTAGGGAGATGTGTCAAATGCATGTTTGCTGATTTATTTTCCAAGCTTTTTAGATTTTCTTTTCTTTTTTTAAAGATTTTTGTTTATTTGAGACAGAGTGAGAGAAAGAGAGCGCGCGCACGTGCATGAACAGGAGGGAGGGGCAGAGGCAGAGGGAGAAGCAGCCTCCCCGCTGAGCAGGGAGCCCAACGTGGGGCTCTATCTCAGGACCCTGAGATGGTGACCTGAGCCAAAGGCAGGTGCTTAACCAACTGAGCCACCCAGGCGCCCCAAAGCTTTTTAGATTTTCTGAATCCAGGTTCTTTAAATTGCAATTTAGGCAACACTGCTAATTCATTTCTTCATCTGCTGTTAACTTTTTCTTTGGAGGTTGTTTTGTCTCTGATTTTATTTACTTCTGCCTATAATCTAAGGAGGAGTTTCTTGTTTATTTGACAAGTGTTTATTGGGTGTGTACTGTGTACCAGGAACTGTGGGAGATGCTGGTGATACAATGAGAATAAAGAGAGAGGGGCCCAGTCCCCCTGGAATTTACAGGCTGTTGGGAGAACACAGGACTCAGGGGATGTTAAATCAGCAGAACCTAATATTGGCCGCTCTGTCTGTGGAGTGAGGGCACTACCTCTGTGGGGCCCAGTGCAGGCAGGGAGTGGAGTTTGGAGGGGATTCTGGTCCCATAAGATGTATAAAGGCTGCCCCTTAAGCTGGTCCAGCTTTGTAGAAACGCTAGAAGACATCACAAGGCAAGAGACTTAGGAGGACTAAGGGTGGCCTGTCCTTTTATCAACGATGTCCCACTAGGGCCAGAAGTAGGATGAGGCGAGTAAGACACTTGCCTCTCAGGTGGAAAATTTATGAAAATTTCTAAAAATTGTAATCAGTATCCAACAGGACCATGAGGGAGTGAGATGAGTCTTGCAAGGTCAAAGTGGGTTCCTGTCTTTACTTAAAATTCTGATATTTTGTTTATCATGGACATTTTGATATTTTGTTCATCACAGATAAATTCATTTTGACAGTTTCAAAATATTGCATTAAAATGTGATTTCTCTTGATTGCTAAGATTTTCGGTGCCCCCTTAAATTTTGTGCCCAACGTTAAGGCCTCACTTTTCCCACCCTTGTCCCAGCCCAGCCTCATGAAATAATGGTAAGTCACAGCACTTTGTTAAGAAATGTTTGCAATGTATCAGTCTTATAATTGAGTTTATACAGGATGAGTTTTTATTATTATGTATTTAATAATTAATAATATCAATTATTTGATTATTTATTTAATGATTAATAGTATTACTTATTTAATTAATTTATTATGAATAAACATTTTGCATAATAGGTGATATACATTTTTGATATACATAATTTGGGGGATCTATACACTTACAATTAATTTGAATTCATGGAATCCTTAAAAATGGCAAGATTAGAGCCCACAGATTGAGACATACAGAGCATATAGGTGCATCATTTTTTTAATCAACGTCTCTTAATTTATCTGGGAACTCCCATGGCACAGCATCACATCAGTTCGGAGGGTTAGTCCTTGTCTCCATCTGTGCTGGCCGGCCACAAAGGGCTGGTGAGCAAGGTTCACTGTACGACCTGTGGCCTTGGCTGGCACATGGCGCCTTGAGACCTCAACCCTTCTCCCCATGTCCTGGTCCTCTGTGCAGCCTCTTGGCCCTGACCTCTGGCTTCATGTCGGCCTCGTCTCTTACGGCGCCAAGTCCCATGTCTCTGTTGCCTTCTCTCCCCAGTCTCCTACCAGCTCCCAGATCTCCCCAACACCAGACTTTGCTTTGTGTTTCATCTTTGACTCCTGTTGCTGGCATCTATCTGTCTTGAGCTCGATTTCTCCACCACCTGGAACAAGTTCTAGAAGCCTAATTAACTTGTAAAGTGTGTTCAGTTTGGATGGCAAAAAAATCTTTCTTTCCTGTGGCTCGAACCTCCTGACCTTTCCTCATAAAACGCTCATGTCCTATTTGCTACCCTGTGCTCAGTTGTGCTGACAGTTTTATTGTTTCCTGGTGACCCCTGTCCATCCACAATTACTATGGTATGTGGCAACCTACTTATTTCAAAGTTAAATGTGTGAAATAAAAATAAAATGAAGAAGTTTCACATTCTAGGGAGAAAAATCCATATTTTTAAGCTATAACATGTATTCATCCATATATATAAAAATTCTAGTGTAATTTATTTTGCTAAGTGAGTGAATAGGTCTCTTAAACATGTCTAGATATCAGTTAGTAATGCTTGGCTTCTGAGATCTCCCAGGCTCTGAAAACTATGCACGTGAATAAGCAATCATCTAATGAAAATTTTTCAAGGAAGCCCAGATCGACTACAAAAAGATATATTGCAGCAAGAAACAACAACAACAAAAAGGCTTTAAAATATTGACGGTAAATGAAGATGATTCAGTCTTTCAAAATAGTCTGGATTTTTACATCAAGTAAACGTATATTTAGGACACTTGTGTGACCAAATTATAATTTGGGAATGAAAACAATGAAGAAAAAATAGTTTGGTTATATATTATAGGGTGAGGGTAAGGAGACCAAAGTCTTTCCCTTCGTCACTGCTACTCGTTGCACAATAAGCTTGGGCGGAATGTGGACCATGTGGATGCCTCATGTTGGTAAGTAGAAGATGGGGGCTAAAAAGAATGGCTTCTACCCAGTAATCATTAACACTGATCTAAATTAGTGTCACATAGCACAGCTACAGACTTATATTTAAGGAAATCATTTCTCTCTGGTTGCATTCCTGTTGTGAATTGAAATAGAAAGGGGCTATCATTGGCTTTTAAAAGTTGAAAGGCCAACATGCAGATATGGAAAGAAAAAAAAAAAGTATAGTATGTTCCATAGGAGGCCAAGGAGTTTGGTGTTTTTGAGATGCAAACAGTTCTTCTATGTACCTACGTGCTTTTTCTTTAGAGCGAATTTTTGTTAATTTCCATATTCCTCTTTTTGTCTGTGGGATTCATGTCTTCTGGGAGAATGAATAAGGAAGAAGAACATGTCTATTTGAGGAAGCAGGCCCTCGACAGTTTATCTTTGGATTAACTGATAATTTTTGTGAGTCAAATTGTCCAGGACTTTATCCTGAGTTTCTTCAGAGAAGTGAAGGGAGGCAAAAGTAACACTTCTCCAGTGCTTTGGGATCCTTGGGAAGAAGCTATGTGAGAAGCACAAAGTATCGCTCTCGCTTGGCAATCGTGATTCTAAGGCATATTGAAGCAGACACTGAATGCTCCAAATGACGAGATAATCCAGATAAACTTTACGCGTCTTGCAGCTTTTGAAGTTCTTAAAGCCAAATAGAGTGGAAGGATAAAAGACAAACCAAGTTCCTAAGTTAGTTCGTATCATACACTTAGTGTCTCTGCTTCATATGATCCCAGCTGCCAGCAGCAAATTCCACAGCCAAGCACCTAGAGTCAACTCTGCGCGTGGACAGCTCTGTCACACATATGTGCTATGGATTACGAGAATGAGACTATCTTCCTAATAATTTGCTTCCATTCGATTACACAGTACTGAGTAATTAAATATGTTTCTCTATGATATCAGTTGTAAAACCAAAATAGTCCTCCATTATATAGATGAATCAGAATGTATTTAACCAATCCCCATAATTGGATATTAACATTATATATTAGAAGACTCCACTGATATATCAACATGGAAACAGATTAGATCTGATGTTTTGAAGTTCCCAAAGCTGTTGGTAAACAGGAAGCCTGTGGAAAGCCCATGTAGATAGGGTCAGAAGCCTTCTAAATATCACACAGTGGGTCAGGGCATGGGTCCTATAGATCTTGAAGGAGAAAGGGATGCTTAAGTAATAATCCATGTGAAGTCATTGTGTAAACTGTATCAAGTGTACAAAATATGACCTGTTTAGGCTAAGAAATGACTATCTTCCAACATAGATCTGTTCGTCATTCTTTCCATCCTAAAATATGAGCCTATATTTAATCATTAGGGTTTATATAGTTCTATTTTGAGTATATCTTTCTTAGAAGAGCCTTTTAAAAGAAGATTTTATTTATTTATTTGAGAGAGAAAGAGAGAGTGCATAGGAGCAGAGGGAGAGGGACAAGCAGACTCTATGCTGAGCCTGAAGTGGGTCTTGATCCCACGACCCTGAGATCATGACCTGAGCCAAAATCAAGACTCAGACGCTTAACTGACTGAGCCACCCAGATGCCCCTTAGAAGAGTCTTAATATGGACTTATGCATGGTGCAGTTGAAAGAGTGCTCACAGGTTTATAATCAAATAAGAACATTTAAATTTACTAAGCCTGGTGGCTTGTACTGTGCCAGTGTAGCCGAGCAGAACTACATTTCCCAGAATACCCTTTCCTGTTTGGTTTCTGGTTCCAGTAGGCCACTAGAAAAATTCACGCAAGACGTGGAAGGCCAAAACGAAGTCAAAGCCACTTTGTCATTTTTGGCAGGTTGGTTCAGCATGCCTGACGCGGGGGCTCTCACACACGTGGTTGCTGGTCTATCAGCAAACCTTGCTGCTGGGTGGCAGCACCCACACCCAGCCTGCTCCCAGCTCCCTCCAGCTTCTTTGAATGTTGGGCCAGGTAGGCATGTAGCTCTGTGGTTAGAGTACAGTTTTTCTGCAGATCATTCAAGACACCAGTACCTCAGAGTGTCACTTATTTGGAGGTAATTCCGGTAAAATGAGGTATATAGATGGGTCCTAATCCAAGATGACTGGTGCCCTTGAAGAAGAGGAGATTAGGACACAGCACACATAGAAGGAAGGCCCTGTGAAGACACAGGGAGCAGATGGCCATCTGCAAGCCAAAGAGAGAGTCCTCAGAAGAAACCAAACCCGCTGACAACTTGATCTTGGATTTCTAGCCTTTAGGACTGTGAGAACATAAATTTCTGTTCTTTATGCCACCCAGTCTGTGGTACTTTGTTATGACGATCCTAAAACACGAAAACAGCATTGTTAGTTCTTATTCAATGACTCAGTTTCTATAAGAGGATAACAAAACAATCTCTGTTGCCTGCCTAGATATACCTCTCTATTTAATAAGTGACATAAGCTAGTCCCAATAAGCATACTCTTGAACTTGGGACCCACCCACGATTTAGCAAAAATCAAGCTGAAATAATATTTATGAAGGGAGGTTTGTTCAAAGGCCATTTATTTCATGAATTCCACCCGATATTCTAAANCTTGGCAATCGTGATTCTAAGGCATATTGAAGCAGACACTGAATGCTCCAAATGACGAGATAATCCAGATAAACTTTACGCGTCTTGCAGCTTTTGAAGTTCTTAAAGCCAAATAGAGTGGAAGGATAAAAGACAAACCAAGTTCCTAAGTTAGTTCGTATCATACACTTAGTGTCTCTGCTTCATATGATCCCAGCTGCCAGCAGCAAATTCCACAGCCAAGCACCTAGAGTCAACTCTGCGCGTGGACAGCTCTGTCACACATATGTGCTATGGATTACGAGAATGAGACTATCTTCCTAATAATTTGCTTCCATTCGATTACACAGTACTGAGTAATTAAATATGTTTCTCTATGATATCAGTTGTAAAACCAAAATAGTCCTCCATTATATAGATGAATCAGAATGTATTTAACCAATCCCCATAATTGGATATTAACATTATATATTAGAAGACTCCACTGATATATCAACATGGAAACAGATTAGATCTGATGTTTTGAAGTTCCCAAAGCCGTTGGTAAACAGGAAGCCTGTGGAAAGCCCACGTAGATAGGGTCAGAAGCCTTCTAAATATCACACAGTGGGTCAGGGCATGGGTCCTATAGATCTTGAAGGAGAAAGGGATGCTTAAGTAATAATCCATGTGAAGTCATTGTGTAAACTGTATCAAGTGTACAAAATATGACCTGTTTAGGCTAAGAAATGACTATCTTCCAACATAGATCTGTTCGTCATTCTTTCCATCCTAAGATATGAGCCTATATTTAATCATTAGTTAGGGTTTATATAGTTCTATTTTGAGTATATCTTTCTTAGAAGAGCCTTTTAAAAGAAGATTTTATTTATTTATTTGAGAGAGAAAGAGAGAGTGCATAGGAGCAGAGGGAGAGGGACAAGCAGACTCTATGCTGAGCCTGAAGTGGGTCTTGATCCCACGACCCTGAGATCATGACCTGAGCCAAAATCAAGACTCAGACGCTTAACTGACTGAGCCACCCAGATGCCCCTTAGAAGAGTCTTAATATGGACTTATGCATGGTGCAGTTGAAAGAGTGCTCACAGGTTTATAATCAAATAAGAACATTTAAATTTACTAAGCCTGGTGGCTTGTACTGTGCCAGTGTAGCCGAGCAGAACTACATTTCCCAGAATACCCTTTCCTGTTTGGTTTCTGGTTCCAGTAGGCCACTAGAAAAATTCACGCAAGACGTGGAAGGCCAAAACGAAGTCAAAGCCACTTTGTCATTTTTGGCAGGTTGGTTCAGCATGCCTGACGCGGGGGCTCTCACACACGTGGTTGCTGGTCTATCAGCAAACCTTGCTGCTGGGTGGCAGCACCCACACCCAGCCTGCTCCCAGCTCCCTCCAGCTTCTTTGAATGTTGGGCCAGGTAGGCATGTAGCTCTGTGGTTAGAGTACAGTTTTTCTGCAGATCATTCAAGACACCAGTACCTCAGAGTGTCACTTATTTGGAGGTAATTCCGGTAAAATGAGGTATATAGATGGGTCCTAATCCAAGATGACTGGTGCCCTTGAAGAAGAGGAGATTAGGACACAGCACACATAGAAGGAAGGCCCTGTGAAGACACAGGGAGCAGATGGCCATCTGCAAGCCAAAGAGAGAGTCCTCAGAAGAAACCAAACCCGCTGACAACTTGATCTTGGATTTCTAGCCTTTAGGACTGTGAGAACATAAATTTCTGTTCTTTATGCCACCCAGTCTGTGGTACTTTGTTATGATGATCCTAAAACACGAAAACAGCATTGTTAGTTCTTATTCAATGACTCAGTTTCTATAAGAGGATAACAAAACAATCTCTGTTGCCTGCCTAGATATACCTCTCTATTTAATAAGTGACATAAGCTAGTCCCAATAAGCATACTCTTGAACTTGGGACCCACCCACGATTTAGCAAAAATCAAGCTGAAATAATATTTATGAAGGGAGGTTTGTTCAAAGGCCATTTATTTCATGAATTCCACCCGATATTCTAAAGCTTACCTCTGGAGCAAACTTTATCCTCTGCTGTGTAATGTTGGTTCAACATTAGATCGTATTTAATAAATTACTTTTTGTTGAGGTGTCATCAGCTTAGAGCAAAGAAAATTCTAGAAATGGTTTCAAGAAGTGTATTTGTGTGTCTACAGGAAGGTTACTACTGAAAACGGTGTGTGGATTGATGCTAAAAGGCCCCTAGGGAGAAATTCTGACTCACCTAAGTACCGAGAATCTCTGCTTTTCTCATGATTAATTAATTCAAAGATTAACTTAGTTTTTATTTTTGCGAGGATGGCTAGAAAGTTGGATAATGGTTCTTAAGCTTACCATGCAAAAGAATCACCTGAGGAGCTAATTCTGAAACTGAGTGAATGAGGAAATGTGACAAAATATTCCATTTAGAATGAAGCTTAGTCTGATCAAAAAAAATTTAAACTGTTTCTTCAACTCCTCTTAAATAAAATTGCTTAGGTCCAATCTCCCCTTATTTTCCTTCCTAGGATGGCATACAGGTACATGTAGGGGCTTAGTTGTCTATGTAAGTAGGTGGAGGGGTCTCTGTGCTTTCCTGGCTCTTGAGTGTCCACTGGTTTCAGACCTTTGTTCTCTACCATGCCTTCCACACCCCCCCCCCCGGGACCAGGCCACCCAGTTCTGCTTTCTATCGTGGTGTCACTTTGTCCCAGCACAGCAGCTGCTGCATCAGTCTGGCTGGCTCTCAACTCAGATGCCCACATGCCATGGGTCTTGAGGGAGGATCAGAGCTGTCAACCCAGATCCCCCTCTCTCCCACCACATGGTGGGTGTACTTTCCATTTCATTAGGCTGAGTGGTTGTATGTTGATATGGCGTCCTCGCACAGTCACCTCCTCCTTGACCCCCAGATGGAGAAAAAGAGGCAAGAGTCCTTTCTCTTCAAGATTTCTTTCCTTATATAGGACAAATCCCCCTTGCTGAGTAAAAGTCTGAGAGTGGGACATCAAGAGATTCAGGACTGAACACTTGAATCTCGTTTCTTTCTTCCTCTTCTGTTCCCTACAAATTCCCAAGCTGGAAATAGTTTTTGTTTTCTTTACTTACATTTTGATCTCCTTCTACAATTGAACAAGAGATTTCCTGACGTTGCATTCATGGGTGGAAATGGAATTCTCTCAACACTAAGAAGAACTCAATGGCATGGGTCCTCCCTGATTGGTTGTTGATATACTAAAGGAGGAAATAAAAGCATTTGGGAAATCCTTTCTCTCTAAAAAATGCATGGCTCTTAAGCTTATTGACTTACTGCTAAATCCTATTTCATATGTCAGAAGCTGAATATTACATCAGTATTTATTTTTATTTTTCTCTCCCTAACACATCTCCCCAAGCAGATGGGTGCTCATAGACACGTACTTGGAAATGCAAAACAAATAAAGCACATTAATAATTTAAAAATTGTCTCTAATATATACTGCTGTATTATAAATGATAATAAAAGATAGATACCAGAAAAAAAAAAAAGAAAGAAAATGGTCTTGAAGGAGGTGAAGATAAGCAAGTAATAAACTCTGAGTCCTCAGAACTAGTTTCTTCAGCCCTGATTGCAAGGAGCAGGGCCTAAAAGCATAGATACTGAGAAAGAATAGTTAGGATCGGCTCCATATTTTGGTGCCTCAATTTGGTGCATGTCTTGGTAGACATTAAGTACTTTGAAGATTCGATGTGCGTTATGCTAGGAGCTGGTTGTCTTTGACCTGGTAAGGGATTCAAGGGTTGAGTTCAAATATTTCTAGGAGCATTAGGACGCTGGCAAGTAATCCGAATTTTCTTTGCTTCGATTTCTTTTCTTCACATTTACGAAGTTTGGTAAAATCATTCTCTTATCTTTCTTGCTGACCTTAAATGAATGTGGTGGAGAAAAAAAGTGGAGAATAGAGATCCTTTTAGAAAAAGATCGAGATATTACCTTTATTACATCATTTATTCTTACGCTTCTGGAATAGGCAGCTTTCTTATTCTGTAGCTTTCATAAAGGAACCCTTTGCAAACTGGTGGGCAGTTAAAAACTTTGAAAAGAAGCAAGTCTTTCTATTTCACTTCACATTGCTTCACTTCTTGTTTTGATCGGGATGGAGATAAAAGGAGGACTTAGAAATACACCATCATGGATGTATAGATGGGCTGTAGGAGAGACCCAGCTTGTGACATTAGGTGGCAGATGATTCCAAATGGTAGCCAAACATCAGCAAGGAAAAGTAGGACGCTCTACGGTTAAAGAGTCACAGGAAAGATTTCAGAGCAGGATGATTTTCCTTTGGGGGATTTATTATTTACACTTGTTTGGCAAGCCCATGTGGCTAACAAATCCTTGAAGATTTTGAAAATGTGACAGTTGGTTTAATTATGGGCCGCCTCATTTCTTAGTTCTTCCAAAAAGAATCCTCATTTTGACTAAAGGTTGTTCCCAGCTTTAAATTCCATCTTTACAATGCAGGAAAGATGTGGGTTTTGTTCTGTGGGTTGATGTAGAGCTCCACCCTGGTCTCCATTTCCCCCTCCAAAATCCTCTCCTTGTCCTCTTTAGATCCAAGTCCTTTTCTTCCCCCCACATGTTTTTGTAGCAATAGGGACATACCATCACTTTTTTTTTTTTTTTGAAAAATACCGTAATAAAGCTAGGCCATGAATATATTCTGGTGGCATGGTTTGTAAACGAGAAATTTTTTAAAAGATGCCTTTCTGGATGAATCCATTAGTGTTGTCTTGGTTTAAAAAAAAAAAAAAAAAACGATGGCAGGGTGGAGTCTCCTTTTCTCCCAAGCACCTCTGATCCCAGTGTACAAATAATGTTTATATTCCAGTTCACAGAAAAAAAAAGGAACGTGAAAATATTTCATTGAAAGCTGACAGCTTTAACGAACTTTAAAGGTTAACCCTGGTGCTAGTTAACATATCTATTCATGTCTCCATCAATCTATTGAATTACTCAGCTGAACACGCACACAAAAGCAAAACTTGAAAAAAAAATACCCAGAAAGCCCACATTAATAATTCATAAATAGTGGAGGCTGGTGACTGACAATTTTCCCCCTACTGTGTTGAAGTCTGTTAAGAACTGAATCCTGATAGCTCCTAAGTTACTTTAGAAACTCAGTGAGCAACCCTGTCCAAGAATGTTAATGTTTCTGTAAGTGGTTAGCTACCGAAACAGTGGATTTTTATCCCCTCAAGCACTTGTTCACATCCCTTTGGATTAGTATAAGGTACAGCTTTTCACGAGATGTTTAACTGACAGTTTTTATATTTGAATTTCTCAAGCATCTGCAGACCATAGAGAACTCCAAATTCAGCCATAATCCTCTGTTACAAAGTAAATCGGCATTTTTGAACAGATTCCAGATACCAATTATAGCATTAATGAGGATATACAATCGTGTTGTCTGCCCGGGCAGGGTTAGAAGCAATGTTGCTCCTGACAGGGCTGGCCTGCCTCAGAATTCACCGTCCTCCTTCCTCCATGTGCATAAAATTGTGCTTATCAAACCTTCCCACTAAAAATAGGAGCTATCAACATCTTTAAGGATTAACCACTTTCCTAGGGACACAAGGGCAAATACTACCACTGTTTGCTGCCTGACAGTGAATTGATTTCAAGGTCTTGTATAAGAAGAAGAAACATTCAAGCTTGATGTTATTAGAAAGATCTAGCAAAGAGCTCCCATGGAGGACCAAGATGGGGACTCAGCGGGTTCTCCCGCCGGTGCCAATGGCCTTTCTCACCTGGGTTTGCTTCAGAGGGCTCTGTGGCTGTTGCCTACCTCATGGCTGGTATTTCTTGACCACTCCTCAATGATTACACTCTCTTTTATGCTCCCCACTCAGAGTTTTTAATTGTCTGTCACACCTGCCCTTTGGAAAAGCAAGGGGAGGATAAGGGGTCTTCTCAGACTTGGGAATGGTTGACAGGAGGTTTTCTGAGAGTTCTCACAAGCCAGCTTCTAAAGAGGAAACTGTGGTGGTAGTCCAATGTTAAAACCCTTACGTGGCGTCTTAAGCTGCAGGGTTAGAAATCGGTTTATGTTAGGGCTAGAGAAATAACCCAGTCACTGTAGTTATGGCAACAACCAGAAACTATTAACATTAACTACAGTCCTTCCTCATTAAAATCTTATTCTCATGAACAGCCACTAAAGAATGTAAGTTTCAGGAAGATTTGTGTGTTGCAGAGTAGAAACGCAAAAATAATGGCCTTAAGGCATAGGCTTCTGTATCAAGCCATAAATAAAGCCCAAAGCATCTACGGAGCACCTTTCTTCTATGAAGGACTTCACCAAGTATGATGAACGTGCTTGCTGTTTGTAACGGAGGCACTTTGAAATTCTGTGCTGCCGATTAATGACCGTGTAGGTGTGGACAAACTCCCTAAACCTTCTGAGCCTCTGTTTTCTGGTCTGCAAATTGGGGATAATAGTGTTTACCTGATAGGGTTGCAGAGCAGTTTAAGTAAAATAACGTAGATGACACATCTAGCAGAATTAATAGTAAGTGCTATTGTTCTTCCCCTTAGAGTAAAATCAGAACAATCTTTTCAAAGGTAGTGAGTGTGTGTGTGTGTGTGTGTGATTACTTTACCGTAATCCTGTGAGGTAGAAAAAGCAGACTTTGATTACTGCTGTTTTTCAGATGAAAAAAATCCAGGCACAATCAAGTTACATGATCTGTCCAAGTTTGTATCTAATTCCGAATTGGCAGTTGTCTACAAATTGTCTTCTTCATACTATTTCCATATCTACTGACTTTTTGTACCACCTTATAAGGAAGTCCATACTAAATTTTGACCTTACTCCTAGGTATTTCAGTCAAACTTTGTCATTAAGTTAAAGGTTATGGGTTAATTTAACAGGAGGAAGAAAAATGTTTCAGAGATCACTGATGTGATATTTAATGATCTATACTTTTTGATAGAAAAAAATTGTAATAGCTAATAGTTATTTTGGGCTTGCTAAGTATCAGGAGTTGTATTAAATGCTATACAAATATTTAACTTTTTAACTTTTTGAATTTTATTTATTAGAGAGAGAGAGAGAACTCATGAATGCGAGCAGGGGAGGGGCAGAGGGAGAGGAAGAGAATCTCCAGCAGACTCCCTGCTGAGCTTGGAGCCCCATGAGGGTCTCAGTGTCACGACCCTGCGATCATGACCTGAGCCAAAAATCAAGAGTTGGACACTTAACTGACTAAGCCACCTAGGCGCTCCTTAACTTTTTAACTTCTTTCAGCAATCCTAGGATATGGATACTGTCAGTATCTCCATTTTAAGCTGAAGAAACAGAGGCGTGGAAAGGTTGAGTAAACAGTGCGAAATTACCCCCATCCAGTGGGTGGTGAAGCTGCTGTTCAAACCCAGGAGTTGTCATCAGGATTCACAGTACTTAATGCACCAATTTTGCTTCCCAATAGTTTATATGAAATATAAAATCAATTATGGTAAAAAAGAAAATAACCTCTCAACCTGTTTGTGATTTTGACTTTCCTTGAGGTTCAATTTCAAAGTTCATTAAGAAGAAAGGAAAAATTTCAAGGAATTCAATTAATGCTCATTCTGGTCTATATAAATTTTTATTCTGATAATTTGCTTTTAATCTTTTATTTAATAAAAATCTTAATACAAAGTTGAATGGCAGATCAGACAAATGCAATGGTGCAGGTGATCTACCTTTTGTATCTGAGACTATGTTCACTTTATTTTAAAAGAGGATGTCAATTATAATTCTGTTTCCAAACCCAAATTTAATTAATATGGATTTAGTCATAACATTTCCTCACTTATACAGAATTCTCAACTATATGGAGTTATATCTTTTAT
Source organism: Ailuropoda melanoleuca (assembly GCF_002007445.2). Taxonomy (NCBI): domain Eukaryota; kingdom Metazoa; phylum Chordata; class Mammalia; order Carnivora; family Ursidae; genus Ailuropoda; species Ailuropoda melanoleuca. Next base: position 33,206,454 of record NC_048234.1, read on the forward strand.
TTAAAACCTTATCAATATACATATTTTTTAATTTTCTGGTCACTCTCTGCAACCCAGAGACTCATAGGATGAATGGTTCAATCATTATTTCCAGTTTGATAGTATTTTAGAAAATTTAGCTTTGAAATCCAGAATTCTCTTCTGCCCAAAGTGCATTAAAAAAAAAAAATCTATTTGCTTTTTTTCCCTTTGAAGATTTGAGGCAGCTTGTAACACAGCAAACCCAAAAGAAATAAAATATCAGGATCAGATAAAAAGAAGAGCATAATTATACACGTCATAAGGCTCAAACCTTGTTGCCATTGCTGGTGTGTGAATTTGGCTCTAAGCCATTACATAATTCCTTGAGGGCAGTGAATGATGTAATAAACACTGACCTCAATTACATTTTTATAACTTATAAAACACTAAATTTCATATGGCTTGACTATATGATGACATTTGACAAAAGCTGAAGGTAAACATTCCTCTCTCAGGGATACCCTAATGTGTACCAAGTATGCTACTTTCTGGTAGCTCAGCTTACTTCAAGGATGTAAGTACCTAGAGAAGTTAATGGATTGTATTAATATTTTCAAAACTGTTTTTTTTCTATATGACAGTTATTTAGCAAAAGTCTCATGAATTTTCTCTCTCAAATTTATAAAATGTATATTAAAAAAAACAAAGCAACATAAACACTTACTAATCTTTCTCTCTCCTGTCCTTCTCTTCCCTTTCCTGTAACTGGTATCAATAATTGGTGTGTATTAGTCCATTCAGCAGTAGACAACGCAAAAAATGCTAGGTCTGATGCCTTAAAATATCCTGTCTTTTCTTTTCTTTTTAAAAATGATTTACTTATTTATTTTAGAGAGAGAGAGAGAGCACATGCACAAGTGGAAGGGACAGAGGGAGAGGGAGTGAGAACATCTAGCAGACTCCGCACTGAGTGCGGAGCCTGATGTGGGGCTCGATCTCACAAACCTGAGATCACGACCTGAGCTGAAATCAAGAGTCAGATGCTTAACCAACTGTACCACTCAGGTGCCCCACCTTTTTCTTTTTTTAAATGATGTCTGACTGAGCTGGGGTTACAGTATGTGAAAGAATCAGAGTTTGGGGTCAGTGAGAAGGAAAAGAAATAGGGGGAGAACTGGAGCTGGTATTTGCCCTGATGACCTCTGCTGGCCTCTGTAAGCTAGGCCCTAGGTTCTGAAGTTCCACATATGAGAAATAGGAGATAAGGCCGGTAACCCAAGGAGGGTGGGATGGCAGATCAGCACCTTTCACGTAAGGTTGAAGACAACACTCATTTGGTACCTTGGAAAAATATATGTCCTTCAGGAGACTTGCCTGTTTTTCTTTTGGCAAGAAAAATAAAGTCTTCTCAGAGAACTTGAAAAAAAAGGGCACAATCACCAATATAATTGGAAAAACTCATCAGTAGAGAAATTCCAAGTTGTGAGTACTGTCAGGCCCATCTAGAAAACAAACAAACATGAATTCTATCTGGAGGGATGCATAAACCATAAACTCAAGCAGAAGGGGCACAGAGCTTTTGACAGTTTCATGGTGCTCAGAAGACAAGAATTGGAATTCATTTCTCTTCAAAATGAGGAACCCTGAAAGATGCCCCAGGCTTTAAATTGAGTCTCCTGAGGGCTAAACCCTGGGAATAAAGATAAACTGAAAACAGACTAGATCTTCCAAAAACTGACACCAAATCCCAAATCATCTCAATCTCTGATTGGATAAAGATGATCAACCCCTCATCCAGCTGCTTGTCTGAGAAAGAGCAAGTTATCTCTAAAGAAAGAAAACATCATTTAAAAATTCTACATTTTAAAAATACGTTATGTCTGGCATTCCAAAAAAATGATCTGATATGCCAAGAGGACTCCTTACTGAAAATCAAGAGGGAAAACAGAAAAGATATAGACCCATAGGTAATCCAGGTACTGACATTAATATCTTTAGAAAGAGGTGGATGGAGAATTTCACCAGAGAATAACAACTTATAAAAAATAACACAGAGGGAATTCTATAACTGCAAAATTTATGAACTGAAATGAAGAACTCAATAGATTGATTTAACAGGAGATTAGATAAAGCAGGAGAGAAAATTAGGGTAATCATTAAAAGAACCATAAAAGGAGGCATAACTAAAAGCTAACAAAGGGGAAAAATTGAATAATAAAAGCTACTTGATACATTCAAAAGAAAGGAGAAGACAAAATTAAGAGTAGTTTCGACAAATAGGAAACAAATAAAAGAGATTTAAGCAGAAATATTTCAGTAATTACCTTTAATAGAAATGGAGCAAATACTCCAGTTAAAATACTGTCATAGTCAGATTGGGTCAAAAACAAATCAAAATATGTTTTATATGATTTTAATATATGACACAGAAAGGATGAAAGTATAGAGGAAGCACACTGGGCAAACACTGACCAAAAGATACTAGTGGGCTGTACTACTAGTATTAGCACATCTAGTAACAGGTCAAGTGTACTTCAATGAGTAAGTATCATTAGAAAAAAAGAGGAACATACAGTGATAAAAAAAGCCAATCCATCAGAAAGTTAAAATAATTCCAATTTGGTATGTATCAAATAACAACACCTGAAAATGTATGAAGCAAAATTGACAAAACTAGAATGAAAAATATACAAGTCCACTATCATGTTAAAAGATTTTAACTGACACAATATGGACACAAAAAGTCAGTAAGAAGGGGCGCCTGGGTGACTCAGTCATTGAAGTGTCTTCCTTCAGCTCAGGTCATGATCCTGGGGTCCTGGGATAGAGTCCTACATTAGGTTTCCTGCTCAGTGGGTAGCCTGCTTCTCCCTCTCCCTCTGCCACTCCCCCTGCTTGAACTCTCTCACTCTACCAAATAAATAAATAAAATCTTTTTAAACAAAGTGAGTAAGAAGAAAGACAACATGAAAACCTGGTTTTCTAATTTGGCCCAATTAGCAAATATAGAACATTACACTTCAGAATATACGTCTTTTTGGGTGCAGACAGAACATTATCCAAAATTGACTACAGAAAGCCATATAGGTCAGAAAGCAAGTCTCAATAACAAATGACTAAAATTAAGAGTATGTTCTCTAGTCACAAAAGAATTTTGATAAAAATTAATAATGGAAAGATATCTTGAAAATCCTCAGATATTTGGAAATGAAGCAGTTTTCTTTTGAAATGAACCAAAGGTGAAAAAGTTATTACAATGTAAATCGGAAATATTTAAAGCTGATTGTTAATAAGAGCATCACATATTGAAACATGAGGGACACAGCTAAAGCCATGAATAGAAAGGAAATTAGAGTTTTCAATGTATGTATTAGACAAAAAGAGAGGCTGGAAAGTCAATGATATGAGCATCCATATGAAAGTGTTAGAATACAAACAGTGAATTAAAACCAAAGATAGTAGAAAGGAGAAAATTTTTAAAAGAGAGGAAATTAATAAAATTAAGTATGTATAATAGAAAATATCAACAAAATAAAATTTGATTCTTTAAAAATACTTTAAAAAATTAATAATCCTATGGCAAAACAGATAAAGAAAAAAGAGAGAAATACAAATTACCAATGTTAGGAGTTAAAAAAAGGGACATTATTACAGATCATGCAGTCATTCAAAACTCGTAACAGGGTATTATAAACAAGTTTATCCCAATATATGTAAAAATTCAGGTTAAATAGTTAAATTTATAGAAAACTACACTTTACCAAGCCAATTCAAGAAAAGATAGAATATTTGAAAAGTTTTGGGGCACCTGGGTGGCTCAGTCAGTTAAGCATCTGCCTAGGGCTCAAGTCATGTTCCCAGAGTCCTGGGATCAAGCCCCATGTCAGGCTCCCTGCTCAGTGGGGAGCCTGCTTCTACCTTTCGTTCTGTCCCCCAGCTTGTACTCTCTCTCACTTTCCCTCTATCTCAAATAAATAAAATCTTAAAAAAAAAAGAAAAGTTTTATATCAATTAAGGAAACTGAATCCACAGATAAACACTCTTCACAAATAATTCTCCAAGCCTAGATGGCATCACTTTTAAATTCTTCCAAATATTTAAGGAAGAAATAAATAAACAACGTTTGGACAAACTTTTCTAAAAGTTGAAAAAGAGGAAACACCTCCCTCATGTATCTAACGGATAATACTAATACCTAGTTGGACAAAGACGCAAAACATATACAAATTATAAGTCAATGTCTTGAACATAGATGCAAATTCCCTAAGCAAAAATATTTAAATAGCAAGTCCAGTGATGTATGGAAATGTTAACACATCACAATCAAGTTGTTGATCCAGGAAACAAAAGATTAACATTTGAAAACAATTAAATTAAAAACTAACCAAATAAAGAAGAAAATCATATAGTTATCCCAATACAGGTGGGAAAAGCATGTGATAAAATAAAAAAATGGTTCATGATAGAAATGCTTAATAGCAACTAGCAAACAAATAATAAAGGAAAACATTCTCAGCCTGATGAAGAGTATTGCTACATAGTGAATGTTTGTGGGCACCCCAAATTCATATTTTGAAATCTTATTGCCTAATGTGATTGCTATTAGGAAATGAGGAATTTCGAAAGGGATTAAAGTCTTTATAGGAGAGGCCCAAGAGCCTTCTACCATGTGAGAACACAGTGAGAAGCTGGCAGTCTGTAACCCACGAGAGGCCCTTCATCAGAAACTGACCATCCTGAATTTGGACTTCTAGCCTCCAGAACCATAAGAAATAAATTTCTGACGTTTATAAGTGACCCATTCTTTGGTATTTTGGTATAGCAGTCCAAATCGATTAAGATGAGTATTCTATAAAATACCTATAGTCAACCTCATACTTAATGGTGAGATGTTAAAGTCTTTCCCTCTTATATCAGGAACAACACAGGGTCCTAGCTCCTGAAAGTGGGCAAGGAAAGTAAATAAAATATGTAAGAATTGAAAATGGTGAGATAAAATTTCATTGTTCACTGATGACATGTGAACACAGAAAATCCAAAAGAATTTACAAAGAGTTAAAAAATGAACTTAGTGAAACACTGAATAAAATGTCAATATACAAATATCAATTGCTTTTCTATATATTAGCAAAACAATTAGGAAATAAAATCTTAAAAACATCAAATAATATGACATGCCTGAGAATAAATACAATGGAAATGTGAGAATCCTCTACACTGAACATTAAATAACCCTATTCCAATCTATTAAAAGATGTGAAAGAAGACCAAAATAATGGACCAAACCCATGTTCACATATTGGAAGGCTCAATATCAAAAAGACATTAGCATTTCCCATATGGATTTATAGAAACAATGCAATTCCAGGTTGACTGGTTTATTTATTTATTTATTTATTTATTTATTTATTTTTTAAAGATTTTATTTATTTACTTGACAGAGATAGAGACAGGCAGCGAGAGAGGGAACACAAGCAGGGGGAGTGGGAGAGGAAGAAGCAGGCTCCCAGCGGAGGAGCCTGATGTGGGGCTCGATCCCACGACGATGGGATCACGCCCTGAGCGGAAGGCAGACGCCTAACGACTGCGCCACCCAGGCGCCCCCGACTGGTTTATTTATTATCAGTCATCTCTCTCCCTTGCTCTCTCTCATCTCTCTCTCCTAGAAAGTGGCATGCTGATTCTAAAATGCATATGAAAATGCAAAGGGGTAAAATTAGCTAAGATGATTTTGAAGGAGAGGAACAAAGTTTCAGGGACTATACTACAAGATATCAAGATTTATCATAAAACTGTTATAATTAAGATAGTATGATATTGATGTAAAGGTAGCCTAGTCAGTGAAACAAGAGTCTAAAAGCGACCCACCCTTATAAGGTCACCTGATTTATGATAAAGATTATACTGGAAATCTATGGGGGAAAGAATCATCTTTTCAATAAATGGTGCTGAGTCAATCAGATACACGTATTTAGAAAAAGAATATTACTCCTACCCTGCACCATACTGTAGACAGAAAAACAAAAACAAAAGCAAAACAATTCTAGATTCAATGATAAGTCTAAATAGGGGAGGTGAAACAATGAAAGATCTAGAAAATAGTATGAGGATTGTAGAGACTAGAATTTATTATTGGTATCTAGAACTCACCATAGAGACGCAACCCCTTCAAGAAATTCTATCGAAAGTGGAAGGTAGAGAGGAGGAGGAGGTGGGAGAGAGGGGGGATAGGAGAAGAGGAGAGGAGAGGAGAGGGGACCTGGGGGGGGGCGTGGAGAGAAACATTACCTGGCTTCTCCCATCTTTAATCTCCCACCGGAGTCTATCTTGCTGGACAAAGGTCAAAGTCAGTTGTCAAGGAAGCTTGGAAATACAGCAGAACAGGGGACGCAAGAGAAATGGATCTGAGAGTAAACAAGAAAACGAAAAGTGAAACAATGAAACAAAAACTGCCTGACACAATCAAGTTCAAAAGACAAGCATCAGTCAAGAAGTAGGAGATGAAGCCTAAGTCAGGAGATGGGAAGATACAGAAATGAGACAGATGGAAGTTAACAGAAATCATCTGTGAGGTGAGAGAGTCCACGTTAATTACAGCAAATGAAGTAATGGCATCAAATGGACTATTTTTCTGAGGTCCAGCTGTATGTTTCCTACACAGACTATGTATACAACATAGACTAGGTAAACAAATTCTATCTCATAGGGGCTTCTCCTCACTGAGAGTTCTGCCTGCTTTGCTTCTTGAGTTAGACTGGTTAGAGTGAACAAATACTAAGAGGAAATAATAGTTAATGATTTCTTAAAATGCCAGTCATCTTTATTATTATTTGAATGAATCTATTCCATATAAGACGAATCAAAAAAGCTCATGGATTGAACAGGATAATTATTAAAAATAAGTTTATTTAACCCTCTTATTACTTATTATTTACTTTTATTGAAACTTTTAAAAAATCCATTTGATTTTATTTTTAAAAGAGCCTCCTATTGGAAATTTTAAATCCATCTATATCTATATTATTTCTATATTCTGAATATACTGTATGTATATTCTGAAAGGTAATAAGTCGAATAGTTAGTGTTGACAATGAATTGAATATAATCTTTGACTCTTATTCAGCCTTTAAATTGTTAGTATGAGCTGAGGTGAAGGAAAAAACCCAGCAAAACTCCAAACTGGTTCCAAGAATGGCTTTCCTTTTTAGCCAGTGTTACATTTTTCACAGGATGGGGGAAAAAGCCTTAGTGGTTGCATGCTGTTCTCGGGTAATACTCTTTAGTAATGCAAGAGCTTACTTGGCTGGGTAACTTGATTACTCTGGAGGGCATGCTATTAGCAGAGAAGGAATCAAAAGAAAAAAATTTACATTAAGGCCCCAGACATACCATACAATACAATTACTTCAAGTTTTACATCCAAAAAGCTATTATACTTTTTTCCCCATTCTTTTAACACTGTGGTATTCTGGTAAGGGGCTTTATAAGAGGCAAGAAATGGATGCTAGCCCAGAAAAGCCCAAGAGATTGTTTTGTGAATGAAAAAGGCCTGAAGCTGGGAATAAGTCCATATGGATTTTTCTTTTTAGCTCTTTCCAATGAATTGCGGTTATCCATGGATAATCAATTCACTGCTTTTTGCCTTAGTTTTCACATGGAAATGATCATTCTACTTTCTATCACAGAAATACTATATGCATAAAAGAGACAATCTGTACAAAATACTTTTGTATACCTGACAGAAAAGCACAGTGTCCTTCCAAATCATTCCCTGGAATCTCACTGTTACTCGCTTCTCAGTAGAAATCGTTATGAGGGAAGAACATTTTGGAGTTGTTAGCAGTCAGGACAGGTTAAGTTATGCTGTAGAAACAAATCAGTCCCCACATCTTAGTACCTTTACAGAAAAAGGATTTAATTTTCATCCATTCAATGCATCCTGCATGAGTGTCCTACGTGGGTCTAAGGTAGAAGGCTTTGCTCCAAGCAGTTATTCAGATCCAGGCTAAAGGAGCCCACCATCTTGTGTTGCTGCCACCACAAAAACATGGTTTCCAGGGACCTGGGTGGCTCAGTTGGTTAAGCGTCTGACTTCGGCTTGGGTCATGATCTCAGGGTCCTGGGATCGAGTCCAATGTTGGGCTCCCCACTCAGTGGGGAGTCTACTTGTCCCTCTCTCTCTGCCCTTTCCCCTGCTTGTCCTCTCTCTTTCTCAAGTAAATAAATAAAACCTTAAAACACACACACACACACACACACGAAAAAACCATGGTTTCTAGGGTCTCTGTGAGAGGGAGAGAGAGAGCACAGAGCACTCATACCTGCTCTTCAGTGCCTTGACCACAAGTGGCACAAATTTCTTTCATTTGCCAACTAATCATATGACTCCATTTACCTGCATGAGGCCTGGAAAGTTCCCATGTGCCTGGGAAGGAGCAGAAAACCACAGTGGGTGAACATTGCATTCTTACCCACAGTCCATCAGAAGTCAGTGATTGAAATACGCAGAAGGGTTCATCAGAAGAGAGCCATTTACAAATGAGGTGGACCTTTATCACTTAACTCATGTACATCTTCACGGTAGTGTTTTCCTATTTCACTCCTGTTTGGTAGCTGTCCAAACAAAAATTCCCGGGGTTTTAAGGTGAGGTGGCAGCATAGATACAAATTCTCACCTTAAGTGTTCGACTCTGAGCTGCTCTCTGAGCAAACTGTGATCCTCTCCTTACACTGGGAAATTTTAATAGTCCATTTCCCCTTCCAAGGGCCTGCTATTGTGCTCTGGCTAGAGAGAACAGGACCAAGGCCAAGTTAAGGTCTTGAAATTTAAGACAGATGCATCTAGTCTGCGTTTACTGAGCAGCTTATTGAATCCTATATTAACTTCAGTACATGTGCTGCAGAAACTATTTTATAAGAAAGTAAAAGAGATAATTAATGTAAAAGTGCCTAGCACAGTTCCTGACATGTCTATAGTAGGTGCTCAATAAATGCATTTGTACTCCCTTTGCAAAGGAAGTAAAAATCATGGTGGTTTCCACTCTATATATGAATGTATTTATTGGGATTCTCAGGTAATAATATCCTTCTTACTCCTATACTCCTATCTTACCAGTTCTATAATTATGAAGCTATTAAAACTTCTATTCGAAGATTGGATTTTATTATAAGCCATGCAAGGGAGATACAGCAGTGAACAAAATGGCCAAAGTTCCCATTTGTGCCGTGTAGCCTAGGGGCCAGGCAGCAATGGGGGCAGAGAGCAAAGAAACAAGTGAACAAGCAAAATATCAATGAGATGTGCTAGGGAGAGAATTAAGGGCAGGGGTGACAGAGCAAATGACTGGGGGCTACCTCAGAGAGGTGGTGGATCAGCTTGGTCTCCCTGCGGGAAAACAGAGGCAATTCAAGCATTGCAGGAATAAGGAGTCAAGTGAATGTGGGAAGAACTGGAGAGTGAAGGTCTGGAAAGCTTCAGGCTAGGCGTCAGTGAAGCAGTCACTGGCCCATGTGGAAAAGCCGGAGATCAAAGCAAAGTTCAGGAAAGTAGCACAAGACTGATCTTGAAGCTCGTCTTCCCGAGCTGTGAAGTGAGGTGGACTCTCCCAGCCTTTCAGGAATAATGACCTTTGTCTCCTAAATCTTGCTCAAATTCCTCTCTGTGGGGAAGCCTAAAGCAGAAGCCTACAGGAAAGGGGATCCTGGGAAATGTAGTTCTTAGTCTTAGGTGGGCGTGGTGGTTTGGTGCTGAGCAGACAGCGGATACTTTAACACCAATGATCAGGATGGCATTTAAGCTGGAATCTGATGGCAGGAAGGAGTCAACTTTTTGGGATGTTCCAGGCAGAGGGAAGAGAGAGCATGAAGTTACTAAAGCTGGAAAAAGCTTCCGGTGTTTTCTAGAAACATCCAGGAGGCCAATGTGGGCGGAGATGAGTGAGAGAAGAGTAGAAGGAAAGGTGTTGGGGAGGAAGTGAGGAAAGGAGTCAAGTGGGGTCCTACAGGCTACAGTGGTCCCATTAGGGGTCTACGTGCCTGGGTCCTGCGGATAACGTGTTTGTGGTGGAAAGCTGAAGAAGCGGCTTAGAAAGGGAGACTCTGTGAGACCTAAGGACCCAGGCTTTTTTGCTTTAGTGTCAGGCAGTGGAGAGAGACACAGCAGGGACAAGGGTGTTTATTGCAGAGCTGCCAGAACACAACAGGGTTTTATAGAATAGGGTATGCGGAGAATGCAGTCCTGTATGGAGGCTGGAGAAAGGACATTTGGGGGCATCTGGAGACAGTTACTGTGCAAGAGACATCAATGCTTTTACAGTTGAAAAGAGCCACCTTGTCAGAAGGGAGATGCTCTGTAGTAGGTTTGAGTTGTCAACTGACAGATTCAGATACAAATGCGAGAATTCTCATCCGGAAATAATAGCATGAAAAAATAGAACAAAACTTTGAAAGGGGAGATGGAGGTCCAGTGAAATATGGGTTATTAAATATTAGGGTAGCCCATGGTCCTCAAAGGCTGGGTAAAAGCCATGGGGAGCCTCAGCTTATATTCACTAAGCCCTTGCTTCAATGTGTTTAGAAAGTTAAAGGATATTCATTTCCTTTTGGGAATTCAGCGATTTCCTTCCCACTAGGTGTACATGCTTCACCGAAACAACTAGGTTGCTTGGAATCTGTATTCATCATAATTTCAAACCCAAAAGCTATAGTTTTAGCTATTTCAATTCTCCTAATAAAAATGGTAGCCAGAGTTCATCAAAGGCAGGTTGGTCTGTGCCCCGTTGTAGTGACGGTTCTGGCATAACAAGATGGCCCCTGTGCCCCCATATGTCTCCCTTTCCCATTGTCTGAAATGCCATGACAGAGAGGCACTTGGCCTGTTGTTACAATCGAAGCACAGTTGCCCACCGTGATAACTGCTCATTAAGGCTCCCTGTTTTGGCTTTCTTACCTTTTCTATCTCACTTCTGCAGTCCCCTACCAGTGCTTGCTGAGATCACCTCCCAAATAAACCACTTGTATGCAAATCCTAGTCTCCTTGCCATTTTCAGGGAAAGCCTAGCTCAAGCCAACAATCACAGCTGAATGTACTGAGGGGGTGCTAGGTGCCAGGTGCTAACACAATTCTCATCTAATTGCCGAAACAACCCTAGGAGGTAAATCTTTTATCATCATTATCCCCATTTTACCCATGAGGAAAACAAGGCACAGGGCAGTGATGTAGTTTGCTCATGGACACCTAGCTAGAAAATGGCAGAACCGGAAATGCACGGGACCCTCCTTTCATTGCCATCCCCCTTTCACCAATTTCTGATCAATTTTGTTCCTTTTGGCATCCCATAGGAAAATATTTAGTCTCTTTGTCATCCTACTTTCTAAAAATTGCTCCCCCCCACACACTTCCTTCCTCATTATAATATATAATAATACGGTGCTGTTTTTATAAAATTCCCCTAATCTGAGCACTTCTGTAGAAGCATATATTACTACTGATGGTAATAACAGGCCACCAGCCTCACCAACATCTTCATGTCCCTCACATTTACCAAAGAATGCCTTGATTGATATATTTCCTCCCAAAGCTCTTGAGACTCGGCTGCCTCTGTAGGAGAGGCTGAGGCTTTGAGCCCAAGGCTTCTCTTTGGAGAGTGATGATTGTAAGGGGAGGAATATGTGTGATGCATTTAGATTGCAATGCCTGTGGGTCTTTACTGAGGTTCCTATTTTTGCTTTATTGGGTGCACTCCCAAAATAGCCCGCTTTCCTTCACCCTATTTGATTTCTGCTCTCACGGCTCCTCCGGCAACACTGATCTGTTTATCTGTCGTGGCAAAGGGATACCAGTCCACCCCAGCATGGAGGCTGTAGGACCAGAGGTTGCACCCATGTGTATATGGTTGTAGGTGCTTCTCTTGCTCAGTCTTCCTCCCTATGTGTGTGACTCAGACTTTGTCTCAGTATCTACCTTGGGATTTGTTTGATTGCACGGGAAACTCTCCTTAAAGAAGCTTAGCGTATATTCTCTATATAGATTCAGGTCCTAGAGATGGGCTCTATGATTTCTCCCTCCTCTCTTTACGTATATCATTCGCTTCTGCTTCTCTTTTTGCTTCTGTTTTGATCTCCTCTCTTTCTACCTGCTGCCTTTTCTGCTTACTCATCTGTTTATCCACCATAGTGACCTTGGTCCCCATATTTTTATGACCTCTCCGCTCAGCTTCCTACGATTAAATGAATTGGTTTCTGTGCTCTGCTTCTTAATTCCTGGGAGAAAGAATTGGATTTGCCATGGGATTTGCCCAACTGGAGCCCAGACACCATCCGTGCTACAACCATTGGGTGGGGATGATGTGACGTAACAGGAGTTGCTGGTCTAACAAGATTCTTTCCGTGGCAGCAAAATTGACCTTTGTGTTGGCTAAAATGTTTTTATTTTATATGCATATATATTGTTTATATAGATATTAAATGCCAACACAGTCCCCAAATTACACTATAAACATTATCTCATTTAATCCTCACAATTATCCTGAGATGTAGGTGTAATTATCACCATTTTACAGACAGAGGGTCTGAGCGTCTGTGGCTTTCCCAAGGGGAGATGGCCAGTGTTGGATCTGTAAGAGTTTAGGACTCTGTCTCTAATCCTGGTGCCCTTTCTCCATGGGCAAAGCTGATTGGAAGGACTAGTTTGCAAACCAATTTAAATGCAAGAAGCATACTTAGCAGATGTCACTGCTCTCGCATGAAGAGAAGAGTGAAGGGCGTGGAGCACATTTTTATTTTTTCACTCCATCAGGTCAGCTCAGCAGAGTTGCAGTCTGCCTGTCAATGCATAACAATGTTTCAGGATGATGAGCAAGAAAGCCCTGCTGTTCTGGAGCGGAGTTTTCTGGAGGCAAGTCTCAAAGAGCAATGAGAGGAGAGGAAGTGAATCAAGAAGGCTCCAGAGCACAGATGAGCGCTAGAGCCAAGCATCTGGAGAGCAGCAGAATGTTCTGGACAGGACTCAGGGGCCATTTGAGAAATGATTTCATGCAGCCTTAAATGAGACTGAGGAGTGAGAGCAGCCCTTCCCCCAAGGATCTGTGGAAGTTCCAGTTTTATTGAGATGTAATTGAAATGTCTGATGTTTCCTTTGCCGCTTAGGTTTTGGGATGCACTGTCCCCTCCCCTCAGCCTTCCCCTCCTGCCCTCTGTCTTACTCAGGAGCTGCTGTATACACTCCAGAGTTTTTCAATAAATTTATGATACTTTGTATTCTTGCAACTTCTTTTTTTTAAGGATTTTATTTATTTGAGAGAGAGAGAGAGAGAGAACGGGAAGGAGCACAAGCAAATGTTCCCTCTGAGAGAGAGAAACCGATTCTCTGCTGAGCAGGGAGTCCGACACGGGGCTCCATCCCAGGACCCTGGCTTCATGACCTGAGCCAAAGGCAGATGCTCAACCAACTGAGCCACCCAGGTGTCCCTATTCTTGTAACTTCTTTGTCCCATTCCCAGGACACTAGGAAGAAGCATTAGAGAAAAAGAACTAGCGTAGGAAAAATACACTAATTCATGCAAAGTGTTAACTGCCAATAATGGCTTTACCTGCTGTCCAGCCAGGGCTTTCTACAAATTCCCAGGTGTCCTTGTGACCTAGTGTCTTAACAGAAATGAATGATGCTTTGATGGAGAATAGCCCTGGCTGTCACTACCAGAACTTGTGCATTCCCAATTTTCACATGAGCAAGGTTGACTTCTGGCTTACGTAGCTTCCAGCTCATTAAGAACTAAATGAGTAGAGAGAAAGTTCTCTGGAAAGCATGTCAAGCCTCATTCAGGAAAATACTGATGGAGCCGGGGGGAGATACTAATTTATTGAGCATCCACAATGAGCCAGGTACTCTACTGATCACCTCCTGGACCCATTCCCTATTCTTATCATTTTATATTTTGGTCTTTTCGCCCCCTTATTACAGATATGTGTGGAAGGGAGAATATGGCTCTCAGGACTCCTGCAACATGCCTGGGGGTCCCGGAAAGTGGGAGACTTCAAGATTTCTCTCCTGAGATGAGAAGTAATGGTTGAAAGAGATAGGTAATAAAGCTTCCTTATAATGTTTGCGATTATATATATTTTTTATTGTACATAGCCCTTGGGTTAAGATTAATAACAGTGACAACTTAGCCCATTCACACATGACTAGCATGGTTTTAGGTTCTGTACTTATATAAGCTTATTTAACTCTGATAGCATCCCTGTGACATACATATTATTATTTTACAAATGAGGACATTGATATAGAGAGGTTAAGTGACCGTCTCCAGGATTCACGCATAGTGAAGTCTTGCAGAATCCATATTTCTAACCACTATACAGATATCAAAGGTCTGAAGCAAGTTAGATGCACATTGTGACAAGAGAGTCATATATACAGAGTGGGAAATTACTGAGAGGTCACATCAGTAGAATTCAGTTATGGTTCAAGTTTTGTGAATCAGTAGCTATGTGACCTTGGATGCTTCCTGCTCTGAGCCTGGATCTCCTCATTTGTCAAATGAACAAAAAGATAAGTCATTTCCCGTATTTCTTCATATTTATAGTCTAATTATTCTTGTCTCTATTCTTTCTCTGCTTTGGAAGTACATTAGGGATTCTGAGTAGTATACCCTATACTGCAGAATAAAATTTGGAAAAAAATGGAAAGCAGGGAATATATTTTTTTTTAATGTAGGCTCCACACCCAACATGGAACCCAATGCAGGACTTGAGCTCATGACTCTGAAATCAAGACCTGAGCTGAGATCACGAGTCAGATACTCAACTGACTGAACCACCCAGGTACCCCTGGAATATTTTCAAATAGAATAAAGTATGTTTTGTCATCTTCATCTTAATCTGCCTTTATCGTTATTGGAGTGATTAGGGAAAAATTGCACACACAGAAAGTAAAATACAAGACAATGAGAAGTTGGGATGCTTTCAGCAGTGTCAGAAAACCAAACTCAGTAAGGACATGTTTTGGCTCATGTAATTAGGAATCAAAGAAAGGAGGGATTTTTAGGATGTACTCTGGGTCATACCTAATAGACTATCTTTGCTTAGGCCACAACTGGTCACACTGGATCTCAAGATGGAGAGGACCATACCTGCTAGTTTTCAGGTAGGACTGGCCACACCAGAAAGACCAACCATGTGACTTAAGCTGGAGACTTTGGGTGACTGGGTTTCAGTTGACTTAGAGATCGAGTTTAACCACATAGTCATGCCTATATCACAAAGGCTTCCCTGCTGCCCCGCCCCCCAATGCCCCACACATATGGTCACGCATATGGTCATGCATGGATACTGGGAGGGCAGTGTGTCCTGAAGAGTAGCATTCAGTCCCTTGCATTTCTTTCCTCTGTCTCACCAAAGCCAATTCACAGGCATCCCCACTCCCAACTGATAGACTTGTGGTTCCTGGGGAGGTAGAATAGGACAGTAAAAATGCTTGAGTTTTGGAAGCAAGCATTTGTAATTGAACACTAACCCTGTCACTTAGTAATGGCATGTATTTGGAAAGTCATGTAATCTCCCTAAGGTTGATTTTTTTTTTTTTTAATCTCTGAAGAGCAGAAAATGGGATCTATTGCAGGGTGATTGCAAAGATTTGGGATAATGAATATAATATGTCTAACACACAGTAAGTAAGTAAGTAAGTATGTATGTATGTATATTAGAGGGGGAAAGAGGCAGGGAGGGGCCAGGGGAGAGGGAGAGAGAGAATCTTGAGCCAACGTGGGGCTTGGTCTCACAACCCAGAGAGCATGACCTGAGCCATCAAGAGTCGGACTCTTAACCAACAGAGCCACCCGGTGCCCCAGTAAGCACTTATTTTAATTAATATATTTTTGTCATTATTCTTAGGATACAGATATTTGAGGGGCTTGAAATGAGGTCAGGGTTCCTGGGAACTTGGTGCTCAGAAAAACTCAAAATATCTGGAACTTTACGAGGTTCAGTCTACTGAAATTCTGAATCGAATAGGCTTATTTTAATTCATCTATTGGCAACTAGAATATGATTTTGAGTCATTCTTTCATTAATGATACTTAGTGGCATATTGTCTGATCTCTTGCATATTTATGACCTTTCCTCTTGTTTCTTTTAGGTTTGATCAAAAACTTGAGTTGAAGTCACTGTTTTTCAAAATGTGGTAGTCTTTGCAGTCATTGTTTCATTTAGTATCACAAAGAAGACAAATGTCTGATTTCTGTTCCTTTGTATGTGCGTGAGCACTTGTGTGTTGTGGCTGTATATAGATATCTGTGCACCCACCTGTCAGAACGTTTGGGGGTTATTTTACTTACTTATTTTTATTTTTATTTAATTTAATTTTGTTTTTATCACAAATATGCAGCCTTTAATGCCTAACATCTCACGTTCTGGTAAGCACTCTAGAGTTTTCTTTTTTCCTCTAGTTTTATTGAAATGTAACTGACATATAGCAAAGGTGTGTGGCATAATGACTCGGCTTCCATAAATTTTGAAATGATAACCACAATAAGTTTAGTTAACAGATGGATATTTTAAATGGAGAGAAAATTGTTGATATATGTCTAGGTGTTAGTTTCTTTTTATTACATTTCCCTTTTTTTTGCAAAATATTTCAATCTTCAAAATCAACTTTTCAGGGAAAAAAGTTTCTATTATTCCTTTCATCATTGCTTCAATGATGTCTCCCTATTTTATTCTTCTTAGATTCCCTTTACAACTTTATCAAATCCCCATACCTTTGTCTTCCATGTGCTTAGCTTTCTGTAAGCATTTAAAATTTTTTATCTGCTTTTTCTGAGTTTGGGGGGAATTTCCAGTTGGTCTACTACTTTATAAATTAGAATTTCTTTTCTTTTTGTTTTTTTGTTTTTTTTTAAAGATTTTATTTATTTATTTATTTAACAGAGATAGAGACAGCCAGCGAGAGAGGGAACACAGAACGCAGGGGGAGTGGGAGAGGAAGAAGCAGGCTCCCAGTGGAGGAGCCTGATGTGGGGCTCGATCACAGAACGCTGGGATCACGCCCTGAGCCGAAGGCAAAGGCTTAACTGCTGTGCCACCCAGGTGCCCCTAAATTAGAATTTCTTAAATAAGTAACTTGTTAGGCAGCCTTTATTAATTTCATTAAGTTTTTTATTTGTGCTTTTTACCTCTGTGTCTGATATGGTTTGATAGAAACGGGTTCTGGTGTAAACATATAGTATAGATGTTCTAACGCCCTTCTTTGTTCCTTGCAGTAAATTTATTATTTTATAGGAAGACATTTGCTCTGAATTCTCATGGTGATCCCTTTCTTTTTTATGTCTTGTACTTTTTTTCTTAGTTGTTCCCTTTGGCAAAGGAATAGTTAGGCTTGTCAGGGATTGGGAAGTGAGAAGCGCTCTATCAGACATGGGCACGAAGCATTGTTTGAAATTTTTATGCCCAGATGAAGGGTAGACGATAGTATTTGGTTTCATTTTGCCCCTTCAAAGATCCTTCAGCCTGGGGGGATCGGGGATAGAGTAGAAGTCAGAGCCAAAGCTGGAGAAGAGAGTTGGAGCCAGTTATACTCGGGAACTTTGCCCAGAATTTCTATTTTGTGTTTGGCATGCAGTCAGGATTTTTCTGGGGCAGGGCCCCTGCTATTGTCTGGCAAAGCCACACTCTGTAAGATCTAATGGTATCACTGACCCTGCTCTTTACCAAGTGTGGCCATTGGGGTCAAGGTCAATTTTAACCAAGGTGAGTGCCACTGCGGAGGCCCTGTGTGGCTTGGCCTCCAGTAGGAGGGTGTTTTTGGCTTCACTGATGGGATGCAGATTTTGCCTTCTTGCTCGCCTCCCCCTCCCTGATTCGCCTAAGCCCTATTACCGGGCCTTCTTTTTCTTTTCCACGCTTCTAGCCTTCACGCCTCTGAGTTAGGCTTCTGGTCAGCATCTCCTTACATAAAAGCAGAAGGAATAAGACTGCTGAGAGAGGCAGCTGCAGGTACAGGGGGAGTTTGCTTGACTGTTGAGTTGGTTTTATTTTAGGAATTTTCCTAGGTCTCCTCTTACACTTTTGGTATTAGAATCTCCAGGGGAGGAGGTGGAAATCTGTATTTTTAAAGTTTCCCAACCGATTGGAACGCAGCTGGCCCTGGGATCTCTGACAGTGATTTGCAAATCTGGAGCCTGAGAGCAAGGGCTGAAAAAAAATGCAACAACGCGCCTTTCTAACACTTTGAGCACCTACTTTATGCAAATTGCTCTGCTTTGACTGTGCGTAGGATAGAGAGAAGTACAAGGGAGGAATGTACAACCTAATTAGGCAGAAATAGTTCACATTTATCCAGCGCTTACCACACCCCAGGCACTTCCCTGAGCACTTTACACACATTAGCTGGAATGATCTTCCCAGTAACCTCCGGATCTGGAAACTACTATTTTCCTTCTTCCACCAATAGGGGAACAGAGGCTTAAAGGGGGTTAAGGAGCTTGTCAGCGTCACACAGGTAGCAAGTGGCAGGTCTGGAATCTGAACATGCAAAGTTTGTCTCCAGGCTGCATTTGAACTAAGCTCTATGGCCTCCCCCCAGAAGGAGATAACGGGACAGGATCGTTTGTCTGTGGTTAGGCCAAGTGGGAGTTCAGGCTCTAAATAACTATGTGTGTTCAGAGGGGCGACATGTCACAGAGAAGGCGACGGGACTGGGGGCCTGGGGGCTGCAGGAGGGGGGGTGCGGTACGTGGGTCTCCGAGGACTCAGGCTCTCTGCACAGCTGCAGGCAGGGATGCACACTTGCACCCTGCCGTGCATGCACGCCAAACACCCGCCTTCCTCCTTCCCCAGTTTCCCATTTGCAGCCATCGCTGATGGAGGCTCTACCCACCTGTGTTTGTGAGAAGCCTGAACGCTCCCTTGTCTGTTTTTAAGCCGTTTGCCTGTGACAGAGTATGAGTAACAAGAGCGGAAACATCTCTATTATAACTTTGGAGGCCCTGAGTGCCATTTCAGCGTCATTTTGTTGCTTTTCCGTTTCTCCCTTGGATAGTAAAGATTGGCTACTGGCCCTGGTCTTTTCAAAGAGGCATAAAAGGGTCATTTACTAGCTTTGGGGATAATTTATCCAAATGGATTTTCAAATATTTTGTACAAACCTAATATAAACAGCTTGTAAA
Source organism: Ailuropoda melanoleuca (assembly GCF_002007445.2). Classification (NCBI taxonomy): domain Eukaryota; kingdom Metazoa; phylum Chordata; class Mammalia; order Carnivora; family Ursidae; genus Ailuropoda; species Ailuropoda melanoleuca. Next base: position 33,225,578 of record NC_048234.1, read on the forward strand.
AATGTAGCATAAATGCAACAGTCTCATTTAGGGGAACTTCAGAAGGAAAAGATGTTTTCGGCGTTGGTTTCTTTTCTGTGATGTCACTGGGATTTGGTCATACATTATGTCATTGTTATTACTAAGGATTTAGGAAGTGATTAACCAACCGCAGTAGTTGTTTCAGTTGGCTTTACACAGAGAAAAGGAGAGAAACCCTCTCTGCTCCTAAGGGATGCAATGTTTAAGCTGAATTTAGGACAACGACCACAGATGTAAATATCAAATAAAACCAGAAAGGATGAACCCCTGTGACAGAGGCAGCGCACGGCATTCAGTGGCTAGTGTGTAGTATGCCATAGCGTAGTACGTAAGAGTGCAGATTTTGAAGCCCGCCCGCCTGATTTCAAGTACCCACGCTCCATGCAGCTCTATGACCTCACATAGGTCACTTACACTTTTAGTTTTGGGATCTGCAACACGGGGATGCTGAGCATAGCTCTCTCCTAAGGCTGTTGTGCTTGTTAAATAAATATGCGTATAGCACGTATTACAGTAAACTTTTCGTATTATTTGTATAGATCATATATTCATATATATGTATATAATATCTGAAAAGAAAAATTAGCAGTTAAATTACAATAAGTTTATTGCCTGGATGCTAATTATAAAAGCCTTGTGCTTGATCAAAGATACTACCGCAAGAGAGTGCTGGCTAAGCCTGGTTTCCCTGTGGTTAAAAGCAAAATAGGGAAATGGAACATTTCTTATATATTGGTGGATTTTCTTTAACCACGGGTTTATGGAGTGCTTACCACGGGCTGGGCTCTGGTCAGAGGATTTTACAAATATTGACATATTTGTTTAATTAAATGGGTTCTTTTTATTCCTATTTTCCAAATGAAGAGACTGAGATATTGAAGCACTCCAAATCACACTGCTTGTTAGTGGCCAACCTGAATTCAGATAGTCTGTTGGGCTTCTTGGCCAGTGCTGGTAAGTGTTCCACTATGCCACCTCTCTCAGTAGGTGCAGGTTGGAGTCACGGAGCAGAATATTTTACCACCATACTTATATAGCTTTGAGCACAGAAGAGTAAAAGGAATAACTTAAATGGGTTTCTTTACTTGCTTATCTCAGCTGACTCAGCCACCATTGGATACTTAACCCTAACGAGGATATCCGATACAAGGCATGCAGGAAATCCTAGGGATGAGGGCCAAGAGAGCAGTGGAATATATTTTAACTTTTCTAGAAAGGCCAACGTCTGGCTTCCCATTCACTAGCTTTCCTTACCAACTCACGGATTCATTACACTTACGAAACTGGAATGCTTCTCAAACCTGAAACGGCATATGATTTGTTCTGGGAACTTGGTAAAGATCCTGATTCTGTGGGTGTGGGGGGGGTGAGAGTCACTGCTAACAAGCTCGCAGGGGATGCTTCAGGTTGCTGGATCACAAGGCCTTGGAGTTCTTTGTGTCAACTCCTTTATTTTACAAATGAAAACAATGAGGGCTACGAAGGTCCATTGCCTGCCGCCCCAGGCATAGAGTGAGATAACTCAGAGAACACATCAAGGCAGACATCTAATGTTTAGTCACACAAAAGGGGCCTTCCCCCTAATCTTTACAACGCCTTCCTGAGGTTCTTCTCTTCTACTTACAGTAAAGTAAGGGAAGAAGAATGACGACTGAATTTGAGCCTGTTCGGTAAGCTGTGCGTGTAAGGTAACCCCACCCCACCCCCGGCATCAGAGTCACCCTGGAGAAGTGTCATATAGGTCAGACAACTAGGGACATCCATGCTCTCAGCATTAACGTGTGTTCTGGACACGGATTCAGGATTATCAGTTAGTCTAGATCCTGTTAAAATTTGCCCTTTGTTTTGAGAACTTCTTTGCTCCATTTTAGCAACTCAACTTAGAAACCATTGAGTGGAATTTCAGCTTTGAGGGTCACATGATCTTCTTTGCTGACGCTGTTTGCCGTGCTTCTCTCAGGCTGCGTGGACCTTTGAGGAAAGCGCCACTGACTTGATGCCACACGATGCTGTGTTTTTACATCTGACGCCTGCCCAGGGATGGGTTCATGTCGCCTATTTACTTATTTCTACCTCCTCTGATTCCACAGAGGATTTAAGGCCGTTTAAAATTACCTTGGCAGGGGTCTTAGTCAGTTGCCCTAGAATCTGTCATGTCAGAGCCATAGAGGCCGTCCAAGTTGCTGAGCCTCTGCTCTGGGTCAGGGTCTTAGTGTATCTCCTTGAATCCATACACTAATCTGATTCAGTTCAGAACTATGAAGATGAGGAAAATAGAGCCCAGGGAGTTTGTGCGATGTTCTGGGGGCCGAACGGTAAAGAATATGGCATTGCCAAGATTCGAACTTGGATCAGCCAGATTTCACAGCATTGTACCCTGCTGTGCAACTCTTGGATAAATGCTGCTTAGTCCTCTGGAAACCTCTGGGACAGATTTTTGGGCGGTGTTATTGTTGTTGTTTCTGTTGTTGGACTTAAGATCGGCCCTGGGCAAAATAATAAAGCAGGCAACTTTCCCCCATCTCTCTCTCTTGTTCTTCCAGGTCCTCTAGGAACCAGAATCCTTGTGCTGTTTCTCCGAATACCAGCGACAGCCTCTTCCCTCCTCCTTTCCTTACATCTCCGGTACCTCATTTTCTCTCAGCTAGCTCTCACATTAAAAGCAGCATCTGCTTCCATGTATTCGCAAAGAGAATTTTAAGCAAAGCTTTTTGAAGATAATAGAGTGTAACCCCCAATGTTCTCTAGTCGTGGGGTTTTGGCATTCACTGGAGAAGACTGACTTCAGGATCTTCCGCCCCTTTAAATTCCACTTTGTAGTTAGCTGCCTACTTTCTCTACATCGGGGTTTCCCAACCACGGCACTATTGATAACATTGGCCAGATAATTCTTTGTCGTGGGGGAGTCTGTCTCTAGACATTGCCAAATGTCCCCCGAGGGGGAGGGAGCAGTGGGCAAAATGGACCCCAGCTGAAGACCGCTGGTCTTCACAAAAGTTAAGTTCTGCTAAAAGTGGTGGTAGAATCAGTTTTTTGTCTGTTAGGAACAGAACCCACTTCTAACAGACTTCAGACTCTGTGTCTATAGTTTGGCAAGCCTACGACTGCCTGAAACATAGATGTTGAAAAGTAAATAAATTTTTCCTTCAGTCGTTAAGAGGCGTGACTTCTCATTCCTATTTCCCTATAAACATATTTCTGCTTTTAAAAATATAACACACTGTAGTGGATAATAGCATGTCAGTGCTGAAAACAGATCACAGATTAAATTTCAGCTCTATTTACTGCCTATATGAGCTTGGGCAAAATGAACTTTTGTGGATCTCAGTTTTCTCATTTGTAACATGGGACTTTTTTTTTTAAATAGGACAACAACTTCTCTACTTGTCACGCTTCTATAAAAGGGTATGATTTCCACTCTACATCCCAGAGAGGAGAAATTGTCAGATTGCGGAGTGAACGCTTTTCACTTCTCAGCGCCCCTCACCCCTGCCTCCCCAGGGATGAAAGAGCCCCTTGACGAATTGGGTGATGGAACAGAGCATGTCCAGCTCAAGATCTTTTCTCCCCACATCTGCCTGTATGCCAGTCTCCATCCTCAGCTGCCCCTGTGGTTTTCCTGCTGGCGACCAGCTATGACTCGGGGTCAAGTATTAGGGAAACTGCTGAAGACTCCCACGGGAGCCCCGCTCCTCAATGCAGTTGAAAAGCTGCCATTCTGGTGTGAATCTGCTCCCTTCGCTGGTTCCACATTCAGGTTGTGAGGAAAATGCTCTCCCTGATCCACAAATTTCAGCAGCACTTCCTAGAACTGCTCAGAGGGAGTGGCGTTGAGTGAAAGAGTGGATCAATAGAAATCACCTAACCTGGGAACTGGTGCATGGCAGGGATCCCTTAGTTACTTCCCATTTTTTTTTAACTTTTATGATGTCTTGCTTTCTTTTGAGCAAAGTAAATTCTTTTTTCTTTTTTTTTTTTTTTTAAGATTTTAGTTATTTATTTGACAGAGAGAGACAGCCAGCGAGAGAGGGAACACAAGCAGGGGGAGTGGGAGAGGAAGAAGCAGGCTCTCAGCGGAGGAGCCTGATGTGGGGCTCGATCCCAGAACGCCGGGATCACACCCTGAGCCGAAGGCAGACACTTAACCGCTGTGCCACCCAGGAGCCCCCAAAGTAAATTCTTCTTAAAGCTCAACACCCTCTTAGTTTTGTGTAGCTCACAGGCCAGGCCCAAGGACAAGCAATGTCTATGGGAGGAAAGAACTCAGATCTTCAGGGCAGTGCAGAAGCAAGGAACCTCATGATTTCAGTTAGGAAACAGTGGCCTGAGCGAACTTCACCGTATACCCTTCCAGTGGGATTTGCTTGGCTTTTATCTTAAAACGTAACTTCCTTTTTCTCTGAACTGGCAGTTTCTCTGAGAATTTTCTCAGGATTGATTTTCTGTCTTTTTTTCCTCCTGTTTTTCTCTTTTTTTCTTATTCATCCTCTCTCTTGTTCCTGCCCTTGTTCGCTTTCCTCCTGTTGCCTCTTACTTTTATTTCCTTCCCTCCCTTCATTTTATGTTTGCAAGTTGAAAGGGGAGTGGCATCCGAGTGTCTTACTGCTGATTCCCAAAATGTTTAGGCAGGGAGTCAATAATTTCTTCCTCTTGAGACGCAGTCTCCTCAGTTATGGGAAGAGAGAAGTTCCCGTGTGATTTGCAGTCCACTTTCCTGAATGGTGTGCTTCCTGGGAGCTCACGGATGGGCAGCTTCCCTCCAGTGACACAGGACACATGACACAAGGAAGGGTCCTTGCACTGATGAGGCAGTAGGAGGCTAGGATTCCAGGCCAGAGGATGCAAGCAGCAAAAGGCGGAGGGTAAAATGTGAATGCTACCAATCTTCCCCTCCCCTCCCCTCCCCTCCCCATGCCACTGTTTCTAGAGAACAAAGCTAGTGTGGCATGAAGTCAAGAAACCCATACCAAACCCCTAAAATGCTCGTCACCGATCAGCAAACACCCTCTCCCCCCCTGACTGGGAGCATGGATACTCCTGTGACCAATTTGCCACATCTTTTTGTAATAACAAGGGATTTTTTTAAGGTGTTTATCCCATCTACAGCTTTTTAAAGCAGTATGCTCATTTAAATAATTACCTAGTCATTTAGTTAATGCATTCTTTTTTAAACTTGACTAACTACGGCGTATGCGGTTCTGATGGAAAAAAAGCCCCCTTTATGTAATAGCACTGTTTTTCCCCCCTGCAAAATAAATGCAACACAATTATTTTACTGCGGAGAAATTAGCTCATTTGCAAATGCCACCTCAGAACACAAGAAGAATGGCATTTATTGAAGCACTAATAAAGGCACCATGTTAGAATAATTTTATGCTGACGGGCCCACAATCACTCAATATTTTAAGAGCTGTCATCACACCAGCATGAGCTGCGTGCAAAAGTACAAATTTATGCTGTGACATCATGGCACGAAGAGTATAATTGGAATAAAATTACCCAGCTTCTCTCTGGCATTTGCTGGTGTTTCCAAGTCCTTCGCTGCCCACCCAGAGTGGATTTTTGGTTTCGCACCAGCAGCCACACATCCTGTGAACAAGGACGAGGCACCAGGCTCGCGCTGCTGAGTCCTTCAGGTCTTTCTAGAGCACACTTTTCAGTAGGTACTCAATGACCTGTGCTGTTGCTGAACAGAGAGCTGCACAGACCTAGAAAGCTGAAAGAAGCACAAGTCAGCCAAAGCCACTCTTTAGATATGGATAATTAAGCAAACAGCCACCACACAATGGCTGAAGACCTCATAGCATCAGTTCTAGGGAGTTAATAAATCCCAGTCATGGCCTGTGGTTAAATGGAAGCTTGAACAAATGAGAACGTCTGCATGAAAATCGGGGCTTTGAGATTCAACCCTAGGACTTTCTACCGCTGGCTTTCTTCTTAACTGGAGCTGGGGGAGGGGGTGGGGGGGGTAAGATGGTGGTGGGTACAGAGAAAGGGCACACACTCACCTGTCATGTTTAGACATGACACCCGGCTGGAAATCTCCCATCTCCTCACCTCCTCTTGGGCATAACCAGACGCGTTCTACACCGCGGAAGGAAGTGTTACGGTGCCCCTGCAGATGGGGGGTGAGCTCCAGGCGTGGGTGAGTGTGTTTGGGCGCACAGGTGTGCCTGTCTGTCAAGGGATTTGCGTGGGAGGGCGGTGGGAGTACCGCCCTTCGCGGAGCCCAGCGCGCCCTTCCCCTTGCGGTGCTCGGAGCTCGGAGCGTGCAGCTGGGCGAGCTTGTCTGCAGCCTCTAGCTAGGACTGCCGAACGAGTGTCTTTAGTGAGCTTGATGAGATAGTTAATTTGGATGTAAGAGAGGAAATGTTGTAATTAACGGCCCGATAATTGGTAAACATAACACATTCATGGGAGTGGATGACAGAATATAGCGGCTGTTTAATTGGGGAATACAGATGATGTGTGCACTTAGGCTGTAGCTGTGTGATAGATTTTGTGGCGGGCACAATAATGCTGCCCCCCAGATGTCCACATTCTAACTCCCAGAATCTGTAAATACGTTATCTCATAGGGCAAAAGGGACTTCCTGCATATGATTTATTTAAGAGCCTTGAGATGGGGAGAGTGTTCTGGTTTATCCATGTGGACCCAATGTACTCCCAAGAGTACTGGTAAGTGAAATAGGGAGGTAGGGGGTCCAAGTGTCAGAGAAGGAGGTGTGATGGCAGAAACAGGGTTGAAGTGTTGAGATCACTGCCTTTGAAGATGCAGGGAGAGGCCTTGAGCCAAGGAATGGGTGCAACCCCTAGAAGCTGGAAAAAGCAAGGACACAGATACTCCCCAGAACTTCTAGAGGGAATTCAGGCTGCTGACACCTTGATGTTAGCCCTGTGAGACCCATTGTGGACTTGGACCTCACAAAACACAAGATAATGAATCTGTGTTGTTTTAAGCTGTTAAATTGGTTGTAATTTGTTATAGCAGTAATAGGAAATGACTAGTCTTTTATTTTAAGTACCTTAAATGCAGTGAAATTATTTAGTTTTTGGTGTTTGAGGAGTTTTTGGTTGTCATATGAATGAAAGCATGATGGCGAAAACACTATACTTTCCAGACAAATTAGTTTAAGAAAAGGAAAAAAAAAGGACTCCTTCATTTGGAAAAGAATTTTTATTAAAAAAATAAGTAGACATAGCATGATAATAATGAATAGTGAAAATGTACCAGGCTTTGGAATCAAATGGATCAGGGTTTTTGTATGATGCTGCGTGTTTTGGGTAAGCGTCCTAACCCCTGAGCTTTTGATGACTCATTTGTCAACTGGGAATGATAAGAATTTCTTGTAGTTAAAATTCCTAGTAGTGTATGCTACGTAATAGGCAATTTAATCGATATTAGTTTCCTCTCTTGCTTTATCTACATTCCAGAGTGTGTAGGCATGGCAATTTTAAACATGGCTGCAAATTCTTTGACAGACATCTTCAAGAAGTGGAGTCTGGGTCTACTCTTTTTGAACCTAGGCAGGCTTGTGACACGTCAGCCAATGGAGTATGGAAGAAATGCCACCACATGATTTCCAAGTCTAGATTAGGAAAGACTCTGTTTGCTGAAACACTCACTCTTGGTGCCCTGGCCACCAGGTACAAACAACCACTATGATGCTTCCACGCTGTGAAGAAGGCCGAGGCTCTGAGACAGGCACGTGTAGACCCTTCAGTTGACGGTCCCATCTGAGGCCAGCTTTTGTGTCATTCCATCTCAGGCGCCAGCTGTGCAAGTGAAGATGTCTCCAAATGAATCCAGATCCGGCTGATCTAGTCACTCAAAGCCACTTGTCTTGCCAGATGAGACCCCGGACGACACGGAGCAGAAGAATTATCCCACTGCGCCCAGTCCATATTGGTGACCCACAGAATCCATGAGCAGGATAAGATGGTTGGTGCTTCATGCCAAGTTGGGCCGATTGCTTGTGCTACAATAGGATCTCAGAACAACAAATTAGTGGCCACTGTTAGTGACAAAGGAGAGGCAGAACAGCACGGTGCTAACCCAGTAGCCCGTTTCAGATCAGCAAGTCAGAGATAAAACACAGACAAATGCACTTCTATAGTTATTGCAGTCCCTTTGGAAAAAGTAAAGATGACTGTATATGCTTTAATTTGCTGCTTCTAATTGCAGTGTACGTAAGACAGTCTCTTCCTTCTCATTCTTCTAAATTAAGAAAGGAGTCATGTCTTTAACAACATCAGAGAGGATGGCCTCTGGATCTTCTGTGTCTATCCCTGCCTCATCAGCAGATAATTGTTCGGAAATACATATCTGAATGGCAAACCTAGCTCAAACGTTAAGGAGACAACGTCCTGTTTGTCCAGATGATTAATTAACAAATCTTGGATTCCCTACTCCTCTCTGTAATGGCTTCTTTATTTGTGTATTACTGTTATCTTCCTCCTGTTTCAGATTTGAAAGGCCGTATTAATCATAGGCTAGACATACAAACAAAGGGGTTGCAGCTAGATCATATCAATAGGATCACGGTATATGTGTTATACGGAACCTAATCTCGTCCCTCCATTTTTGGACGACTTGGCATTGTCTCACGATTCAGCTTCTTGTAGGATTTCCAGCGGGCACAGAAATGGGAAGCTCGCCCAGACTTCACAGTTTGGCAAATGTAATGAGATAGACCTTACAATGGCTGCATGTATTTTCATGGACTCCCCCCACATTCCGTTTTAATTTAAACACATATGTTCATTATGTTTGAAGTACATGCATATGCTTGAATATTTATTTGGAAGTAAACAAAATCATTTTCATCACAATTATTTTTTAAAAGCTGAGGCTAGAGTAACACAAAAATCAATATCACAGATTATGCACACAGAATAAATGGCTAACTGAAAGTTTTGACAGGTTTACAGTATTTTACAAAATGAATGGTTGCCTTTCTTGATTTAATGTGTATCTGAAATATTGGCGCAAAGGATGAAAGTGAGTTAAATTTCTCACCTTATTTGTTGGGCCTTCATATTATCACGTTACCTTGCCTTGTCTCGGGTTCATTTGGGAAATTAGAAATTATGAAATGCCATTGAATTTCAGCACTGTCATGATCTGAATGTGATGAAGAGTGAATCACAAATGGAGAAGTATATTTCTTGGGAATATTGGGGTATATTTGGGAACTATGACAAAGCATATACTGCACAAAGCATATTTAGGCTGACGACAGGTGGCATTATCTTCCTTTAAAGATATATATATATTTTTTTTATTTTTAGGGGGCGGGGAGGGAGAGAGAGAGAGGGAGCAGGGGCAGAGGGAAAGAATCTAAGCAGACTTCCCATTGAGCACGGAGCGAACTTGGGCTTGATCTCATGATGCTGAGATCATGGCCTGAGCTGAAGTCAAGAGTTGGACACTCAACCAACTGAGCCGTCCAGATATCCCAGCATTATCTTCCTTTAAGGTGTTCAGCACACCTTAGCAATAAAATCTCATTCTCTTTTCATGGCCATTGCATTTGCCTGCCGCGTCTTCTGGAGATCACAATGCTATTAGTGGCTTTAGTTAATGTTTCTCTTACTACCAACACTGCTTTCTGAAAAGCTGAGGCCTTCTGAGTCATGTTTCTCTTGCTGTCAAATGTGTTTTCTTTGTTGGATGATGATAGCGTCTTTAAGTCATTACTTCTTGGCAGCAAAACTCTTCCCATGTTCATACAAGTAATTTGTAAGACCTAAATTTCTGGACCAGATGATATTTGGGAAACATGATCTGGGCAATCCCCAATCTGAAGTTTATACAATTTGATGGGATTTCTGTAGGGAAAATAATACAAAATTCTAGATAAAAGTAGGTAAGAAAATGAGTGTGTATTTAGAGTGAGAAAAGAAATCATGACAAATTATTGGAGCCTAAGAGATTCAGGCGCTTTTCTTTTGATGTCCTTTTAAGTAGTTGGCCAGAAATGACTTCATAGAAATGCTTCCTCTGACAACCCAGCTTCCCTTGCCACCTAGAACATTCTATAACTCTCAGTGGCCTGTGACACTCTCAGAGTTGGGTGTAAGAGATGCCCTGTAGCTTGAACTCATTGACCTCCAGATACATTTTCCTCTGGTCCAGTGGCTGAATGAATTTTGCCGACAGGAAACAAAGCTTTTGGGCACTGAGCTGGCATGGGTTGTAACCACTTCACATGTACTGACTCATTTTCTCAGCAGTATGTTTTGATTGTCGGGAACCGGAAGCCAGACAGGTGGAAATAGGAGGCTTCCTTGTGTATAAATGTATCATCTCATTTATATAATTTGTAACATATAAATATAATATTATTTATAGACTATTTATAGCTCATACTTACAGATGGGGAAAAATTCCATAAATCCTTGCAGGCAAATTTGTGGCAATGTTATAGACGTCATTAGAATACTCAGAGAAATATTAATATCCCAAAGAATGATATTCTTATCAAGTAATAAATTCTGACTCAAAAGCAAGTATGCTACTGAAAATTACTATTATTATTATTTTTTTATTTTTATTTTTTTTAAAGATTTTATTTATTTATTTGACAGAGATAGAGACAGCCAGCAAGAGAGGGAACACAGGCAGGGGGAGTGGGAGAGGAAGAAGCAGGCTCATAGCAGAGGAGCCTGATGTGGGGATCGATCCCAGAATGCCGGGATCATGCCCTGAGCCGAAGGCAGACCCTTAACCGCTGTGCCACCCAGGCGCCCCACTATTATTATTTTTTTAAACTTAAGAATTCACAGTCAGTTCTACCTTGTTGAACTGAAGAAAGGGTTTCTCATTCGGGGATTTTGCTCTCTTGTTAGGTTACTAAATACTGTGAGATCAATAGTATCAGAAAAGGAAAACATTTTCAAGGATATTTAGTCAATTTTTTGGAAGGGTCAGTAATAAATATTAAGTATTTTATTTCATTAAGTTTCATATTTGTAAATATTTCTCCTCCCACTCATGATAGGAGATTATCACGGTGTTTAATATATCCGTGACCTCTGGCATGATAGCATTCAAATTGAAAGACATCTTTTAGTTTAACATATATATTAAAACTTCCTAAAGTAGATCTTTTTAATATTTTCTGAAGAGTAAATTAGATGAGGGACAAATGTAGATTTAACATGGCCAGACTTCAGCCCACAGTGAAGGCTCACCATTAAACTCAAAGTGGTCATGAAAACACAGTTGGAACTGTGACATTCCATGTGTGGAATATCAGCTCTGAAACGGGCCAGGTAGAAAGTGAGCCCCAAACAATAGTCTGTTGTGACTGATGTTTGCTTAGTACTCTCTCTATGAGTCAGACTCATTGGGGTTGTTAGTTATTTTCACCATTCCTTTACATTTTTGCATTTGTTTAAACTTTTTTTTTTTTAAATATTTTATTTATTTATTTGACAGAGATAGAGACAGCCAGCGAGAGAGGGAACACAAGCAGGGGGAGTGGGAGAGGAAAGCAGGCTCACAGCGGAGGAGCCCGACATGGGGCTCGATCCCATAATGCCGGGATCACGCCCTGAGCCGAAGGCAGACGCTCAACTGCTGTGCCACCCAGGCGCCCCTGTTTAAACTTTTTAAAAGAAATTTGTCCTATATGATGTATCAGTCAGGGTCCCAGCAGGAAACAGACTCTATTGAGATGGCTTAAACAAGGGAACTTGAAAAACGAGATGACTTACAGAGCTGGAGGCAGGGGTTGGCACACACATTGAATAATGCATATGGAGGCACACAGAGAGTAACAGCAGCTAGAAGCCAAAGATTTTTACCTCTAAAGCTTAAGGGCAAAGGGTGGGAAAAATGTTACAGAAGCCAATGACTCTTGGCATCATGCAAGAGGGGTCCACCCAGGAGTAGTTATCATAAAACAGCACTGCTGGTAGAGAATGGCCCAGAAGCGGGAAGAGCAGAGGAGAAATACACCAGCCTCTCTCTTCTCTTTTTCTTCAGTTTCTTGCCACTGCCTTCTATTGACCTAAAACAATCAGAAGGCAGCTGGAAAAAGAGAAGCTCAGGGATGCAGATCTCTGGAGCACACAGTAGGCAAGTAAAGGGCAGAGAAGGTGTGGGTAGGGAAAAACGGAGAAGAAGAGAAACCATGACTTCAGTTGGTCCTCAGTTTGAAATGGTGAGTTATCAGGGTAAATATCATGATTTCCATTTTATCAAGGAAGAAGTAGCTTACATGGAGTATGATCTATCAGGTGTAAGAAGCGATTTTAAATAATGTTTTATTGCCTGACCCTCGTAGACTGTTCACATGCTATAGGCACTTGATAAATATTTATTGAATGAATTGTGTATTGATTGATTACTGTATTTTGTGCAGGCATTGTGATTGGATTTTATACTTAGATGATTTATACTTAAGCTAGACCAGCTCCCATAACCAATTTGGCCAATCCCTCCTTTAAAAATTTTTATAATAAATGGGAAAAATTTCAAACTAGATAGCTTAAAAATTGTTTTTCACATAAACCTTCAATTAAGAAATTTGTAATTTGTAATACTTAACTAGTTATTTCTGTATCAATTGAATATAGATTCCTAGGTATGCCTGACTATATAACAAATGACATTGATATATTGGGACAAAATCAATGTATGTAAATTCAATCAAAGTTTAAACACTCTAGTAGGAACCAGATATCCAAAGAATGATATTTTATATTTTTCTGTAAAGCAAATAATCCCTGCAAATTTTTATGTTTGTAAAACTGAATGTTCATTTATTGGTTTGGTCAATAATAGGTATGTCTACAGCTTGGGGTCAGATCCAAGCTTTGAGGGACTTAAGTTTCTAAACTGGGGGGGGGTGTCATTTAAAAAAAAAAAAAACCTTACAAAATTACAACTCAAAATTGTTAGGTTTTCTTCCAGACCATGGGTAGGAGCCCATGAAAGTGAGTGAATTGCTCTAAAGATTCTAAAGTTTCACTCACTTTATAACAAATGTGCCTATACTCTTAATGCATACTTGCTGTCTGCTGGCTATAAGGTAGGTAGGCTCTATTGACCTAAGCTAATTTGTCATGCAAAATTGCGTGGTTCTTTTGATTACATATGAGTAGATTAGGTTAGGTGAGGTTAAATAAGCCACCTGAAAAGTTTGTGATGCATGGGTTTAGCTATTCCCCCACAACACCACTACCTGGTACAATGAAAGCAGGTCTCAGACCACATTGAGTCACATATATAAACAGTTATTAAACAAACATATACTAGCAAAGAAGGAACCAAAAACCAGGGCAGGACTAATATGACATGAGTGAGACCCATACCTAGGGCATACAATTTAAGAGGGTGCCCAAAACTCAGCAATCAAGATAAATAATTTTTGAATATATTGTTTTTCAAATTCAAGATTAATGCAACATAGCTGTGATGAAAAAAGCAAACGTTTAAAATAAAGGTGGGTTCCATGTTACTGGTTTGTCTTTTTGCATTTGGTGCCAATATGGTTCTGCACAGCACAGTAGAGGGTTTTCTGCAACCACTTCCGTGAGCCTGGAGTGCGAGCTTCCCTTGCATAAACGGTCCTCTCTAGGCTGACTCAGCATTCCAGAGGCAGGTGTCTAGGTGGTGTCAGACCAACAGAAATTCTCCTGGGTACCAGAGGGACCAGGTCTGAAGCTTGGATGTCATTCTCTAGGATTATGCAAGAGGTTAGGAAGTGTTTTGAATGTATTTTTTACTAATCCACATGTCTTGAACACCTTGAGAAGTTATTTCCCATGTTCACTATGCTGATTTCACAAGTAACACGTATTCCCGAACTTCAGGCCGAATAAACAGCAAAGCCTTGGTTGGGGATGGTGATAAGTCACAGGTGGGCTTGTGGTGGTCCCTTCTGGAATGTGGCTTTTGCTCCTCATAGCGCTGTCTGACCACACCGTCAGTGGGTTCTTGACACCCTTTCTGCATTCCCGATTTGCTCTTAGGAGTTTGGCCCGCCCTGTGACACACCATGTCTCTATACACTCAAGTATTTTAAAGTAACTTAGAGGCATTGGGGCCCTAGAAGAGAGGGTCCACGGCAAAGCCCCGGCCCTCACAGAGAGAGCTTTCAGTGGGAAAGGGAGACAGACAATAAATAATAAGCACACATAAATATATGTTATAATACCGTAATATCAGGCATTGATAAATGCCATAAAGAAAAATGAAGCCGTATGAAGGGCTAGAGCCTGATGAAAGGCATTCTTTCATTTAGGGGTCAGGCAGTCTTCTAAGACAAATGACATTGGAGCAGGGACCTGAGTGGAGCAAAGCAAAAGAAGCAGGAGCTCTGCAAATATCTGGAGTGGGAGATTGTTTCCTGCAAACGAAATAGCAAGAGCACAGGTAACACGCCAGGAAAATTACCACACTCATGTTGTGAAAGATTGAAATAAGACAATATAAAGCACGAAAATAAAAGTCTTCTCTACCCTTATTCCTCAGGGATAGCCACTCATAGCGGTTTATTGTGCTTCCTTCCAGAAGGTTTCCTATGCGTAGGAAACCCTATATCCTTATTTGCTCTGTCCTTCCCTCCCGTCCTTGCTTCCTTTTTCCTTCTTTTTTTTTTTTTTTTTTTTTTTTTTTTTCCNACCGATCTCTCTTTCTTTAAAAATAACCATACCAGGGTGGGGGGGGGTGTCCCTGGATGGTTCACTCTGTTGAGTGTCTGACTCTTGATTTCAGCTCAGGTCATGATCTCAGGGTTCTGCGATAGAGCCCTGCCTCACGCTCTGTGCTGAGCGTAGAGCCTACTAAGGATTTTCTCTTTCCCTCTCCCTGTGCCCCTCCCCCCTCAAAAAAATCATACTGTATACACTTCTGGCAATGTTCTAAAAATTTCTTATTAGTATTTCTTTAATGCCCTCCATTTTAACACACTGGCAGAGCAACCTCCTTCTTCATTTTATGGTACCATATGTGTTTCATGGAATGGATATACCAAGAATTCTACCAGTCTTTGGTAAATGAACTTTGTGTGAGTTTCCCTTTTTTTGCTATTAAAATAATGCTGTGATAAACATCCTTGTATATGCTTTGTGTGTGTGTGTGTGTGTCTGTAAGTACACCAGTGCAAGTATTTCTTGCAAATCCTCAAGTCTGAGTTATAGGTCAAATGATATGCACTTTTCTGATTATAATATACATCGCTGAAGTGCCCTATGAAAAGGTTATGCTAATTTATATTCCCGCTACTCTTTATGAGAGTTCCTGTTTTCTGATACTCTCACTAGCATTAAAGTATTAACAATCATTTATATATTCACCAGTTGATAAATAAAAATTATGTCTCCTTATTAGGCTTTGGCTCACCCTGTGACACACCATGTCTTTGCATTTCTTTTCTTTTTGGTGGAGATGAATATTTCTTTCTGCAGGTGTTGGCCATTGACTAAGACAAGGGTACTAACTGTAACTGAGGATAGAAATCCTTACCTATTACCTGTCTAATTTCAAGGGCTGCCACTAGCACATACTATGTCTTAAGGAGAAAGGTGTCCTTTTCTTATGACACTTTACTGCCATCTACTAGAAAATTGCCATTATAAATAAATAAATCCATGATGACTATTGTATGAATGGTTGATGATAACCTGTAGAGTTGTGCAGTGCTCAACCTGCACATCTGTATAGGACAGTTCAGCTAATATTCCGGCTTAGCTTCTGAGTCTTAGCCAAGATAACTGTTGGCATCTTGACTTCTTGCTTTCATTCATTGTGAGTTAACTCTCTGACTAAATCTAGGACATGGCCCCATTTTCTCTTTCTGAGAAAGAGTACATTCCTTGGGCTGTCTTAGTCCTCTCTTTCTGGCTCATTTAATCTGTCTGCAAACTTGACTCTTGCAGTGATCTGGTTGGTGCCCTTTTGCCACCATCTTGACAGAAAGAAGTAATTCACATTTTCCTATAGAAGCCCATGATTTAGGGACATAACCCCATCAGCTTTCTTAAATGCCAAGGAGACATGCTGTGACCATGTAGCCCATTTCTCTTTAAAAACACATACCATTTTCTTCCTTTTTAGAATATAGGTGCCCTCTAGGCTTGTGGCACAATACTTAGAATAGTTAATATGGATTGAGTGCTTACTAAAGACCGGGCACCTTTCTGAGCTCTTTACACGTGTGAATTTATTTTACCATTTTAACCACTAAATGAATTAGATATTAATTACCAATAGTATCACTAGTATCCCATTACTATTACAACTACTGATAGTATTTTCAGAGGCAGGTGGATAAGGAAGAGACGGTAGAGAAAAGGAAGCAAAAAGGAGCAAATGTAAACAGGATTTAAGGCAAACATCCCATTCTCATCTTTTCAATAAGGGAGGGCACTGAGTTTACCTACTCAGAAATATAATAGAGGAGTTTAATGCCATTGGGCAAACTCTACAACAACTCAACCCGCAAGAGGCTGGAGATCATTCAAGCCCTTTAGCTTTAGAATAAACTGATGAGGCTCACAGAAGGCTGTATCCTCGGGCAGTAGGTCCCTGTTGACCTCCCTTTAAAAGTGTACAAAGTTCATGGTTCCCCATGATCCGCTGAGCAAATGTCACATGCCTCTGGTACAACTCACAGTCGGACGAAAAAGCAAGCAGGGGACTCTATCTGAAAATACCCAGATGAAAGCATGTGTGTATATGTGTGGTGGGGCCTGGAGAAAAGTTGAGGAGTGCAGTATACCCAGTAAGATGTACTAGAATTTGTGGACTTCAAGCAGCCTTGGAAATCGTAGCCGAAGACCCCTGGTTTTAGGACTTGGAAACCGAAACACTGGGGGGTTTGTGACTTGGCCAAACTCACACAGCTTCAAGTGGCCCACCTTGATGCCCAGAATTGTGCCCTTTCCCGAAGCACACTGCCCCATTACATATAGAGACAAGGGCCTTCAGTTTTAATATCAGGCCTGGGGATGGTTGATTATGCCGCAGCGGGCAAATCGCTTTATCCAGTTGCATAGAGATTAGATTTCTAAAGGTTCTTTGCTCCGTAACATTCAGTGACCCAGCTGTAAGTTTCCTTTCTAACCCTGGCTCTTTTCCTTCTAGGCCCCACATCCATTGAGCGTCCTTGCGGGACTTAAGAATGGCCTTCCTTTGTGAGATGTCTCAGCCTGGGTAGGCAGCAGTCCTGGGGCCCACCCAAGAAGATTTATAGTGTGGAGCTTTCTCTTAGCAGTGCTTTGACAAGGAAAATGGCAGGCAGCCAGCATCCCAAACCAAACAATTGTCAGATGGCTGGGGAAAGAAAAATAAATGTTGAGCGGAGTCAAGAACTCAATAGCTATTTCAAGGCAGTAGAAGGCTTCCTTTATGGCCATTTCTACTGAACCATCAGTGCGTGCCCGAACCAGGGGGTCTGCCCCTTCCTGACCCCAAATGCCTGGGGTCCGGCGGCCTGAGTGCATTCGGTCAGCCATCTGCTTAGGCCTGTGGGACCACCACCAGTGAGGGCAGGATTCCAGCTGCTACCGAGGGATCTCTGCAGACCTCTCAGGCCAGCAGGGACACTTTCTGAAACTCTTGCTATCCAGGCTGTCAGTGCAGAGCACTCCTATTAATCTTGGCATGCAGAGATATGCTTCTCAAGCTCGCAGCGTCTTTCTGATGACATATGTTTCTTTCCTTGACCAATTACTCTCTGCATCCATCCACCACACTGTGGGGCTGACATTTTTAAAATTTTTCCTAGGTTGAAAATCTGAGATTAACGACTGATTTTCACTCTATTCCTCAGTCTGGGACACGGGGTTCCTTTCCACCCCCACCTCTGTCGTTATTTATGCTCATGCTTGTCTCTATTTTTATGTTTTATAGGGATCTCATGATACAGATATTGTGTCTTTGGGTCTCTCTGAGCTCCATTTGTGTGGAGACTGTATCTTGGCAAGCACAGTCTAGCCAATTTAGATTCTTCAGACACTGAACTTAATCTCAGATTTTTTTTCTTCCTTCCTTTATGTGTCCATCTCTTTTTCCCTCTTCCCCATTTCTTCCTCCCACCTCTTTTTCTTTCTCTTCCATTGAAATGTTTTCCTCTGTATCATAGTCTGTGATAGGTGAGCATGGGAAATACATCAGTAGAAATAAACTTCACAGATGTGTATTTTTCGATTGGTATAATCTCATATTTAATAAGCTTTTTAAAAAATTTTTTATTTTTTTAAATTTTTTATTATGTTATGTTAGTCACCATACAGTACATCCTTAGTTTTTGATGTAAAGTTCCATGAAAGTAAGCTTTTTTTTGAAGCAGGCAATGTGCATTTTTAAGATCTGTACCCATTGAAAAGAAAATATATCTCATTCCTAGGAAAAACTTGAAAATAGCCAGAGGATAAAGCAGGAAATATCCATTTTGAGGTGTTCTTTCAAACACAAATGTCTTCAAAGCTCAACAGGTTAATGTGTTTACCCATTCAAGGTGAGGCCATTGGGAATGCGGCAGGCTGGGATGAAGCAGAATGCCGTGCCTAATAGCATTCAAATTTAGTTTTAATTTATTACTTTTTTTTTAATCCATCACATCCATTGCTCAGAGTAAGTTTGTAGACCCAGGGCAGTAAGTTTGCAACTACTTCTTTGGGTAATCATGACTTCTATTTTTTCTTATTTCTCTGGTAAAACTGATGCTTGTCCTAGAATAACTTGCTTAAGATTATGGTGTCCCTCACCACAGAACTAGTCATGCCACTCCTTTTCTTGTCTTCCTTGCTTTTAAGATAAATTGAAAATTCTTCTGGCATTTAATGTTCGTTCTCCTTGATCTGACCCAATCTGTTTTTATGCCCATTATCTTTTTCTGTATTCCCCTTAGATTTTTGCCAATGTCATATTTTCTTTTTTTTTCTGTATAGTAAGCATCTTTCTTTTTTTTTCTCTTTTTTTAAAGTTTAAATTCAATTAGCCAACATATAGTACATCATTAATTTCAGATGTAGTGTTCAATAATTTATCAATTGTGATATAGATCAATGGAACAGAATAGAGAACCCAGAAATGGACCCTCAACTCTGGTCAACTAATCTTTGACAAAGCAGGAAAGAATATCCAATGGGGAAAAAAAAGACAGTCTCTTCAATAAATGGTGCTGGTAAAATTGGACAGACATATGGAGAAGAATGAAACTGGACCATTCTCTTACACCAGACACAAAGATAATCTCACCTACCCAAATTTTCGTAAAGAGGCCCTATTCTTTCATTCTTTCCCACCTGTGTGCTTTTGTTGATATCACATCTTTTTTTTGTAGGCACTCCACTTGTTGTTCAAAACCTTGATTTAAACTGCCTTTACTGATTACTAGCCCCTTGCTTTGTGCTCTCCTAACCCTTTATGGAAATGTCTTGCAAGTTAGGGTGACATATATCTTGGTTCGTCCTGGACAGTCACTTCATGTATGTTGTCCCAGATTAATTATTACCTTATAATGGTCATGTTAATTATAACACTAACATTTCTGTCTTATGTTTAAGTGTATTTATATCTTCATTGGACTAAGGATCATCCTTATATATCCACTGGCCAGGCTAAACTATTTCTGTTACATTCATGACTTCTGCTTGGGGCAATTGGTGAATTTTATCTCATTTACAACAGAAAGAAAGGGTCAAAGATACAGTGTGTTTTATAAGTAGCCCAGAGGTTAAGTGACTCTCATCTTCAGGTGTTGGCTGTTCTTTTTTCTTGTTTGGAGAAATTGGACTTTGGTTCTTTTTTTGCATTTAGGTAAATGGTGCTGATAGAGAACAGATTATGAAACTATATGTCTGTGTTTTAGAGCATGGAAGGACCTTACATGATTATCTGGGCAAGTCTCCTGCCTTCACTCATGCAAATAATCTTGGAGTGGACATCTGCTACATTTGACCTCTGCATCATTTTTTTCCCTTCCATACATAACAGTACACTGATTTTTCTTTAGGGAAAATACCCCACCTCCCTTTCGGTAGCAAGGCCACTAGAACTAAGGTGGCATCAGCGAGGTACCTAACGTGTAAAATTTAAGGAGGCCGTCACTCTCAGGGTGATGCACTAGCAGGATCAGCAATGACAGGGTGCCTTCTTAAACAAAGTGCCCTAGATGCCTTGCTCACCTCAAGGCCGGAGTTCTAGCCCTAGTCCTGACCCGTGTTCTGGCCCTCGATCAGTAGGGCTGATCCAATTCTGTCTCCAGGGATGGACATTTGACCCAAGCCTGGTCAAAGAGCTTTCTTCCCACTGGCCATGGTGCTTGATTGAAACGAAGTCATGTGGCACAGAACCAGTGAGATTCTATTCTGGCATTTTTATTGGAATTCCTAGGAAAGCAGTCTCTCTTTCTGGTGCAGCTTGAATTGAGGATGGAAGGCTTGAAATGCTGGGCCACTGTGGGAAGCAGCCTGCAGGAGAATGGAGTCACAGGAGAAAGAAGCAGACCCAAGGGCAGAGAAGGGTTGTCTCCTAATGCATTGTTTAAGCACCTGATTTCTTCTAGAATGTTTAGGTACATAGTCAATAAATAGTTCACACACACACACACACCCTGGTTTTTCCTACATGCCAGCACATAACTCAGGTTTCTGTTTATTTGCATGCCCATAAATACAAAGTCGTGAAGGCCCACAGGAATTGACACTCTTGGTCACATGACTTTAGTCAAGTGTAGAGAGTAAAGCTGGATCTATCCTTGTCTGTGCAGCATTTCTTCATTCCTCTCCACGGCCTCCGATGTTCATCAGCACCACATAATAGTTACGGCATTGAAGCCTTCATTTCAAGTGCTTTTGACAGAAATCACAAGCTGAACGTATTTAGAAGCCAAGACCTCTGCTTAATTTTTCAAAGAGAATTGTTATTTTCAGATTAATTTACTGCCCACCTTATTATGTTAAGTAAACAAAAATGCTAAAGCCAAGAGAAACAGGTTAAGATGAACCCAGGTCTCTGGACTTTTGTTCAGTGATATTTTCAGTACATTTCACGCAGCTCAAAACTCAAAATGCCTCATTTTCGTCTTCTAGCTAGAGTTTGACATGTGGTTGGGACTGGTTGGGTGTCTAGATTATAGTTTATTGTAATGCTTACTCAGCTTAAGACCAAGCAGTGGTGATTGATTTTTTTTCCCTCCCAGTGGAGCACACAACTTGGTTTGCTAATGGTGACAAATGACATTAAGAGACAAATCAGTTTAAATTAATTACCCTACACTTGCAAAATACCGCAGGGAGGGCAAGTTCACTCTGATATGGAGAGAGAGTGGTACTCTTGCCACCTGCGATTAATGAAGTTAATGAAAAATCCAAAGGCCATCACAACTTCACACACTCCAGCATGCATTCGAATCATCTGGAGGACTCACTAAAACACAAATCGAGGGGCTCTGTCTCCAAAGTTCTGAATTCAGCAGGTCTGGGGTGGGGCCCAAGAATTTACATTTCTAGAAACTTCCAAGGTGATGCTGATGTGGAAGTTCTGGTGACCACACTTTGACAACTGCTACTCTATATTAAGGATGGAATTCAATCAAAACAGGGAATCCATCGGTAAGAGGTGCTGACAGAGCTGCCTAGCCAAGAGATGAACTTTCTAAGGCTGCGATAGAAAGGAGAAAGAAAGTCATTCCCATTGCACCCTCAATCTTGTCCACAGGTGTGCCGTTTTCCCTTTTTAACCCTTCAAACCCAGACATGCTAGTAGCATCCCTTTGAATACTTGAAAGAATGCATATGGCGGAAGATGTATCATTCACGAGTAAGAAAATAAACAATCTTGTGGCTCTTAGTTTTCCAGGCCCAGAAACTTTGTTGTTTCATTGACTGGGGATCAATCTTTCTGGGATGGGTGTGTGTTCTCAGGCGACCATTAAATCTGTCTGGACGTGATCATATGAATGCATGACGAGAATTACAACAGGTAGGAGAACTATTACTCTCATGTCAGGAGATAATACTTTCTCTTACAGTAGGCAAACAGTTATGAAGACCAAAATACTGCCCAGTTGTATCTAAAGATTGCTTAGGGAGTGTGACCCTGAAGCAAGCGGTGTCCCTTGAATTTGAGGAATGTTGGTCACAGGCTGGTGTGGTGCACTCTCGTCTGATTGAGGAGAGCCTTTCTGAGACACATGAGTGTTCCCACCCTTTCTGTCAGGGTCCACTTTTCTCTCTAAGGAGTGCTGGAAATACACTGCTAAAACATGCTTGCCTTGCTTGCTTTTCTACGTGCCAAATTGGCTAGACAATTTCCAGAATATGTTACGATGTGTAGACAAGTTGAAGGCAAGGCTTGCTTTGGACATTGAGTCCTTCTGTTCCCTGATTTTGTACACATAGCTCTCCTGATCTATTTCAATGTATCATAGAAATGTCTGCCAAATTTCATAGTAAAAGGAAGCGAACTTTCCTGTGGACATGAGAAGACCTAAGGGAACATGTGGGAAGTTCAACATTTTTTAAATTTATTTTTTTATTCTTAGTTCTAAAACTTAGACCTTTTTCTGCAAAATAATGCCATTCAACTGTCTGTTCTTGTCCCTTTGTCCATATGAGATCAATATAAAAATGAGTTAGTTACCTTGGACCACATAGAAGTCTAAGGCCTCCTCAAGAATTGCATGATTCTTGGAGACATGTTTTTCCACTCAAGTTGTGGTTCTGATTTCTTATTTATTCTCTTTTTCCAAGGGGTTCTTTCTGCTCCATGCTGACATGTATGTGGAACAAAGACAACTTTTAAAATTTCCAACAATATTGCTTTCCCCAAAACATTTCTTATAGTGGGTTTTTACTGAAATTGTAGGGTGACAGTGGGGTAGGACTGTTGGGGGGCGTGTTGTGGAGGCAGGTGGCTTGAAGACCAACAGCACAGCATTATATAGGAAAACATTCAGGATGGAATACTAGACAGTTTGCAAAATGCTTCAGGGTCGTCACATTTTTTTTTTAATTTAAATTCATTTAGCTAGAAACAAAAATGAATTTTACTATCTGTTACTTGTAACTTTGTTACTGCTTTATATATTTTTGAAGCTATGTTATCAGGTGAATGTAAATTCAGAATTTTTATCTTTTTAATAAATTTTCTTTTATGATTAAAAAAATAAATTCAATTAGCAGACATATAGTACATCATTAGTTTCAGATGTAGAGTTCAGTAATTCATCAGTTGCATGTAACACCCAGTGCTCATCACATCACGTGCCCACCTTAATTCCCATCAGGGTCCTATCATGTTGCGTTGAGTTCCTCACAGGACATTTTTCTTCCCCATATACTCCAATCTCCCACCTCATCATGTTATTCCTTCTTGAACTTTTCTTAATGACTCATTTTTGAGTCAGTAGGAATGTTCTGAGTCTCAAAATAGTTCGGCTCTCTTCTTTTCCTCCTATCTGTCTCCATATCATCTCTTCAACATCCTACTGTCCAATCAGAGTGGTCTACTATGGTATTTTCTAAAACAAAAACACCTCTCTATAGACCACCATACTATCAAGGTTTCAAAACAATGAGTAAACTTCATACTTTAAAATGATTTTTCACATTTTCCTGCATAGTCTCTGGTGAGTTGCTGTGATCTTCAATTTGAGAAAAATGGTAGTAGTAGTCTATTTTGTAGTTGAAATCTCAGACAGCAGCTGGCTTTCCATGACCTTGGGCATGCGGTACCTCTCTTAGTTAGAATCCCTGCTCAATTGAGCTATGTATACTCATCTTATTTTTAATTGCATTGTATTATATTTCATTGCACTTATTAATCCTGAGAGTCGTAGAGTGTTTTAATGGGCTTTCTGAATAAATAAATATATGTTCCTTTATTAAGGATATTTTAAAAGATTCCACTCCAATAGTAGTCTCTTTTTGTCTGCTTCTTATATTATTGAATTGTCTATCCAAATTCATCATATTGTAAAATATTCTTCTATTTTTAAATTTAAAAAATAAGGAATGGATAGTGAATGCTGTTGAATGCCTTGGAAACATCTGAATGATTAAATTAAATGATATATCATTTTTCTTTTTAGGCCTATTTTTTGAATAATTATATTAAGAAATTTCTCAATACTGTGCCTGAATTCTTGGGATAAAACCTACTTAGTCATGCTGACTAATTCTTTTGTACTAATGGATTCCATTTAAAGTATTTCTATTAATAAGTAAGGTTTGTGTTTTTAAATATCTTTTTAGTGCTTTTTGTATCTAGTTTCGGCCTTAGCTTCTAAAAACTTGAGTAGCTTCTGTGGCACAAGACAATCTGTTTTTTGGAAATCTACATAATTTGTAGATAAACTATTTTTAGAAGTAGTTTTCAGATAAACTTTTAAATAATTTTCCTGTGATCGTCTTTTTGTATTTTTAAATCTTTAATTGAATCATTTTAGGTAGTATGCTATTTCCCATAAACTCAAGTATTCTATCAAGATGTTCTTATTTTTAGAATCACAGAATATTTTTTATTTGTTTAACCTCTATATTAATATTTATTATACAAATATATACTTATTTATTATATTCATTATTTATTAAGTTTCATCAGCATTTTAAAGCATTTTTATTATTTTTTTCATAGAACCAGTGCTTGGATTTATTTAGCTATTTTATAGTATTATAATCTTTTAAGAAATTAGTCTTGTTATCCTGATTTTTGTAATAAGATTTAAAAAATTATTTAATACCTTCTTAAATCTTATGCTTTTTCAAGTATATTCCTGCCTATAATGAAGGCATTAAGGAATATGAATTTGGTTCTGACTACAACTTCGATAGGATTTCTGATAGAATTAAATAAATAGATTTATATACAGTTCTTCCGATTCCGCTCTTCTAACAGTCTGTAATTGTACTTGTGATTTTCATTTATGACCCATAAGTTTCTTTTATTTTTGCAACTCAATTATTGTTCTAATTTTATAAACAAACATCTCATGGACAATTTGGAAAAATTGTAATTTTTGTAAATCTAAGCTTGAAATATATGCAAATGTTGTATAATCTACACGTACATATATATATATATATATATGCAAATACATACACAAACATCTCCCACCATTCTATTCTTATCCCTTTCCTGGAATTCGTAATTTGTTCACTGAAGTATTTTGATGCTTTGTTAGTTAATTAGGTCTTTGGAGCTAACTACCTTATTTTCTCTGGATGTTTATAGGGTTTTAATTTTTTCCTTTTAATTAAATAATTAAAAATTTGCCTGAACGTCTGCAGATGTAGGGTTCTTTTCAATAATTTTTCCAGAAGCACAATCAACTCCTTCGATTTGTCTCTTCGATTATTTTTAAAAACTTTTTTACTTTGAAATAATTTTAGATTTACAGAAGAATTGCAAAGACAGTACACAGAATTCCCGTATACTCCCAGATTTACCTAATGTTAACATCTTATGCAACATGGGATATTTATTAAAGAAATTAGCAGTAGTGCAATATTGTTAACTGAACTACAGACTTTATTTTATTTTCTCTAGTTTTCCCACTATCGTGCTTTTTCTCTGCCAGGATTCAATGCATTTAGTTATCATGCCTCTTTAGAATCCTCCAATCTGTGACAGTGTTTCATAACCTTGACACTTTTGATAAGTATATTCAATCATTTCTTAAAACTAGCAATGGGATGTACTCTTCATCTGTGATTTCTCCTCTATTCCAATCATTCTTCACATTTTGCCCCTGGGGAACATATATAATTAATAGGTTTGATCTCCATTGTCTTATTTCCTTATCTGTCATCTTCTTTCAAAGATTTTCTTCTCCCCTCCCCGATAAATTTGGAGAGTGTTTCTCATGTTTGTCTTCCACCATGATTATTTGATTATCTGCAATATCAGTGTTGTCACCGACATTAAAAATACGGCTTGTCTCAATTTTATTTTCTTGCAACACTTCCTTATATAACTTTATCTTAGCTTGTAATCTACGCCATGCATCTACTACAATTACTTATTGTATTAATTATAAATAATCTTAGCCCATTGTCTCCGTTTCATGACATGTTCCTGTTTCATAGAACAGAAAGCCATTAGGAAAAAAAAGAGAATGAAGTAGACATAGGGAGACAAGCAGAAAGAAGTCTATGCACCTGCAAAGGAGAGACTGCAAGATCAGCTGTTTGGGTTTTAGAATTTCCAATTCAACTATCTTCCGAGAATGTCAAAAATCCTTGTAGGGTTTTCTTCTGTTTCTTTCGGAAGTTTGTTTCGTATGAAACTATATTTACCTTATTCTTCAGTACTTTTTATTTTCAGTCGGCATAATTTTGTCTTCGTCTCTCTACATATCTGCAAGTGGGAAGTTCTGTGTCCGGTCTACCGACCATCAGGCCAGATGCAGTCCTTGGTCTTCCTTCCCCACTCCACGGCACACTGCCTGAGAGCCCGTCTTGCACAGACTGAAATATCTGTTGAGTTCCAGCTTACTTTCCAAAGCTGAGCAAGGTTCCATCTAGTGTTGCTCTGTTGAATGAATTAAATGCCCTCTTGTTCTGCATCACTGCTCAGTTGCTTGAGAACAACATAATACGGTGTATAAAAAGATAGACTTCTTTAATGGGAGCTGCACCTGGTTTCTTCCTATGTCTGTCTGCCATCCACAATAAGTTGCTTTGGGTGACTGTATTTCCCACAGAACAACATGCTGTTATTCTCTCCATGTTTCTGTTCTCTGAGACCAGTGGCCTCTGGGTGAATATAAAAAGATGAAACAAAGGAGGAAGGCTAAGTCCTAACAGCACAGAGATGACTATCTAAATTCTTTTTATGGTTAGGAAAGATGGTTCGTCAAGATGAGGGAGTGGAAATTGGCTTCCTATATTTTGGGAGAAGAGGGTGGGTAGAGCTGCTTATTTATGAAGCAAAGGGTGGATAGATCGCATATTTTTTTAAATCAATTCATTGATTCAACAAATATGCATATTGGATCATGGTTATGCGCAAGGCACTATGCTTAGTTCTGGTTAACATACACCTAAATAAGAAAGACTTGGTCCCTGACTTCATTAAATTTTTTCCCAGTTGCGGAGAATGAGTTAGCATTTTTGAATGTCAGCGTTTACGGAATGTATATGACTCCATGGAGTTGTTATCAGACTAAACACGATAACCTTAAAAAGTTTTTATTTATTTATTTATTTGAGAGAGAGGGAGAGAGAGGGAGAGAGAGGAAGAGGAGGGGCAGAAGGAAAAGGAGAGAATCTCAAGCAGATTCCGTACTCAGGGGCTCA
Organism: Ailuropoda melanoleuca; assembly: GCF_002007445.2. Lineage (NCBI taxonomy): Eukaryota > Metazoa > Chordata > Mammalia > Carnivora > Ursidae > Ailuropoda > Ailuropoda melanoleuca. The sequence goes on from NC_048234.1 coordinate 33,252,859, forward strand.
TCTCATGACCCTGAGACCATGACCTGCTGAAACTAAGCGTCGGACACCCCTAAACCTGATAATGTACATCTGTGTCCATTGCATGGTAAACAGTCAGCCAAGGTTAGCTATTACTACTTTTACTCTGATTATGATGACTATTGCTACTATTATTTACTACTGTTGGTCAGGAATTAAGGTGAACACCTTACATGCCTCAAAGTATTCAGCTTTCAAAATTTGGGGGCATCAGTCTTCTTAGTTTTCCTTGTATTTTCATCCTTTTGGGGGGGCACTTTGGTGACCAGGATGATTTCAGACTTAAAAATGGTGGCAAATACAAAGAATTCCTCTATACCATTTCCTACCTTTCCCAGACATTAACATCTTACGTAATCATGATATAATTATCAAGATCAAGAGATTAACCTTGCCACGATACCTTTACCTGGTCTATACACCTTATTCAAGTTTCCTCCTACATGAGTTGTTTGACCAATGTCCTTTTTCTAGACCACAATCTGATACAGAATCGCCTGAACCATCGAGTCAGTAAGTCTCTTTAGTCTCTGTTAATTGGGACACTTCCTCTGCCTTGAGGTCTTCCATGACCTTGACACTTTTTGAAGAGTACTGGCCAGTACTCAATTTGGATTTGTCTCCTGTTTCTTCCTAATTAAATTCAAATTAAGAATTTGGGGCAGGGATATCAACAAAGTGATACTCTATCCTTCTCGGCCCATCATGATCCGGAAGCGCATATGTTGTTGATTACGTCTCACCTTTGGTGATTAGAACTTTGACCTCGCGGTTAGCATGGTGTCTTTCAGGATTCTCTATGGTAATGTGACTATTTTTTCCCTTGGTAGTTAATGAATGTCTTGAGGGGAGATACTTCGAGACTATGTAAATATCCCGTTTCTCATCTTTTGCCCACTAATTTTAGCATTCATCGATGACGATACTGATGCCAATGGATTATTCTTGCCCACAACAATCATTACTGTGATGTTTGCTGACTTGGTGATCTTCTAATTCCATCATTCCATCTTTACTTCTTAATTGGAATTCTACTGTAGTGAGAGCTTTACCTTCTTCTCCACTTATTTATATAACTCTATTTACATAGTATGCACGCATGGATGTTCATTGCAATCATTATTTATTTTGTGTCCAGATCCAAGTGACCCAGATTTGACCATTGGGAGCCCTTTGCAGTTGTGTCCTGTTTTGGATAATATTTTAAATTGGAAATCTCTTTTATATTTAACTCCCCCTCCCCATATTTTATTATTAAAACTTTTAAGCATAAAAAGTTAACCAGTCAATTATAAATTAGGGTAAATGGCTTGGTCAGAAAATTTCCTATGAGCAGGTTTTTAATGGTGGCAAGGAGGAAAGAATATTCAAGTATGGGGTTTTTATGCAAATAAGGGGTGACTCCCAATGAAATAAAGGAAAGGAGGAATCTGGAACAAGAAATTAAACAAAATGAACATGTGTTCTTACAACATCTAAATGGTGCAAGGCCCAATTTTTGGATGTAAACTTCAACCTACTTTGCCCTTTTGTTTAGGATTGAAGCAAAGGAATGGGGCGATTGAATGTAGGGAATCAGGTGCTTGGCCTTCTTTTCCTTCTGGAAAGGCTTTATCTGATCTTTTCTACAATGGAAATTTAGCCAGACGTAGTCAGCACTCAAATCAAGTGGTTGCCTGCGTTTCCGTCATCCTGGGTCCCACTGGAAATGTGTCTATTTTCTGAGAAACCATGGAGCTCAATCTACATTTCTTATTACCGTTTAGCAAAAGAGGGACTGCAGTTGACTATAACAGATAAAGGGCAATTGCTTATTTTTTAATCAATGCTTATTGATTTGGGAGACACAGGAGTCTTAATTGTATGAGTGCTTCATCTTCCCATTGGAAATTTCTACTTCATCTGATAGATAGATTCTAGTTTAAATTGCAATGCAATATCCTTATGTGCACTGGTGGAAGAGGCTTTAAGTCCTTCAACTCCTTGAGAGAAGATTCTACAAAACAGAGGAGCCTTTCTTTTGCTGATATTAGTGGTCTTGACTGGTGAGGGAGGCTTTGAACCCAGACTGCTTGGGTTTGAATCCCCCTTCTGTCATTTACTACCTTCGTAACCTTGGGTGAGCGACTTCGCTTCCTGATGTCTCAGCGAGTTCATCTGTGAAATGGGTATGACAGTAGTACCATCTACCTTATTAGGTTGCTGTAAAGATTAAGTGAGAATCACTCATGTAAAGCATCAGTTTTCTTTCATTCTTCCCCTGGGAAGAAAGTGCAAGTTACCACTGCTTTCTGGCTGAGCAGGAAGCCTCATCTCATTTTCCTTGGACTCTACCTTTTTCAATTTGCTGAATATATTTTTATATGCCTGCTTTTCAACATTTTTAATAATCCCATTGATAAAAAATTGTGCACTGTTTTTATTCACATATCACTGATTTTTCTTTTCATTTTGACATACAAGTGATTACAGGTTGATTTTATATTTGTGCTATATATATTTCTCATGAATATGTTTATATGTACATAAAATGTATGATTGTAATTGAGTCACCAAAATAGGAACACTGAGATCAAAGGCATGGATTATTTTTAAGATTATGATACCACTTTTAGTAATTTGGTAGATGTTTATACTAGCAATATTCCTTAATTCCTTCTTTTAAAAATCTGACTTTGTTTTGGTATATCATGTGAACAGAGCATTAAATTTCTTTTTTTTTTTTGCCAAATAGGTATTTCTAAATGATTTCATTCATAAATACCTCATTGTTTATCTCTAAAAGTTAAAGATTTTTAGCATAACCCAAATAGCATCATCACACCCATATTTAAAAGAATGCTTCATTTGAGAGGAATGTAAATGCATCAGTAATTGTAAAAAATATTACAAAGAAATTCGGTATATCCTTTACCCAGCTTTTTCCAGTAGTAACATCTTGCATAATCATGACACAATATGACAACCAGGAAATTTCATTGATACAGTCCCTCCTCCGCACATTTAAAGTTTTTAACAAGCATCATTCAATGTAAAGGCCGTGTTCAAATTTCCGTATTATCTCGTAATATTCCCCCAGTTGGTTTCTTTTTTTTTTTTTTAATGATTTTTTATTATATTATGTTGGTCACCATACAGTACATCCCCGGCTTCCAATGTAAAGCTCGATGATTCATTAGTTGTGTATAACACCCAGTGCACCATGCAATACGTGCCCTCCTTACTACCATCCCAGTTGGTTTCTTATCATCAAGAAGATCTTCATGCCCTTGAAAGCAAAACAAACAAACTTCTGTTTTCCTAACACTTGCTGCCTTCCCTAGCCCTGCGTGGGTAGGGACGTTGCAAGCTGCTCTGCCCTAGGTGAGAGAATGGAAAAGGACAGAGGGACGAAGGGAACCCTACTTAGTCACGATCATTATCCCTCATTTGAAAGTAACAAAACGGAATTGCTTGAAAGACAGGTGCTCATGCAAGAACCCAGGGAGGGCTAGGGCCGCAGCTGGAAGTCTACTCTGAGGCTTTCTCATGTTTTCTGTGACAGCATGAGAGAGCCATGGATGCTCTAGGGGAAAATTCTTATAAAAATTCTGGACAGTTTACAACCCGCAGGACGGGTGGGCTCAAATATTGCTGACGCAGCTTAATACGTTCCGGTACACTGACATCGAGGGCTGGTTAGTTGGGCTCTTGATGAAAGGACACGGGACCTGGCTTTAAGGACACAGGTTCCACCCTGATCCCATCATGTACTAGTGGTGAACTTTGGGCAGGTCATTGAATCTTTTTGAAATTCTATATTTCATCCATGCAGCAGAAATAGGAGTGCTGGGGCGCCTGGGTGGCGCAGCGGTTAAGCGTCTGCCTTCGGCTCAGGGCGTGATCCAGGGGTTATGGGATCGAGCCCCACATTAGGCTCCTCCGCTCTGAGCTTGCTTCTTCCTCTCCCACTCCCCCTGCTTGTGTTCCCTCTCTCGCTGGCTGTCTCTATCACTGTCAAATAAATAAATAAAATCTTAAAAAAAAAAAGAAATAGGAGTGCTTATTTTATAGCGTTATTGGCTGATGACACAAGATAATGTTTGGGACGCCGCCCCGCACATCATGGTGCCCAATAAATGCTAATTCAGCCCGGGTGCTTGGCAAACAGCAAAACCCAAATGCTACAGAAAACGTTATTCAATGTTAGCAATGAGGCTAAAAATTTGAAAACTATTTTTTTTTAACTCCCTGGGTAGTTTCATTTGTCTCAAGGCAAGCACAAGGTTGACACAGGGCACCTCTTTTGTACAGGGGGTCATGACAAGGGGCTGCCATTCATCTCCCTCTCGCCTTCGGCCCCATTTCCTGTCCAGACTGGGGCCGATGCCCTCTTCAGACGCCAAGGTCATCTGCTCCTAACAAACCGTTGCTTGTGACTTCAGCTAGACCCAGTTGAACGACAGTGGCCCCTCTGTGGACCATTTTGTTCTGTTTTTCTTGGGAGCCAAACGCCAGCTTGGTCAAGATCTAGAAAGGTGCTGTTTCGTTGTAATAGGATATGCATTTAAAAATCAGAGCTTTGCAAGGTGAAGGATACTCCTGCTCGCATCAGATTCCGCAAGCCAGGGGGAAAATCTCCCATCTTCTGGAATCACTGAGCCTAAAGGCCTTTGAGGCTGGCGGCAGGGTTGCCTTAGAGCAGCCCACTCTTAATGTAGATATTTTGTTTCTGCACCACCACTGGCAGTCAAACATTGCAAATAAATCCTATTATTTGTTCCTTTCCTTTCGAACGTGTTATTTCCGCACTTATGATTTTAGAAAGATGTTATTTCCAAACTTCGAGTATAAAGCGAAAATTTCTTCCACAACACCTGCCACGATGTTGTATTTTTATTCCCTCATAAAGGAAGAGTTGCTTTATTATGGAATTCACAACTTAAAAACGTCAATTGTGTCATTATGTAATTCAATTCTCAAATGCATCTCCTTTTCTTTTTAGCCTCTAATCTCAGGATGTATGAAATGAGCAAAAAAGCACAATATTGGGTTAAGCCTTGGGAACTGCATGAGGGTTTGGGAAAGGTTTTAGGATGCTTTTATTTAAGATGTTAAAATCTTTTGGTAATATTAGGAGGAGTCTCTAAAGGTTTTTCTAATTTAACTATTTCAATAAGTGTTAAAGATTTTCTGTGGAAAGAGCACAAAAACTCTTTAAACAAAGGCCCATTTCACATTTTAATGCAAATTAGTATAATTTGGAGAGGCCGCCTATATTTCTAAATATAACGTTGCATAAAATTAGTGGCATATTTTATATTATCCATTCACTTAAACTAATCTCACTTCTGAAAAGCCCTATAGGGATGAATAGATTGCCTGTAGAAAGTAGGCTCATAAGCTTTCAAATATTTAAAGAAAAGATGAGACTATAAAGGCATGGAGGAGAGAGGATATAGAATTCTCGAGAAAACGTTACTCAAGCTTCAATGGCAATAGTGTTGGAAGAATAAGGCTCATAAGTAGCTCCCGCCTCCTGTGGCTCACTGAGATTGCACTGCCGGGAACAGTGGTCACTGTAGTCGTCTGGACAAGGGACAGTGCTGAGACCATTTCTGGAAATGCTGCTAATTGCCTCATTTACAATAAAATGCCCGATAGTATATCTCTCCCTTGCTTCATGCATATCTTTGTACCTCATTTATGATGAATTGCCTGCCATTGAGGGAGTGGGTTGGATGTAACCACTGTTTGGCATTTCTCAACTCTGCCTGTGGGATTGGATGGTTCTGGAAGACTCTCGGGGCTGCTTCCTTCTCCCCTTTTTGCTTCCCTCAGTACCTGGGGTGGAGAGGGCAGACTTGCAGAGCAACTGTTTCTTCTCCAGGTGAGGGATTCTGCATGTGAATGACAATACAGGTAGTCATGAACTCAAACCCTTCAGAGACAGGGTCCAGGACAGAAGGCACCTCTCTCCTCTGCCCAGGCAGGTGGCAGGTGCTCCTCCACTGCATTAGTGAACGCGCAATCCGCAGTTTAAGAGCCTGGCAAGATCTCAACTGGAATACAGAACTTCTGATAAAAATAGGCCTTTGCTAACCCCCCTAGGAATGTAGAATGGGGTATGACAATGAAGGTATTTAGAAGAGACTCTACTGTTTTTGATATGGAGAAGTAGGTTCCTGGAAGGGAAGAGAAAGGAGCTGGGGTTCAAGGGGGCCTGCCAGTCACCTACCAGCAGCCGGGGCAGAGGGTGATGAACGGAGGATCCCCAGCTGCTGTGATGGGGCGTGAGCTCTGCAGAGAGCTTGAGGAAGGCAGGCCAGGACAGTAAAAGCAGCGACAAAGACTAAGGCTGGTTCAAAAAGGTTGCAAAGTATATTGATAAACTGCAGATAAAATGCATTCCTGAGTGTCAAGAGGCTCTGAATGGGAGCAAGGAGGATGTTTAGCGCTTTCCTTCTGGAGACCCTGGGATATAGAAGGGATTGTTCAAACATCTAGATTGTACCTTTCTGTGTCTTTCGAGCGAGCACTGCATGAAAGTCCAAGTAAGTCTGAAACCGGGAAGGATAATGGGCTTATTTACAAACTATACGTTCCGGTTTCCTGGGCCTTCTTAGCCAGTCGAAAGTTTTAATATACTTAGGGTAATTTAGTAAAGATAGTCTCCGGAAGCTAAGCGATAGAATGAGGGTGTAGACCTTCTGAATCCTGGGCACCTCTGCGTGTGTGTGTGCGTGCGTGTGTGTGTGTGTGTGTGTGTGTGTGTAAAGAGCAGGTGTTTCCTCACAGTTTCTTGTGGAATGCTTTAGTCCTCAGGATTAAAGGGAGATTAATCTATGGAGGCTGGGTTTTCATCATGGAGGCTGCCTTTTCCCTAGGGGCCTGGGGGCAGCTGGCTCAAATACCACTTGATGCTCAGTTTCCACCTCATGAAATATTCCAGCTTCACACCTTGGATTGGGCTCCTGGGACCTGGATTGGGAAGATTTAGAAAACCAGAAAGAATAGGGAATTTGAAGCCACAAGGATCACAAGGACAGGGTTGGTGACCTCTCTCCATTTGAAGAGCTCCAAATCCCAGTCTCCCACTTCTTTGTTCTTCTTTTTCTTAAAAAAAAGAGAGAGAAAAAGAGAGATAATTGACATAACATTACAATAGTTTCAGGTGTACAATGTAACAACTCAGTATTTGTATATATTGCAAGATGATCACCACAGTAAGTCCAGTGAGCATTCCTTATATGTGGTTATACATTTTCCCTCCAACTTCGAATATGAATGAGTAATGTGGGCACCGTGAACAGTGAGCCAGAGGGAGTCACTCATGTGGATGGTCTCTTGTTTTTTTTTTTAAAGATTTTATTTATTTATTTGACAGAGAGAGAGATAGCCAGAGAGAGGGAACACAGGCAGGGGAAATGGGAGAGGAAGAAGCAGGCTCCCAGCGGAGGAGCCTGATGTGGGGCTCGATCCCAGGACTCTGGGATCACGCCCTGAGCCAAAGGCAGACGCTTAACGACTGAGCCACCCAGGCGTCCCTAGATAGTCACTTGTGAGAACTGGTGCTGTCGGTGTATATCCTGTATTGGCCCCTGACCAGGGGTAGGAGGGCACACCTGAAGCCCTCCAAGTGGGGTATCAGAGTGCTGCCCACATCATATCCTCTCAGTCATCTACTGAAGTATCTGAAAGGTGGGTGGAAAGAATTCTTAGGATAGTTCTGTGGCTCCTAACTCCTGGTTCTCAAATTTCATAAAACAGGTTCTCTGTTGCAATTGACATATTAAATGTGAACGTTAAGTGGAGACATTTAAATGGAGAAAGTAATAAACTACCCAGAAGAGGTGGTCCTCTTGACCTTTTGTGAACGGAGTTTGGGGTATGCTTTAGGATCTGAGTAGGTAGGGAGAGAATGAGTCTCTGTTGTATCCAGTGAATCTCAGAACTGTTGGTCATCCTTGATTGAACAGGAGTCCTTCCTTATATTGCAGAAGAGGTAATGTCTTGCTCAGCGTCATGTGGAACATTCGACTAACTCTTTACATGAGTCGGCAAGGCTGTCAGACATGGGAATCTATGATCCTTAGCAATCTTGGACCATCTTAGACCCAAGAAACCTTGGTAGGTAGAGAGGTACTGCCCCCACTCTTGGCTTCCTCCATTCTACCAAGAATAGCCTATCCAGGGGATTTGAGCATAGAATTACCCAATGGAAGCTCGTGACTAAAGATGAATCCTTCCTCAAGTAGTTCTGCTGCTGGTGATGACAGAGCATGCTAGGTTCGGAGTTCAGGTCACAACCTCATTTTCTAGTTGTGTTATTAGGCACAGACTATACTTTTAGATTGAGAGAGGAAGTAACATGAGGAAGTTTCTGGAACTCTACAGCAGCCTCTATGCCCTGTCAGATGCTTCTGCAGTGTGCTGAGTATAGCTGGGTACCTATCTCAGGAAGCTTTTAAACAAGAGTTCGAGATGCCTCAGGAGATCAAAGCAAGGCTGAAGGGTTGTCTGAAGAGAGGGGTTCTTGGGAGCAGGGAGAGGACAAGCAAAAGATCCAAGAGTTTTAATAAGGTGTAGGCAAGTCTGGCTGAGAGAGTGAATGGGAACAACCCTTATAACCATCACTAGAAGAAGAAGGGAGGGAGAATCGTTCATGGAGGAAAGTGGGAGGAGACCTATGTTCAGCCAGGGCCATTTTAGTCTTCATAAGATCTAAAAAATAATCATATTTTTGGAATTTCTACACCAAAGAACATCCAACATTTATATATACCCATATCCAAAATGAAATATAAATTTTGTTGTAAATAAAGCAATAAGATTTTTATAACTGACTTTCAAAATTATCTGCTATCAAATAACTCATTTACTTCAGGACTGACTGATTTCTTTGAAATCATTGTGCATTCAAAATCCTTGCTAGGTGAGAAAATAGGTGCTACTGATTATTTTCAAGTTGTAGTGAAATTTTGCAAATGTTAAATTTAATGATTGGCAAGTCTAAGGAGTATAATATTTTACAGGCATTAAATTAAGCATTTATTAATTTGAATTTCAGCCTTCCTTTTAGAGGCAATGACTTTTTTTTTTTCCAGGTCTCTAGCATTTTCATGGGCCCCTGAATAGCTCACAGGATCTTGTCACTGTGCCTAGAGTGACAGTTGGATAAGACAGCTGTTTCCAGCTGAGCCCACCACAAGGAAGACAGTTGTTAAGCCAGTTTAGACAGTTGGGTACAATTTGCAAGGAAAGTTCTCAGAAGATGTAGACAAATGACCTATTTATTGTCTTAGCTTCAGTTTTACAATAGTGTGCTGTTTCTGTGGTTTACTTAATTGCAATCCCAACAGAAAGGAAAGGAATGAGTTATATATCTTCTGATTATGGGACAAACAGATTTCTGTCCTAAGAGGCACTTGGAAATTCTGGGCACTGACTTGTCAAGTCAAGAAGGTGTTTATTTATTTGCATTCTATCTTGTTCTACAAAAATTTGAAGTTGCGTATCACAAATACGCATGTAACACCAGGAGAAAATGTTAGTCTCTTATATGTCATTTGAAGAAGGGAAGGTCTTTGGAAAATTCTTTGGAAAGCCACTTGGAAAGGCAGTGGAGCTCCAGGGCCTGAGTGCCCACTGATGGAGGAGGTCCTCTTTTCCTAACAGAAGGGTGAGAAATTGAAAATTCTATGACAACATCCAAGGAAGAAGGAACAGGTACCAGGAGAGATGGACTTTGTAGGGTGGCCTTGCATAGTGAAGAATTTGGAAGCAGATGGGTTTAAATAGAATTGTCAATGGCTTGTGGTGGGTTCTTTCTGGTGAACTTGAAGAGAAAGACAAAGGGAAATTGACATCTAAGTCACACACATAGCAGGTGTGATATAAATCAGAACAGACATTTCATAAAGGGGACACATAGAATACAGAGGAATCTACCTAAAATTCAGGTATGAATTGTCCTGATGTAAGTTTCCCAAGATCCAGAAATGTTTAATTATAAGCTCTTTAATAAGATGAAGATTGTGAGTTGTTGGCATAGCATTAGGGATAGAGAAAGACTCAGGATACTGGTCCCCTTTCCTCCCCTTCTTTGGGACCTCAGTCATCCTCATGCTGAAGGACTGACATGTGGTTCTCCAAGGTTCTGTTCTAAACTCTCTTCTTTCTATCTTCTTTCCTTTGAATCTTACTCTCTTTCACCACACTCTCCTCTTCCCGGTTTTTCTTTTTGTTAATGGTTAATTACTTTTATCAATGATTTTACTAAGCTATTTTCAGCTTTTTCTTTTTCTTATTTTCCAAATGCAATCAGTTGGTCAATACCATCAGTACTACCTGGGAAATCTGTCTCACATTGTATTAGCTTCCCATTGCCACCACAATATAATACCACAAACTTTGTGGCTTAAAACAACTCAGATTTATTATCCTACAGTTCTAGAGGTCAGAAGTCCAAAATAGCCTCTTGGGCTAAAATCAAGGCATCAGCAAGATTGCATTCCTTCTGGAAGCTCTAAAGGGGAATCTACCTCTTTGCCTTTTCTAGCTTTTAGGGGACGCCTGCCTTGTTTGGCTCATGGCCCCTCACTCTACCTACAGAACCAACAGGGTAGCAACTTCTCTCCTGTCTGATCTCTGCATCCACTCTTACATGTTCTCTCTCTGACTCGGATCCTTTTACCTCTCTCATATAAGGACTCTTGTGATTAGATTGAACCCATCCTTATAATTCAGGGTAATCTCCTAATCTGAGATCCTTAATCCCATCTGCCAAGTCCCATTCACCAGGGTCACATATACAGGAGTTCTAGGAATTTGGAGGGGAACATCTTTGGAGGGTCACTATTTAGCCCACTACACACATCCTTCACCAATTCTTTCTTTCTTGTTACTATCTGATTTGCCTTACCTCATGTCTGGAATTTATAATAGCCTTATAACCAGACCATCTCTAGCACCTCACTCCTCCAGTCCAAAATCTACACTACTTTGTATTACCACCTTACAGCTGAGATCTGGTCACACATTCCCTTTTCCCAAAGCCATTCAGCAGCTCCTTACATAAGCATACAGAAGAAAGCCCCAAATTCTCAGGCTTGAAAACTGGCCATTCCCACCAATCTCCATTTTCCATCCCTCCACAGGACTCAACCACGCGTTTGTATATACCAGCTTTCTTCATGACTCCTTCTATACGCCCTGAGCTTTCTCAAATATTTTCATCTGCTTTTAGAATCCCTTCCATGTATATTTTTCTTCCATTCCTACCTTGTTGGGTGAAGTTCAAGTTGTCGGTCAGGGCTCAAATCAAATCTTCCTTTTTCTGGGATGCTTGGGTGACTCAGTCGGTTGAGTATCTGACTCTTGGTTTTGCTTCAGGTCATGATCTCAGGATTGTGAAACTGAGTCTCGTTTCAGACTCCACGCTCAGTGGGGAGTCTGTTTGGCAATTATCGCCTTCTGCCCCTCCCCCACTCATGCACACTCTCTCTCTTTCTCTCTAAAATAAATAAATCTAAAAAAAAAAAACTTCCCTTTCCCATGACAACTAGGTCCATCCAGTCTTCACATATTTTTACTATCTCTCTTCTTTCAACAACCTCTGTCTGCATTTTTATAATGGTGTGGCTATCAGACCGTGAGGTCTCCTCAGACTGTGAGGCTCTTAATGGGAAGAGATCCTTACTTGTGTTTTTGAGATTTCACAGCACTTAACAAAATGTGTTGCTCATTGATTGAAGAATGTGAACAGATATTTTATTAACTATTGGAGAGTTTTTCTTTAAGGAATAGCCAAGGGGTTTATAGATTTACTCCTAAAATCACTTTTAAAGGAGTATTAAGGCACAAACACAGAAGTTGTGCACATTTTGGTTTGCTGGTTTTCTGGCTGGAAGGTTTCTCCCTTCACTGGACTAAGAAGTCCTAGTCTCTTAGCGGGGGTCAACATTATGGGAAAGGTCCCTCAGGTCTCTCCCAATTCATTTGCCCCCAACAGCATTTCACATGTGCTTTGTCATTTGTGAGCCTCAGATATGGTGCCAAGGGGCCTTGTCTTCCAACAGATACTTTTTTTCAACTCTGTCTGCAGTGAATGATTCCTCTCAGCTCCTTATCTAGTCTATAATTCCCCATTTCTTAGCTGTACTGAAGGTGAGGAAGGCCTATCTGATCTCCCAAGGGGCTCAGTGCCAGGAGAGTAATTAGTTAGGCTTCATGCCAATTTGGAGCTTTGATCTGGAAACCCATAACCTTTAGTTTCAGTATGATGGCAGAAGAAGGTGCTGGGCTAAAGAAGAATGCTCTAGGCTGTTCTTTCAAAACTGAACAAACATCACCCAGATGACTTGAGAACTGGACTATATAAAGCATTGAAGAAAAAAAAAGAGAGAGAGAGAGATTTATTGGTTCATTTTACTAATCAAACTCTGACAATATGTCAGTGGCCTCACAGAAAATTTCAACTAAGGCAGCCTCTATTCCAAAGCAATAAGGCAAATACAGTTATTGAATTGTGAATGGCATTTCTCTGGGCACAAGAAGCTTCAATGTGAACAGATATGCTTCTGTTAGGAGGTTTATGACCGTAATGAACATGGCATCAGGAAAAGCCAACTGCATTTTTTTCCATCTTAAAAAAAAAAAAAATCAGGGAGGAAAAGAAACGTGGTATGACATATAAAAGGCACATTTGACCAGAAGACACTTTCTGGTTTTGTGGCCACTCGCTTCAATACAAAAGATTTCTGTTGGAGTGAGGCTTGAATGGCTGACAAGAAATAAAGCAACCTCAGAAAGCTGTCTGTCCACGTGAAGTACTTTGTTGGCATTACACAGAATGTGGCAGCTGCATTTGGTATCCAACCGGGAGCTATAGATTTTGACTAATACTCTTGGAGAAAGAGACTGGCAAATACGCTCTGTGAGGGACACTCAGAAGGTCGCCTCGGCTGCCAGGGAAGCCTGTGGAACTCCAAAGGATGTCACCACACTTCCCTAATGCCTTTCTCCCATCAGTGGTTTGACTACAGCTTTTAAACTTGAGAGTGAATCATAATGGAATTGCAAAGTGGTCTCATTATGTTAGATGGATTGCAACAACCTATAATGGATGACAGTGGGGATGTGGGGGGTGTTAGCGGTGGCAGCAGGTTTGGCTCTCGCTCAGTTAATGAAGGCAGTGGTCTTTGTGGGTGACTGGCAGGGATTCTGGGACAGACACCCTGTCTTAAAAATACCTACCCTGCTGGCCTGTCATGATGCTTTTTATCTCAGCCTTTAAATACCTACTGGCTAAGGCTTAAAGGTCTTTAACAACCAATAAAATGCCAGGGCTGCTGGAATGAGTCACGCATTCAACCATATTAGCACTTCAGAGAATTCCTTTCAAACCTGTCTGTCTCTATCTCCTGTTCCTATCTGTTCCTGCCATGACCACTGTGACAATGTCCCTATTCATCCGTAATTTCTCTCACCTCCTCACCACACACGTCTAATGAGTTAAGTGAGTATTGTCACCTCTACCTCTGGGTTGATTTCCTCCATTCCGGCACACCACGATGGTCATCTCTTGACTGCCTCAATTCAGTAGGCTTGCATCTCCTGTCATGGCTGCTGGACAAGCATTCTCCTCATGGCCTTCACTTGCCTTTCTAAAACATGGGTCTGATCTTGCCACCATTTCCCTTAAAACCTCTCAATAACTCCTTAGTGGCTGAAGGATTGCCCAAATCTTGTAGTTGACGGCAATGACCCTTCACAGATTCACCTCCCACCATCTTTCTCTCCTATTGCCTGGCTTCCCACCATGTGGCAAACATAGGCGTTTCCCCTGATTGTAACAGCAGCACCTCTGACGATTTTTCCTTATTGGGCACGTTCTTGCCCCTCCCTAACTGAACTTTCCCCTCATCTCTGCTTTTAAAATCTCTTCTTATCTTCCCAAACCCAAAACATGTGTTAATGTTGTTTCTGCAACTCTTCTAGGCAAGACTTAGCCAGTCCCTCCTCTGTTCAAAATAATTTGTACATAACTCCATCAAAGCACTTTCCAGACTGTTAACAACTTTCTCCCTGCTTCCTCAAAGGTATAAATAATGTAGCATTCCTCTCTAGGTCTTCAGTACCTAACACAATGTCTAGAACAATAAATCTCAATTAAAAAGCTGACTGACAAAAGGAACCATTCTTGGGAATTTGTAGGTATGATCAATTACCCATATAAATAGTTATATTTATGTAGTTCTATGGCAAACTGTAAAGTAAGAGAGACAAATCTTCATTCGTGTAACTTTTTCTTCTCTTTTTTATATCATTCCCCTCATTCTCTCTCAGGAAGCCTTATGCAATGTGTTCCCTTAATCTCTAATGACAATACAAGCATTAATGGGGTGACTACTTCATCATAGGTGGTTGGAGGGAAATGCGCATGTCAGGGAATAAGACAGGCCAGGTCCCTGCTGTCATGGGCCTTGAAATCGACGTTGGGTAAAATAAACATCAACTAGACAGATACATAAATAACATCTTTTTGGATAGTGATAATTGCTATGCAGAGAAATAAAAGAGGGAGACTGAAGAGCTATTGACTGGAAGGATCCTTTGGATTAATGTTATCACATGTCCCTGAGAAGGTGTCATTTAAGCAAAAGGCAAATGACAAGGAAAAAAGTCCTAACCAGCTGGTGACATGATGTGGGTGAACATGGGGTGGGGTGGGGAGCACTGGGAGCAAAGATAGCAGCAGCTCTTGCAAAATGTCAAAGGAGGGAACAAGTGGTCACATTGGGGAAGAAAAGAAAGCCCCAGTGACTGAAGAAAGACATATAGGGAAAGGGTAGCCACACTCTGATGGCTGGGCAAGATGGCGCAGCACAGGCTGGCGTGCTTTTCTGACCTCCATAGGAAGTCTTTGGAGGGCTTTCATCGAGAGAGCAGTGTAAGGATAAGGCTGGATCCTCTGGCACCGGGATCTGGCACAGTTGTCAAGGGTTCCTTGATATCGTTCTTCTGGAATGTATGTGCACCTTCCTGCTTCCCAGCTCACCTCTCTCTCTGTGTCTTGATTTCCGTTTCTGCTCCCATTTATCTCTCTCTTATTGTTCTCAAGGACTCTGGGGCATAATTTAAAGCAACCAACCACATGATGTCTCTTTTTTTCCCTTGTTATACTGAAAATGTTGATGTTAATTTTATGTTTCACGCTTTGCTCTATCCCAGTTTATCTTCCAGCGGACTTGATACCCTAGAAAGATGCAGTGCATGTTCCCTGTGGTTTTGCAAATTTCTTGTATACCACACACATATCTTAATTTGAGAAGCATTGGGAGATGAGATAGATTGACTTAATATGAGTGAGATGGGTTTGGTCCAACATGGAATGGGCATGGGTCCAACATGGAATGGGGATCTTCAGGGAGCACCAGGCAGCTGTGAGGAATCCAGGTAGAGAGACATTTTGCTAGTGAGCAGAATAAAGGGAGCAGCACGGGACAAAACAGTTGTTGAAAGGGAGAAGTGAGAGGACCCCAGTGGCAAATTACTTACTTCCTTCACTTACTTTATGATATATCCAGAAGGTAAGTTCTGCAAGCAAGGACCTTGCTTAATCTGTTCACTGCTGTATGTTCAGCACGCAGAGCACTGCCATACACATAGAAGACTCTCAGTAGCTATTTATGGAGTGAGCCAATAAATGAATAAATGAAATCTTCAGTAAACATGGAAACCAGCAAAACCTGCGACCACCGTACTGACCTGAGACTCTGCCAGAGGAAGACCAGGAAAAATACACCATGAATGAAGAGGTCACCTAGAATTGATCCTGGAATATTATTGTTGACATTTGAAGAGGAGGTGGGAAGGGGGAAAAAAAAGAGGAAAATTCATGATAATAAAGACGCACAGGCCAAAAAAAAAAAAGAGAGAGAGAGAAAATTAGAAAAAGAAAAACCGTGGGTATAGTTTTAAAATAAGGATAAAATTGAATAGAGATTGAGCGTATTTAATCAGACTATAAAAGTCTTTCATAATTACTAAGATGACAAAGAAACCCCTTGAAAGGAAGTTTATGAAGCGCCGCTCCAATCAGATTCAGAGCCTTTAGGGATCATTTGAGTGATAACTGTGTGGGTGTTACTCCCTGTAGATTATCATTTTCTTTCTGAATTCATTTCCTCCAGCAGAAATGAGAGCCTGCGTCACTCACAGGGCGTTCTTGTGTGATGGGTGGGTTTCCCTACCTGAGAGCTCATAGAATCACAGGGCTGGTAGCGAACCGGTCATGGGAGGCTCACGTGCCCCAGGTGGGAAGGCTCAGACATCATCCAGAAAGACAGGTCTGAAGATGCCCAAGCCAGAGTGCCAAGAGCAGTCTTTTCAACCTGTTGTGTTGATGTTCCATTGTTGTGTCCAAATGATAGACTCTTGTTCCTTCCCATTCTCAAGCCTCAGCTCAAATGCCTCCTTCCCTCTCTGATTCCCCCAAGGCTTCCTTCCCCTTTGCTCCCACTGAGATTACCACATATCCGTAGTACTGTATTTAATTATAATATAGATAGCTCGATTACCAACATGCGTATGTACCACACCATTTATGCATATATTCATTCATTCTGCCATTCATTCATGAGTTGTTGAACACATTTTTTTTAAGATTTTATTTATTTATTTGACAGAGATAGAGACAGCCAGCGAGAGAGGGAACACAAGCAGGGGGAGTGGGAGAGGAAGAAGCAGGCCCACAGCAGAGCAGGGAGCCTGATGCGGGGCTTGATTCAAGGACCCTGGGATCACGCCCTGAGCCGAAGGCAGATGCTTAACGACTGAGCCACCCAGGTGCCCCCTGAACACATTTTAGACTTAAGACACACTGTGCTGTGTATATTCTTGGAACTCCAAGTCATTCAAACATGGCAGTTGCCTTTAGGAAGCTTAGCACATAGAAGGGGGAAAAGGTGCAAATATCATTTGCTGAGGTTACTAGGCTTTGGTTCTTAAGCTGGGTGCTTTACCTGTATTGTCTCTAAATTCAACTCTAATCTCTAATGCTGTAAGAGAGGAACCAGAAAGCAGGCACTTAGAGAGTAAACTGATTTGATTGCTTCAAGACCACATGGTTAGGAAATGATCACAACTCAGGTCTGTTTGGTTCTCAGCTACATTTATTCCCTGAATTACATTCTTACAGTTATTCTCTGCTTGTCACTCTCCCCATAAATGGCAGCTGTAGCTCTGCACCACCCACTTCCCCCCTACTTATTATACTATCATATCTGTGGGTTAGGAAGCATATTTCTTTATTACTAGTTTCTACCAGGGCATTTAGATATTGTAGGCGCTCAGTAAGGATCTGTTGAAAGGATTCTTGCATGCATGAATGAGATAGAAGTCTCCCCACACTGTTTCAGATCCTGTCCTTCAAGGTGGTCTGGCCTCGGTCAACTCAGCTCTCTTCCCCAGCTCTGGGCATCTATCACCTGATCAGTCAGAGTCTGGCCAGGTGTGTGAAGCGGGGAGTATTTTAACACAGGGAATTAGAAGCTTGCACACCCACGACGAACTCTGGGAGGTTAGGAGGGAATTGTTGGTGCCCAAGAAATCTGAATGTGCGGGAAGCCATGACATCCACACATTGCTTTTTGATAGGATATGGGGACCTGCGAGTCACTAGCCCTCGATTGCTCACTGGAGAAAAGTGGCTTCTTCTCTTGGCTTTCCAAATCCTGAGTGAGAACCTTTCCTTAGGAGCATCTGACCTGGAATCCTGGTGGGAGGGGATTCTGGGAAATGTAGTTCCCTGGGGGAGAGAGCAGAAGATGGTGAGTGATTCTGGGTTGACAGTCTGGCTCTCGTTAAACTCCTGTTCATTTTCTCTTTGCTTCTTAGATAACATTTCTCACTCTGAGCCCCAACACAGTCGCCTCACTCAGGCAGCAATTTCGTAAGGCAAGTTGTATCTTGCTGCCATGCTAACATTGGCAACACCAGAACCTCGCTGGTAGTGAAAGGAGATCCATTTCTAATCGGGACAAGGGAATTCTCCTACCCCCCCCCACCCCGCTCCCACTTTCCAACAGGGACGAAATTATGAGGTCTAAATGAGCATAGGGCTTTCAAATAGAGCCTTGACCAGTGCTGAATCGACTTGAAGAATGATGAAGGGTTGGCTTCTCTCTCTCAGCAGCTGTGAGCTTGGTCAGCCCTTTGCAGAGTAAGAGGAAATTTAATGAACCCAAATAAGACATGATCCTTTGTGGCTATAAAAGTTACACTTTGAAAAAGCTCAGCTGGTCAAGAGCCACTTGAAAATGATGTTACTGCTGGGGAACTCTGTCAAAAGTCCTCTCCTCGGAGTGAGTTTCCTTCTCTTTGAGGGAAAACAAAGAGAGGTTTTACAAGCTAGAGAAGGGTCATTTTGCTATTTGAAAGAGCGCATTCAAAAATTGAGTCCCAGGGCGGTTGGGAGACATCCATAGTCCGTACTTGTTTATTTGTCCAGCTTTACACCATGTAAGTGATGCAGAGTCCTTTCCGCCTCTAATAATAACACCGCCGCGGCCCTGAGTTAATGGAAAGCTGGAATGGCCAAACGAGAGCCGGTGCTCAGATTAACCACCGTGGGTCAGACAAGTCCACAGCCGCGGTTGGGGCGGGAGGCAGAGGAGCGGAGGGGAAGCGGCGCAGAGGGAGCCCGTCTTAAAATATTTTTGCCTAGTCAACAGATTCAATGCATGGTATTTCACCACCAGAGTCATCAGAGTCGTTTTCGAAAGGATCCAGAGAAACAGCCACCTACTTCACGGCCTATGGCTTCTAATTGTACCAGCGGCACATTTTAGAAAGCTTTTGTGCCGAGAAGTCCTCGTTTCATAGAGCCCTTGCCTGCTCGTACAGTAGGCAAAGGTGCTTCAACGGTGTAATTATTATGTGTTTCCAGTTTGCCTCAAATTTTGATTCAATCAGAATCCCCAAATCTGACAGCCTATAATCAAACAAAGAGCGTGCTCTGGAAGCAAGGGATTAACAGAGGGGAATTAAACTGTCGTTTTCAAACAGCTTAGACCAATATGAAAGCCCACTTAGGAGTCTCTCCATAAATATCCCTTTTGTTTTGTCTAATTGCCGGTTTGAATGTATCCGACTCATCAATGGGATTAGGGTTAATAGATGTTTGGTCACGCAGAACATGCCGAGGAGGAATCTGATACACACACACAAAAATTGCACTTAATGAGCTTAGCAAATGTTTGCCATATTTTTAATGAACCCTGGGGCTGTCATTTAGAAATGCTTAGCAACTGCTTTTCCATCCTTGGAAATGGAGCGACTGAAGGACATTAACACTATGTACACCCGTAAATAAGAGGAACTATTTAAAGACACCAGCCAGGAGGAGGGAATGATGACATTTTTCTGTCCCGCAGCCAGTGACACTTAACACCCTGGGTGTGGGTTCAGTGTGTGACAACATAGCTGAGAGGCTGCAGTTTCCCGAAGGGCACTGCGGGGCGTGAGGTTTTTGCAAAGGGTCAAGTAACCGCTTTCTTTTTTTAAGTTAAACCTGTGGACGATGGAATTTCCCAGCCTCCTCCCCCAGCCCCTGCCTCTGTTTTCACACCTTCCCGCTGCCCTGTCCAAGCGTCTGTGGAGAGGATTTTGAACGAGGAGGTTGTGTGTCGCAGCTGCTTCCCCAGGACACGAAGCGGGTCGCTCCCCAGCTCAGCCCAGGGGGCCAGATCGGCCAGCTCTCGGGATTGATTGCTCAGACGATTGAATGATCCATCTTGCGAGCCCTTGGGATTTGGCTCCGAAACCCATGCAGTCGGCGGTAATGGGGACTTACTGAAGTAGGCCATGTGTCTTGCGCTCTCAGGGCACAGACTGGGCCTAAAAGAATCAGGTTTTCCTCGGGGAAGGTTTGATTTGATAGAGCGCAAAATGCAAGTCCAATGGATTATGGTTAGAGCAAATGAAGGATGTCTTAGACCCTTCGTTTTCATAAAGCCAATTGATTTCAAGGACTTCCTGCTCCCTGCCATCTCTTCCAGCCCTGCCTCTCAAGGAGGCAAAAATAGATACAACCTCATTAAATTAAAAAAAAAAAATCATGGACTAAACACAACCACTTTTCAGCTTTGCTTGAAAATGAACAACCCTCCTATGATAGCAGCTGTCCTTTTGTGTTGAGTGATGGGATCATAACTCTTATTAGAACAGAACTAAGAAAAGGCCATTGCTGGCATTGTACGCGAGCTCTGCAAAGTGCACAGAATTATGACATTTTCTTTGGAGGGAGCAGAAGAAAGAAAATCAGTGTCATGAGGAAAAAGGGCCTGTATATTTTGTTCTTGTTCTCGTGGTGGTGGTGGTGGTGGTGGTGAGGGCAGTGGTGGGGGTGCCTGTGTCTGTGTGTTTATGTATTTTACTAGGCATTTGTCATCAAGTGCTCCTTGCCCTCAAGGGACTATTAGAATGCCTGGTTTGATGAATGAAGCTAGAGATATTACCAAAGGCTTTATGGCTTCATGGTTAAAAAACATTGTCAGTAATAAGCTATTTTTCTTTGAGAAGGGTCCGAATTCTTGTCACTCAAGCCAGTGGATCAGATGAGTTCCAAAAAATCATTTGTTAAGGGGGCCCCTTAGGTCATAGGTCCCAAACCCAAGCACCAAGTACCAAGTCTAGATCGGTACTCTAATTAAATGAGTCTAGGTAGATGAAGCTTTAAGGAGTGGTAGGAACTGCAGAAAACTGAAAACCACACATGCTCCATGTGAAGAGGGCAGTGACTACTGGACTGAATGTCCTGACCTATGAACTCTCAATCCAGGCCTGCCTCATGCCTCTTAACTTTACAACTGCCCGGGTTTCTGGACTTTTACCTTGATTTTGACCTTGATAGCAGTGATCCACTGATTTGTTTATTTTTTGTTTTTTAAGACTACAGCTTGCATTTTCTTTTAACTCCTCTGAACATCATCCTAAACCCGGGTCTCTGGGATGAATGAAAAAATGTCAGTGAATGAATGAATGGTCCACGAATGTGCGATTTTTTTCCCCTCCATTCCTCCTTTTCCCCTTTGCTTCTGCCTTCCTCCCTCTTTTCCTGGATATACAAAGATAAACAAGGAACGACTCTCTACTTTATAGGTGCTACATAACCTACATAATCTAGAGGGAGCTGTGCAAAACCCTGTACTCAAACTGTTGTAACAGGAGGGGAAGCGCTCTAGTTGGGAAATGCACAGTGGCCCTGGGGAGAGGAAGAAAGGAACCTCTGAGTCTCACCAAGCCATGTCACGGAAAGTCTCACCGACCACTGAGTGTGTTAAATTGTGTGTTGGTGCTTGCCAGGTGGCAATGTTGAGAAGAATATTCTATGTGGCTATGGGACAACTTGTACAGGATGCAGGAGTGTGAGAGTGTGACCTGCTTGGAAAATTAACAAACATAGCTGTAGTTTGAGATACTCAACTGTGGCTTGACCCTAATGTCAAAAGTTCTCTCCCAGTGGCCAAGCATCTGAGCCTAGACCATGCAAAGCCCTCGGCCATCTTTCTGGATGATTCATCTTTCAGGGACAACGTTTGGCTGTTTAATGAACGCCGATTTGTCTATGACAATGCTTATGTTTTTTGTCATCTCCCAAATATTTTTTTTTAAGAATGTTCAATTGTCCTACCAATTCGAATCATTCCAGAACACCTTTCGGAACACCTACGGGGAGTTAGAGAGGCTGTATATCATCACCTCTCTTCCTAAAAGAGTTGACACTCTCTCAGAAACATTGATGGGGTTACTTTAAAAAAAGGGAAGGGGAACTTTTGGGGGGAAAAAAGCCATATTTTTATTTTTTTAAAAAAATGCCTTCGCTTTTTGTGACTTTTCAAATTTACAATGAGAAATTTTCTTACCTAAGACACAAGAGGTCAAGGAGTATTTTTTTAAAAAAGGTAAAAAGATATCAAATTTAGATCAAAATCCTCTTTGGGAATGGAGGGAGGAAGGACTGGCCAGAAATCTTACATTAGTCTCTTTAGACCTCGTTCAGCCTTTTCTATGTCTGGAATTGGCTATGCTTATAAATTCCATAAATTAAAGTATCACTATGTAGCTTTGAATGTCTCAGAAATTTAATGTACAATTCTAACATAAGGCTGGCATTACAGGGGAGAAATGTTAGTTTACCACTGTGTCTGTCTTTTGAGAACTTAGATGTATTATAAATATGATACAATCAAGAAAGGACAATATTTTAAAAGCTGGCATTTTCATTAATTTTATCTATTCCTGAGTTTCCAATGGATTTTTTTTTTTTTTGAAAAATGTTTTCAAGTTGTGGTGAGGTACAGATAACATAAAGTTTTACTATTTTAAACATTTTAAGTGTATGTGACCGAATTGTTTTTAAAGAGGGAAAAAGCTTATCCCAAACTATTCTTCAGAGGAGGCAATTTTTAAATGTTTGTGTTTAGGTTGGAAAATGGAAAAGGTCCTTTATCTAATAAAGTCAAAAGAGGGCAAGATTGGAACTTTACAGTAGTAAATAACACATTAGCTTTGGACTTCTTACTAAGAGGGTCAAAACATAGGCCCGGAAGCCAGAAGGCCTTGGTTCTAGAATGCCAGCCCCGTGTGGAAGGAGCCTGCCGAGAGCAAAAATATAGCTGACTGGTTGGGTTCGCCTCTAGCTGAACTATGGCCACTGATCTGTTTGGGTCTTTTCATGGGTGGTGGGCAATATTGGGTTATTTATTCTGACAGGAGGCTAGATGCTATTTCCATCTGCCTTGGAGTATTTGAGGAGATAAATGTCTGCCACATCCTGATAAATGGCCTCTCTGGTTTGCTGCCAGAGAAACTGAGTTATGGCTCCTCTATTTCATTTCAGAGAAAACTTCAGCCATCCGAAGTGTGCAGAGCGGGCTTCCATGTGACCAGGACAGCAAAGTGTTTCTCTGTTTAAAGGACACCGGTTTGCACAGTAGCTCCTTAGGGGGGTTGGAGGGTAGGGGATAAACAGGAAGTATTCTGTAAGTCAGACCAGTAAATCAAGTGTAGTCGATTCACAATATGAAAAAGAATCCAGGGACCGAAATGTAATACTTCTATGTCCTGGCTGGGTTTAAAATCATCTTTATCTTAGTGCTCACATCCTTAGTCAGTTAAAACCCTTCTAGAGCACATTATCTTTAAAAATAACAAGAATGGGGGTGGGCATAAGCATTTAAATGCTATCTGGAGGATCACAAGGTATTTATTTTCATAAGAAATATGAAAAAGATACATTTTTTGCACATACATCCATTATAGGTATCAGTGGATTGAATGAAAATTTATTCTAGATACCAACTGATTTTCAGATACCAAATGGCAAGGGGATTATAATTGTAAATAGGTTTGCCATGATCTAGTGTTACATACACACACACATATATATATATATAGCCTGCATTCATCACTTGCTGATATGTGGACACCTACATATGTTGAGTGGCTTGTACTGATGGGGCGGGGCATCTGCTGCATGGAAGGAGGGGAAATGTTTCAGGGTAATGTAACACAATGGAATGTGTGAAATCCATCCCTCCAAGGGAGCATGTGGTGGTCACCATGACCTTTGGGGAAACGGACAAAACACGGAAGGAAGACCCTTTTATGCATTCTTGTTAGCACAGAAGTGAGGTGAGCCAAGAACTCACTTGGGAATTTAATCAAAGTGAGCAGAGCCCCTATGTGCCAAACTGTACCTCTTCCAGTTGCCTGGACCCTAGGGCCATCTTTTGTGAAAAAGCCATTACGATGGGACAAAACCATGCCATCTGAGCAAATGTTAATTGCATGTGAAGCCCACTGGGGCCGAGGTGACTCCACACTGGAGGATGGTCTGGGGAGAGGTTTTGGAAGGCCTTGTGCCACTGGGTTGGGTTAGGCCTGGAGGAAAGACATGGAGTTATGTATAAAAGATTTGTCTCTGCATTCCCGAAAGCTCCTAGGTATGAAGCTCACCTGTTATTTCCCTGGCTGACTGTGGTCAGTTGTGGCTTCATGGGGCCTTACTTAAACATACTTGATTGTTTCTGGAGGAAAATCGGCAGGAAGCAGAAACTCAGCCTCCTGGGGCGCCATGTGAGTTGGAGCAAGCGAAGCAGACCGCTGCTTCGCTCAGGGAGAGGTGGGGCCCACACAGGGGCGTGCGTAGAAGTTCGAAATAAATCTGAATTTTTCTCAGAAATTTGACGCTGGTGCAAAAAAAGATACAATCTCAGAATAATTTTTCTTTCCTAAGATGATGGTACGGTGTAACCTGGCACAAATTTTGTGAAACACCCAGATGCCTTAAGCACTGAATCATGAACATGGTTCATGCAATAATCAGCCTCAGTGGAAAATGCCTAATTTTGAATCACATGTAACCTCCTCTAAGAAAACTTCTCTGATACCTTCAACCACCTTTCTTCATCTTTACATGTTGAACTATCTGCCCCTTTTTCCTATTCTCAAAACATTCTGTGCATACTTCTATCATTATACTGCTCACATCCTTGCTTGTCTTTCCACCTGGACACTTGTGAACTCATTGAAAACATTTGCATCCTGTAGCATTGAACATATTGAGCACATAATAAGTGTTCAATTAATGTTGAGTGAACAGACGCCTACAAATAAATCCTGAAGCTTAAAATAAAAAAAAAAAATTGTTGTTTCTTACTGTTTCCTACATAAGTGTAAAAGGGTTATTCCAAAGCAGACACAAATTGGACAAGAAATCCAATTTATCAAGATGGCACACAGTTCTGGTTGGTGAGTGGTAGAAAATAATGAGGATACCGAAGAGGAGTCACTGACCGTAGAGGTCTGCTAATTCTGAGTGCTGCGGACTTAGAATCTGGGCTCATTTGTGCAAGGAAGGGCTTGGAATGACCACAACTCGAGCAAAGCAGAACAGACTATCCCTGCGGTCTTATACCAAGCAGGAGTCATGCAAACAGCAGAGATCTCTGCATTCAAATCTTGGCATCACCACTTACATACTCTGAGATCTCAGATAATGGTAGTAAGAAGTCCAACCTTTCAAGGCATGTAAATGTTCAAAAGGATAATTCACACACGGAATATTAACTCCCTCCTTCTATGTCTCAGAAGGCGGTTTGGATTGTCTCAGGCACTCTGGGAACAGCACACACTCTCTTCTCTGTTCCACCAAGATTCTATTCTCTAAGACACACCCTGAATGAACTTGCAGGGACACTCAGCAATCCTTCCGCACCAACCATGTCATTGCAATTCATCAGTTTCAATCTCTCCTTCAATGGCTCCCACCTCCCAATCAATCAATATAAACCAGCTCTATGCCGAAGGAAGCTCCCTTTGCAGAGAACTGAGATGCATATTCTCTTCCTTCCATCAACATCACGCTTTCGGACTTGCAGGCTGACCTCTCCAGAGCCACCCCTATTCCCGGGAGAGAGAAGATGGGTTTACCAAAGAGGTGTAGTTGTGTCTTTGAATTGGATTCACATTGCCCGGATTGTGGCAATGATCCTTCAGGATCGAAAGATGTAGTTTAAGTATTGCATCTTGAAGACAAAATGCATTAGTAGTAATGTTGCTTTACATTTGTCCATTAGTACAGGTGTTAAAAAGAAAACTATAAGAATAGCAGTAAAGCAGAATTCGCCCTTAACTTCTTCAATTGCTGCTAGTTTCAGGAACCAAGTCACAATGTCTTTTCCTATTCTATTGGGTTCTGTTGTTTTGAGGCTCTTTTCTCATCACTCATGAGATCACAAGTATAGACACTTAACCTGTAGTCACTGAGCTTTGCGTAGATTTGACATAGAAAAATAATCCCATTAAATCAAATATAAACCCCCACACCCTCTTCAGAAGCATAAAATTAAAAAAAAAAAAATTTAAATTTCCGTAGAGGTGAGTTTAGGAATATTCCTGCTCCATCTCCATTTTTTGCCCCTCATGAGGCCAGTGATACATCAAAAATTATAATAAGTATTTATAAAGGGAGCAAATGGGATCCATTAGATTTTATGCACTGTTTTTTTTTTTTAAAAGTGTAGAGTTTCTCTGTGTCCATTTAAATTAGACTTTGCTTTAATAACTCATCAAGGGTTGGATACAATTTCAATTGAGTAGTGCTAAGATAGAAATTGGAGCCAGGCCAACATGAGTCCGGTGTCAGGGGACCACACCTAATTATTGTGACCCAACCAGAGATACGATGCCTTGTCGTTTTAAACCAGCTAAACTGAAGGGGAAACATGCCAAGGAGAGGGTATGCCAGTTTGGCCTTACATGCCCCAAACTTGCTGTCTAGGTTGATTCAGTGGAAGGAACGCGGGCGTTGTAGACAAACCTCAGATTGAATTCTGGCTGTTGCACTCATAACCTCGAGGCCTTGAGCATATTACTTAACCTCTCTGAGTCTCAGTTTCCTTTCCCATAAAACAGGGATTATATCTCCCCTGCAGTGCTGTTTGTAAAGATGAAATGAAATACAATAACTCATGTCTGATAGCTGGGCCAGCGCTGGGTGGTTACTCCAGAACTATCCATTTCTTTGCTCCCTGTTCTTCCTGAGTATGTCACATTAACGGTGGGCAACGTTTTTAGCGAGTTATTGAAAAGAGCTATTTCTCTATAGTGACGCTGACGTTCACTAGATCTTTCACGCTGAAAATAGAAATGTTCAAGAAAGTTCTACAGAGAAGGTGTGAATTAGAGCAGGATCCTTTCTTAGTACATTCTTCTCCTTTTTTTCCCCCTTTTTAGACAAGAGAAGGAAATATTAAGCCATGGGGGGAAAATGTGTTCAGATTTCTCTTGCTCTCTCTTACATTTTATTTTACTATTTTATTATTTTATTATTTTATTTTATTTTATTTTATTTTATTTTATTTTATTTTATTTTAGTTCAGCTTAGTGTTTGGTAGACTAGAGAACTTGCACCAGATCTTTAGAGGGTCGCAACAAATCCGCCATCTTCGTGCTCGACCCTGGAGAAGACCTCAAGACTCATCTGGGCCAATGTCCTTCTCTGTGACCACCTCCTGGAATCAGGGAGAGGATACAGTCACACTGGTCAGCTTGTAAAGTAGCCCGCCGGCCATACAGGATGCGATGTGCGAAGTACCATCGTAACTTGACATTCAAGGCACTTTAACTCCTGTTTCCATAGCTACACTGTAATCCAGACATTTGAGAGGCAGGCCTGCCTCTGCCAGGCCTGTCATTTCAGGGAAATAAATTAAGAGAGCTGATGACAAGGCCTGGATTATACAATTTCTTTAAAGTACAAAGCAGACCTGAAACCTAACCAGGAACGAACAGAGTTCAGACAAAATGGATAAAATCCATTTCCGGTAACCTTTGTAAGAAAATTTGAATGCAGCCTCCTTTAGACATTTTGTTCCCCCGCTCCCAGAAGCGGCGTCATATGCTGCACCTGGCAGTGTGATTTGCGACACCACATTTTTCTTAGTTTTAAGAGGTGATACCATATTTTTTTAACTGGAAGTTTGGAAAAAATAAACAGATGGGAAGACACTGGTGGTGGGGAGGCATGATGGGGAGAGAAAAAGACGGAAAGATGGGTGAGGCAGGTGCTAAAGGGCAAAGCTTCAGTCCCAGACACTGAGATATTTGCATATTCACAATATGTTTCTGGCCCAGAGCACGTTTCTCGGGAGTTCTGTATGTATTTCTAGGTCTCTATATTTATCCATGTCTCTGGCTACATATGTAAGACTAAGTTTGGAGGTGGTGTGTTTGCTGGATGCTTTGCAGCGGTACTCGAAGACTTTCATGTTAAATATGCCCTGGCGGCCGAGAAGCCGCTGTTGCAGAGGAGGGGACGTGGCAGAGGAGGAGGGGGACGTAAGGGGGAGTGGGGGGGACACCGGGCTCAGCTCTGCAGCACGGTGGCCAGCGGTAAACAGGGCCTTCACCATTATTTTCATCAAGTGTTTCTGAACCAGTTCATTTATTTTTGGGGTCCCCATAATGCCAAACAAAAGCAGTCTGATAATAAAATCGGACTGAGCCGCATGGGAACAGCTCCCTTCCTCCGAAAGGCCCAGGACAAGCTGCTCTTTAACTCACGTGCTAGTGACGCTCAGGGCCGGATCATTCTAGTGGGAAATCAGGTAATGCCTGCTTGCCTGAATGGTATTTATTTACTTATTTATTTTGGTCCATAAGTAGGGGAGAAGGTTGTTTCAGAGGGGAAGAAGTAAGGAGAAAATGAGTTAGAAGAATGGATTATGTTGCTCAGCGTCGATCTGAAACGTTCTCACCACAAAAAAGAAATGATAATTAAGGGACACGATACAGGTTGGACTAACGCTGTGGTGGTGATCATTATGCAGTATATGTAAGTGCATCAAGTCAACCCATTGTACGCCTTAAACTTATGCAATGTGATACATGTCAATCATTTCTCAGTAAAGCTGGGGAGAAAAAGAAGGTATTATAGGTCTGCGTGCTCTCCCAGGATGGGGCTGCCAGCCCTCAGGGCCATGTGCCAAATGTTCATCAGTTCACTTTTTTCCCTTTTCTTAGTGCTTGTAACATCCACACCATTCAGACCCTCTGGACCAGGTGGCACTGATGAATCAGCTGGTTGTTATGTCTTTTTTTTTTTTAAGATTTTATTTATTTATTTGAGAGAGAGAGAGAAGACACAAGCTGGGGGAGGAGCAGAGGGCCTAGCAGACCCCCTGCTGTGAGCACAGAGCCCCCTGGATCCCAGGACCCCCGGATCATGACCTAACCCAAAGTCAGATGCTAAACCGACTGAGCCACCCAGGTGCCCCTCAGCTGGTTTCTATTTCTAGCATCATCTGGAAAATTGACTTTTGGGACAACATATTAAAAACATTTTTATTGGATTATGTACAACATTAAACATTCCCTTGTAGTGATGTTTTAAATCCATTATTTTATTTAAAACTGCTTTACAAAGGAAAATTGGCCCATGCGTTTGCTTCCAATTAGGTGGATTTATTTCTTTTTCTGAATTGAAAAACAAAAGATGAGAATTAGGAAGTAAAATTATGAACACACGAAAAGTGAAGAAATTTACATGATATTATTGGCCTGGGGGGATATGTGTGTGGGTAGACATGTGTATACACCACACACACACACACACACACAAGAACAGACTTTTAGTTTTTTGTTCACACTGGAGTGAATTAGATGCCACAAAGTTTCAGCTAATAAAATGTGGATAGCATTCGGAACATGGATTATTGTGCCTTAGTCCTCTACCTTTGCAAGTGCAAGCTCTTAATCCTGTCCTACCCAATGCGTCCAGCTGCAGGGGGACGGTGGGGGGGAGACGGATGGTCTTCCACATGCAAACTGAGACCATGCAGTGGGACCAACACCTGTCAGCCAGGCTATTGAGCTGAAAAGGGGATTTTCCAGTCCAGAGTAGAGAAGACCCTGCTTTAGCCCATGACACCCTGATCTGCCTAAGGTAATGACCTTTTGTTCTAGTGGATGTGTAAGTGATGTGTCCCCCTTTCCAGACTGGGGGAATGATAGGAAGAAGGAGAGAGAAAGGGAGAAAGGAGAGAGAAGTGAAGGTAAGTGGGTCCCGATCTTCACCTTTTCCAGACTTCTTTCCAACTCGGTTGGGGTCTGGGGAAAGCCAGAAAGCCCATGCACTCTGAGGTGCCACCATATCAGAGTAAATCATGGTGGCAGAAGATGTTCCAGGGTCCCCAAGACCACCCCCAGGTGTGATGATGCCCTAGGAGGACTCATAGGGCTCCGCATATAGTCCGACTCATGGTTGTGATTTATTGTAATGAACAGATACAAAATAATATCAGCAAAAGGTAAAGGAGTCTGGAGCGAAGTCTGGAGGAAAGCAGATGCAATCTTCCAAGAGGCCTCCACTGTGGAGTCGCTCAGGATGGGCTTGATTCACCCCAGCTATCACTGTGACAACATGTGTAAAATGTCTTCCGGGAAGCTCATTAGAGACTCAGTGCCCCGGGTTTGAAGGCATTCTCTTCCTGGCATGTACCAAAACCCCAGACTCCCAGAAGAAAGCAGGTGTTCAGTATAAACCACGCTGTTTGCAAAAAAGCTTTAGAGATACCAATTCATTCTTAGCAGTTACTGTGGTAGGATTGGTCCCCAGATCCAAGTTTCCAGATGCCAGCCAAGGGCCACCTTTGTGAGTGGGCCTTAGAATAGTAGGATAGCATTCCCAGGTCGGCTATAACTTTTTTTTGCATCAAGGCTGATCAGGTACAGGGTATCTGAGGATAAAGTTTCTTGGCAGCTTTGGTTCTCAAATGGCGCGGTGCTGCCTTAAAAGACCATGGGGATGCCACGGCGTCCACTGTGCAGGGAGGGATGATCCCGTAGGAGAGGCTGGCCTGGGTGAGGTTCACTGGTCCAGATGGAGGATTTGGCAGAGTTTGTGTCTGCAGCCAGCAGGAGTGAGGGGAGGCCAGGTTGTTCAGGGAGCTCCAACCACAGCATTTCCCAAGGCAGAAGAATGGATCACAGCACATCAGCCCCAGACAATACCAGAGACCAACAGGAGCCATGATGACCAGGACGAGGAGGGAGACCTCTCCAGCAGGCAAATATCCAGGACCAGAACAAGCCCAGAGGTCCCTTTCCCTCAACGCTGGGGGAACACATGAGACACCCTCTCTCCCGTACACTAGGGCGTTCTTTGGAATATAAACAGAGAAGCACGGAGAGCCTGGACATTGCCTAGGTGACTGCTTATGGTATAGATCATTGCTCTAAGCCAGATTGCATACTGAATACATTTCCCCCCAACTCACCAGTGGGTAGGTATTTGGAGATCAAGCCTGATTAGCGACTGAATTTTAAAATTACATTTTTCCCTATGTTTGCATTGTAGCCTAAGTTGAACTCTGTGTCTTTACTACACTGGTAATTTCTATTTAATTTGCGAGAAAGGATATCATTTTATAGTATAAAGATGTTTACCATTTCCCTGCCCAAAAGGTTTTCCCCCCTTTAGTTACCTTCTAAAAATAAGTATCTGTTGCTACTAGATGATGGCATGTTCCAACGTACTCAAGATTCAAAATCCAAGACACATCCCAAATATAAAGCTCTTAAAGCCAGGTAAAGTGAACAATATGTGATAGATAGTGTTCAAAGATCACCACCCATAGTCCCTTGCCTCCCTATTTGGGCAAGCTGATTCATCCACTAAGAGGAGACACCCCTCTCCTTAAATCTAGGCTGGCCCCTTGGCCCCTCTGATGGGCTTTGGTCAATAGAATACAGCAAAAATCACTCATGCCAGTTCTGAGCCTAGCCTTTATGAAGCTTGACATCATTCTCCTTTTCTCTAGAGAAGCCCACTGCCATGTAAGAAATGCAAAGCTGTGAATATGTCCAGTTAGGTATGTGGTAAGTCCACAAGGAGGGACACTGAGAAGCCCCACCAATAGTAAGAGGTGAGCCCCAGACCCGAAGCCCAGTTGAACTGCCCAGCTGATGCCCAGCCATTTAGATCATCCTAGTTGAGACCCCAGATACCATGAAGCAAAAATGCTCTTGCTGTCCAAATTCGTGATCTATGGATTCATGAGCAAATGAAATAGGTGTTATTGTAAGTCACTAAATTTCAGGGTAGCTTCCTATACAGCAATAGATAAGTGGAATACATTGAAGTTGCCAACAGAATTAAAAAGGTAACCTTCAAAAATAAATAAATAAACACAGAGTCTTTGTTATCGACACAAAATAGTTTTAGCTCAGACTTTTGCAGTCAAATTATCCTCCAAATAGCATATGATTACCAAATCTTCCAGTCATTTTGACATTAAAATTTTTTGTGTCTTTTGACAGTACAGATCAAGGAACATCAAAATGTACTGTTTTTTTTTTTTTCAAGTGGAAGTAGAAAACATACCATTAATTCTGCTATGCAGCTGTTATTACTAGTATTAGCTGCTTTGGTAAATTGATTTCAGCTTTTTGCCCAAGGAAACATTAAAAAAATTTTATTATAGAATTTCCCAAAAATATACAGAAGTAGGAAATTAGGATAAGGCAGCCCCCATGCAGCTTTCAGGCAATTTCAATCAATTATCAACAATCCGCCTTTTTTTCCCACCAAAGAATCAATGTTCTGACCACCTTTCTCATGAACAGAATCCTTTCCAGGCACCAGTATCTGAACCTCATGGCAGAAATTGGAAGAGAACGAGGAAGAGAAGAGAGGGGTGGGAGAGAAAAAGCTAAGTGTCCTTCTATGAAAAATTTGAGAATCCCCCATGCTCACGTCCTGCTCCTATTTTCTTTAATCAGGAGACTTACTTTCCATTTAGCACTCTAGATAGTACATAGAGGAATATTGACTCCAAAACCGAGATGAAGTGATTAGCTTTACTGAATTTCTCGCAATGGCTGGGGTTCAGCCTTTAATAAGTACCTCTGATATAAACATTTCCAGAACCCATATTCTAAAAAGGCATCCTCCTGCAGAAAGCTTTAAACAAAATTTAAACAAGATTTTGGTCACAGGTTTACAATAGTTTCAGGACAAAAGCTTTGGCTTAAACTGTTTAAGGAGTTGCTGTTGGGTCTTTGAGAACATAGTGTGTGTTATACATTAGCTGTTTAATGCGTTCAGTTGTTGAATCCAACATTGCTCAGAAGGTTTAAACATTGGCAGTCATGAAAACAAACACTAGTTCACATTCCCAGGGCCTAAAAAGAAATCAAAGCAAGCCTAATAGAAGGCAGGCTTAATCATTTTTCTTCATATGACTAATAAAGATGTGAAAAACCGACCTTCAGCTTTACATTTAAGTGGTAATCTTCGTAATTACATCTGGGTTACAGAATGTAATGCTATGTTTCTTCTCCATGGTTGTAAAATGAAAACTGATCTTTTACCATATTCCTTCGTCTGGATCACATGACCATGGTGGGCTTAATGAGAATCAGGCAGCGGGCCAAAAGGAAATGTATTAGTCTCTCCCTCTTTCTTTCCTTCTTGAGAATCTGTGTCCAAGCTGCACTTGGCTTGGGGTCAGAGTTTTCTCTGTCAGTTTATGGATACGGAGAGGGACAGGATGAGAAGAGCAGAAAATTGGGTGAGTAGAGGTAGGTCAAGTAGGAATTTGCTGAGAGAAGGCTGGTTGACATGTTGGCGGGCCTGCTAGTTTTCGAAAGCTTTTGGGAAGACTGAGCTGACTTTGTTTGCTCTACTCTGGAAGACCCTGAGTGTTGAGACATGGGTCATAACTGCTTGATAGGTATTTCTCATTGAGGTAAGAGGCTTATATTTATCATACGTTGCCTTTCTAAGGTTGTTCTTTCAAGAATTTGATACTCTTGGAAACACAAAGAAGGCCATGAGATATCAGTACGGTGCCCTGTTTCCTAACTACGGTGTGAAAAGGACAGTGTACTGAAAAGGGAAGGTCTGGGTGAAGGTTTTGACTAACTTTGTTCTAGCAAGGCCTATTGTTAAGTAGCTAAACGTACTTAGATTCATCATACGATGTCCAATATCTTACTTGCTTTATATGCAAAATGAAGATAATACAATCTATACCTCCAACATGAAAAGATTGCTTTAAAAATTAAATGGCATTAGCTGGTGGCTTGAAAACATATTGAAAAAGTTCAAGTAGAGTATGAAGGCCTGGTTGTCGACATTTGTGTTATTTATAGAGTGCCTGCCTCATCCAGAGCAGAACCTTCGGAAGAGAAGTTTCAAAGAAACATGCCAGATATTACTCCTAATATAAACAAGATTGTAAGCCATAAGTAAATCCTTTGTTCCCGAGACTAGGAAGTTAGGCAAAAGTGAAATAAACACATGGATTTTATCATCATTTTTTCCTTACAATTGGCATTTGCTGGTACATCAACAGGTATTTGATCTTTATTCAAAGCATGTACATGCCTGGTGCAGAAACCTGCACGTGCACACACACACACACAAACACACACACACACACATTGTATTTCTAGGAACTGCTACAGTCTGATAACCCTGAACACAATCTAAATGGGCATTGTTGATTGTAAAGAGTTAGAAACAGAGAGTTCTATAAAAGACTGAGCTCCACAGGGGAAATATATCACCATAAGAACTTACTAACACCTTCTGTTTCTGCTTTCGATTACTGCATAATGAACCACCCCCAAATTGAACAGCCTAAAACAATATACGTTTTACTGCTTCTGATTCTATGAATGAAGAACGATGACAAAGTTCAGCGGGAGATGGCCCGATTCTGCTGTACGTCGTGTCACCTGGTGCAACTCAGCTGAGCTCAAGGATCTGACTTGGTCTCACGCATGGTCTGGGCTATGGTGCCGGCTGTTGGTTGGAGGCCTTTGGTCTCCATGATGCTTCTCTCTCCATGTGGTTTCTCACCCGTCAGGGACTCTCTGTCTATGTGGTCTCTTCTTCAACAGGAAACAGAACTCCTTTCGAAGAGGGCAAAATAGAAGCTGCAAGATCTCTTAAGACCTAGGGCCAGAACCCACGGCAGCAATGACCTTCCTCCTGAACGTTTGTTATGTGAGGAAACTGTTCTTCAGGAAGTCCTGAATGTTGACACCATTCTGTCGGGGTATTCTGTTCTGTGGCTGAATAATTCCTTTTGGTGACAACCCTAAAGGCTAGCTTATTGAGGGGTTGAAACTTTTTCCTTCTGTCCCTCCTTTTTTAGCGTGGAACACAGCTTTCTTGGGGTAGCCAGGAATATCACTGTCTGGATGACTGTTTGAAATAAGAACAATGGGCATTTCACCATTTTGTCTGCTTTATTGGGGGGTTAAATCCTTCTTGAGAAGACAATTAAATTAAACAGAATATCTCTGTTGCCCAGAAAATTACAGCTCTTCCAGGTGAATTTAGTAAGAAGGGGCTGCCCTGGGAATTTCAAAAGGGCTGCTGCGAAGAGAGAAATGGTATAAGGATACAGAATTAAGTGGTAACAACAAGCATTAATATTCATGACAGCCCGCCAAAGATCCTTAAAGGAAGGGGAGGCAGTCCGAGCTAATGGATTACTTTCATAAACCTTTACCTTAATAAACAGTTGTAGAAAATTAATCCAGCATCAGTACAATCCTAAGATTCTAATCACACAATCTCCTTCAAATGTCATAGCTGAGAACAGGAATAAACCTTACCTCCTTGCTTGAATACACGTGAGTTCATTCACATCTTAGTTGGACTGCATGAGATCTGATAGGTTGAGAAATAGCAGATGTGTGTACTGAAAAATCAAAAGACAGAAATCAGCTGCTCACTGTGTGGCCTGACCTCCGTAACCCTCCTCCCAAGGTTTCTGAACTTTAAAAGGGATGCTACTTTGTTATTGGAAAATGGATCCAAAAAACAGGAGAACTTAAGAAAGAATAACACAACAACAACAACAACAACAGCAGGTCACATGAAAATGTTTGTCTCGGGTCCTTCCTATGGCTTTCTGTGTCTGAAGTGATTAGCTGAAGAGAAACCACAAAGCAAGACATGGAAGGGAAGAAGCCCAACGCCATTTAAATGGACAGTCTTGGGAGGAGTCTCTGTCCCATTTGCCTTCTCCCTCACTCCCTCTCTCTACCTCTACCTGCAGAGGGCAACTGGTTTTGGTGTTTTTCTCCAGGTGGGCATAAGACTGGGTCCAGTTTGTCTTGTCTAGTTCAGATGGCCCCATGGAATTCCTTTCATGACATCCTCTTTATTCCAGGACAGTGGAATATTCCAGCTTCACTCCACTCTGGTCTCCTCCTAAGAGGACCTGGAGAACTGCACAGGTAAGACAGAAACCAGTGCTGTCTACGTTGCTGAGGGAAAACCCACTTTCTGTTGATCGGCCACATTTTCCATTCATGGCCACAGATGGGCACACAGAGCTCTTTTTCTTTTGCTTTCTGTATGGATTTTTCCTCATGTTTGTGACTGCTCAAAGGTTCTGGTGTCTAGGGCTTGGAATGGAGCCCTCTGGCCTTGACCGTTTCCTCAGGTGACTGCTTTTAGGGCTATGGCTTTAAATATCTATCTCTGTGCTAATAACTTTCAAATTTGTGTCTCCCAAACCAGACTTCCCTCATGACTCCAGCATCCTAGATTTAAGTGCCACTGCACATCTTTTAAGTGTTGGTAGGCAACTTAGAGTTAACATATTAATTAAAAAAAAACCACTTGATAAACCATCTGTCCCCACCTAAACACCCATGCGCATGCGTGCATGTATACGCATAAGCACGCATGTCTCTTCCGGGCCATCTTGTGTCTGTAAAGTCTCCCACCCTCATCCATTCACTGGTTTGAGGCCAAGTCTAGGAGTCGTTTCTTATTTTTCTCCTTTACTCACCCACATTGATTCCACCAGCATTCTAGGCAATTCGATCTCTAAAATATAACCAGAGTCCATCTTCTTCTCCACAATTTTTACTATTAACCCCTTAGTCTAAGTCTCTAAACTACCATTTCAAATAAATTATTCCACTGCCTTCCTAACTCGTTTTCCTCCTCCTCTTGCTGTCTGCAGTCAATTCCCCGCACAGGAGCCAAAGTGGGCTGTTTGAGGAGGTAAATCTGAGCGTGCCACTCCTCTGCGTCAAATCGTCCAATATCTTCTTGCCACACATAGAATAAAATCATACTGCTTACGCCCTGCATGAGCTGGCCCCACCCATCACCCCCACTCCATCCAGCACCTCCCTCACCTGCTCATTATGGCTGTATCCTCCCACCTGCGCCTCAAACGCTTCATGTCCCTGCCTTAAATCTTTTGCATCTGCCATCCCCTTTGCCTGGAATATTTTCCCTCCAAATCCCTTTATGGATGGATTCTTATTGTAATTAGGTTGTCAGATCATCAACTGATGAATATGTGCTTTTCCAGCCACCTACGACATCGCCTTCCCTTATTTTCTTCAGAGCATTTCCCACTACCTGAGATTGGTTATGGAATCTTTCTCCTGGTAGCATGTAAGCTCCTTTAGAGTGGGACCTTTCCTGTTTACTCTATGGAATCTCCAACACCTAGAATATTGTCTGGTACATACTGTTTTCTCAGTAAATATTTGTTTAATATAAGCTTTTTAACTAGAAGCACCTAGAAGGTGTTCGATGTGTGTTTGTTAGATGAATGAATATATGAGAGATGCATGACATTTGCTGGTGCTGTTCTTGGAAAGAATTCTTCCCAGTACCTCCAACACCACCCCACTCTATTTGGATGAATCCATCTCACTTAGGTTTTTGATCAATGTATGCATTACGGTCTAGCCAGATTCCAGAGCAATAAACGGGTGTTGTCTTTCTCAATCAAATATTTGCCTGAACATATCTCCCTGGACCTTGGCACTCTTACTTTATTGGAGAGTATTATTATCGAAACATCAAATGGTCTTTTTACATTTTCTCCCAGATCTAGGATTCCATGAGTCTCTTTTCCTTATCTTTTGTTTTCTTTACTAGATGTGCAGGACTTACCAGCAGTATCTGTGTAAGCTGTCTTCCATAAACAGTGGACTCAAAGGCTAAGGGGGTATCTGACTTCACTCTAGCGAGATTTCTGCAGCCACGGAGGAACAGAATAGTCTTTGTGGCCAAAGTCTTTGCCATTTCTCTTAAACTGTTCAAAATGCTTTCCACGTTTACTAATACTGGCCTTTAAGCATTTTGCCATTGTAACAAGGAATTTGGTTTTATGTCTTTTAAAATTCCTGGCGATAAGCCATTGTGGCTCCATTTTGTAAATATTTACATTTGGAAATATGATGCAAATTCAAGTTTAGAGCAGTAAGACGCCTCAAACCACATGCCAGGTTGAGCTTGAAGTTTGGTCTGATACTTTGCTTGTCTTCACAGGATTTTTTTTAAATTGTAAATTAATTGGTTTATTCTGCACAATGAAAAATGATAAACAAAATGTGAGAAATTAGAAAGTACCATAGAATTCTTATTTGCTACTATAATTCTATAATTGACAATTTTAATTGATATACTTTATTTATTTAAAAATCAAGAATTTATACCTATTTTAAATAAGAATGGGAAGAGTCATAAACTTCAGATTTATATATAGAGAGAGGCACACACACACACGTGTGTGTATTCACACATGTATATGTGTATAAAATATTACTAAGTATTTTTATGGGCTTTTTTTCCCAGTGCTATAAAATCTGCCAAAAATCTTCAAAATTTTTTAATTGAACATCTCTTTGGCTTTTTCAGGTAAGAGTACTAACACAAATTTTTATAATACCATATATAGAAATGATTGCAGTTATTGAGCATTTTTTGGTGGGGTGTTGTGCTCTTCTCTGAAGTACTATAAAATATTGGAGAGTGGTATAAATTGTTATTAGAACCTGTGATATTATTGGAAGTAGATAGAACAGGAGAGCTAACTCTTCTGGATTCTAATACTATCCGTGCTACTAACTAATTGTATGCATTTGTAGATAAACTACAGTCTTCCGGGTCTCAGAATCCATCACCTTGTTCTTCAGGAAAATCTTCTGAAAGATACTAATGTGCGTGTCATCACAAAAGGTTTCTATACCCAAAAAATTCTAGGGAAAGCTTATAATATCCCTGTGTAGTCTTGGAAATTCCGTAAGAAGAAGAGCAGCATAAGAGCATACAAAATTGATTTTTTAAAAATCCAGCATTTCTCAAGCATTTTTGCTCACAGAACTTTATTTTTAAATCATTTTAATTTGGGGGCACCTGGGTGGCTCATTCGTTAAGCGTCTGCCTTCGGCTCAGGGCGTGATCCCAGGGTCCTGGGATCGAGCCCCACATCAGGCTCGGTCATGATCCTGGGTCCTGGGATTGAGCCCTGCATCGGGCTCCCAGCCTGCTTCTCCCTCTGCCTGCTGCTGCCCCTGCTTGTGCTCTCTCTCTCTGACAAATAAATAAATAAATAAATAAATAAAATCTTTAAACAAACAAAAAGAACAAAAATGCAGAAATGATTTCTAAGGAGGCACCAGGCAGATGATTTTATTCAAAAGTCTTCTAAATTTTTAAGAAATGAATTGATTTCCATATTAATACGTTTTTCTGCAGCAGAGAAAGTGTGGAAGCCTTTTTTAAATCATTCTGCCACCATAGCATAACTCCAATACACTAACTGGACCTTAATTGTACCTATAACTTAATCATAGGCCAACGTTGCTTCAAAATTGAAGCAAACATCCTGAATATAATATTAGCAAGTTGAAAGCAACAATATGTTAATTGAATGATTCATTTTTATGTCAGGAATGCAAAGATGCTTCGACGGCATAAAAATCATTACATAAAAATTGGTTACTATATTAACAAATAAAATTAGAAAGAAATTATGTGACTTCCTCCACTGATGAAAAAGCATCTGATGAATTTCAATTCCCAATCTTCACTTTTTAATTGAAATTTGAAAATTTAACAGTAATCCAGAGTAGAGTCCACAAGCATGCATTACATTTATCTATCACATATATCTCTAATCCGTGCTAGCTTTAGATGGTATTTCTAACTCCATCATTCCCTCTATATTTACTAATTGACAATCTACTGTAAGAATGTATGAATTTTTATATGTTTATCATTCAGTTAGAAATATTTCTTAATTTTTAAAATTCCTTTAACCCCTGGGTATGATTTTAACTTCCCCGTGTTAGGGCCTTCCTAGGTAACTTATTCTTTTTCTTTAAGACTATTTATTTGTCAGGGAAAGAGAGAGAGGGCACAAGCAGGCAGAGGGGCAGAAAGAGAAGCAGGCTCCCCCTGAGCAAGGAGCCCGATGTGAGACTCGATCCCAGGACCCCAGAGTCATGACTTTAGCTGGAGGCAAACACTAAACCGACTGAGCCACCCAGGTGTCCCTTCTTTATTCTTTTGATTCTAAATTAATTTTGTTATTGGGGCACCTGGGTGGTTCACTTGGTTAAGTATCTGACTCTTGATCTCAGCTCAGGTCCTAATCTTGGGGTCGTGAGTTCAAGCCCTGCTTTGGGCTCCATGCTGGGAATGGACCCCACTTAAAAATAAACAAACAAATAAACAGACAAACAAATAAATAAATAAATCTGTTATTGTCCAGTAACCTACTCCGTAAGGCTTTAATATTTGCGAATTTACAGAATCTTATTTATGGCCAAGGATATGTTTCATTTGTACAGGAAAATAATGAATATTCTTCAGTTCCCAGGAGTGTTATTTCATAAATTAATCAAGGTGGCTGATAGTTTGGGTCCGATTGTCTATGTATTTTCTGGTTGTTTTGTTTCATTTTATCAGTACTGAGAAGGGGTGCTATAATTGTGATTTTTCTATTTTTCTCTTCAATTTGTCAATTTTTGCTTAATATGTTATGATGTTCTGTTATTAAACACATATGGAGTTATAATTACTGTGTTTTCCTCACAAATTGATTCTTTTATTGTAATGAAATACCCCTCTGTGTCTTTGATTTGCTCTTTGTCTTGAAGTCTTCTGTCTGATCAGATATTACTATTGGCACTCCAGCTTACTTATGCTTACTCTTGGCATGGCATATTTTTTCCATCCACTTACTTCCTATTTATCTCTGTTTTTCATATACATAGTGTGTCTCTTATAGGTGATATACAGTTAGGTCATATTTATTTTATCTATTCTGACAACTTTGCTTTTTAATTTCAATGTTTAGACAATGTATATTTAACATAAGTATTGATATGAGTGGATACTGATGTATCATTTTGTTGTTTCCTATTTGTCCCGCTTGCTTTTTAACTTTTTTCATTTTGCCTTCTGTTTTCAGTGCTTTCTAGGAATTGTAATATGCATTTGTAACTTATCAAAATCGATTTGGAGTAAATGTTGCCCTTCTTCATTTAAAATATAAGAAACATACAACAGGTTAGTCCCATTTCACTTCTCTTTCTTGGTGTTATTGTCATCATATGTTGTTATAAAATATTGACAGAATGAAAAAATACAGCTTTTTATATCTATCTATACATATACTATACCCATATTTCTTGATTTCTTCCTATAGAACCTAGTTTCTATCTGGTATTATTTTTCTTCAATCTGAAGAACTTTCTATGGTGTTTTTTGAAGTGAAAATTTGCTGATGATGAATTCTCTTAAGTTTCATTTACCTGAAAATATCTTTACTCTGCTTTAATTTTTTTTTATTGATACTTTCACAGGATAAGACTCACAGGTTGACATTTTTTTAGAGCCATTTTCAGTTCACGGCAAAATCGAATGCAAAGTATAGAGATTTTTGATATACCCCCTGCCCTCACATATACACAGCCGCCCCCACTATCAACATCTTGCACCATAGTAATACATTTGTTACAAAAGATGAAGCTACATTGACACCTGATTATCATCCACAGTCCCTAGTTTACATTAGAGTTCATTCTTGGTGTTTATATTATATGGGTTTTGACAAATGTATAGTGACATATATCCTCCATTGTAGCATCATACCAGCATAGTTTCACGGCCCTAAAATCCCCTATGCTCTGCCTGTTCATCTCCCCCTTCCTTCAACACCAAGCAACCACTGACCCTTCCACTGTCTCCACAGTTTTGCCTATTACAGAATGTCAAGTAGTTGGAATTTTATGGTTGTGGTTTTCTTTGTATTTATTCTACCTTGGGATGTTTGAGATTTTTGAACCTTTTTTATATTTTTGGAATAAATTTTGAGCGTTTTTTAGTAACTATTTCTCCCAATATTTGTTTTTTCCCCAAGTTTTAATTTTCTCTCTTTTCTCTTTTAATTTTCTCTTTCCCCAAGTTTTAATTTTGTAATACATAAATACTCATGTATTACATTACTTGGTATTAATTGATAGAATATCAAAGTTCTAGTCATTCTTTTTTGTTATTTTTTCTCTTTTCTTTAGATTGGATAATTCTTGTTCCTTTATTTTTTTTTAAGAGATTCATTTATTTTAGAGATAGAGAGCAAGAGAACATGAGCAGGAGGGGCAGAGAGACAGAGAGAGAATCTCAAGCAGACTCCACACTGAGCATGAAGCTAGATGTGGGGCTCGATCTCAGGACCCTGAGATCAGGACCTGGGCTGAAATCCAGAGTCTGATGCCCAACCGACTGAGCTATCCAGGTGCCCTGCTTTTTTTTTTTTTTTAAGATTGATTTATGTATTTGAGAGAGAGAGAGAATGTAAGCGGTGGAAGGGGCGGAGGGAGAGGGAGAGAATCTCAAGCAGACTCCCCACGGAGCACAGAGCTGGACAGGGGGCTCAATGCAGGGCTCTATCTCATGACCCTGAGATCATGACCTGAGCTGAGCTCAAGAGTCTGACACTTAACTGACTGATCCACCCAGGCACCCCTAATTTTTATTGCTTTAGGTTCACTGATCCATTCCTATGCTATACCCAATATTCAAGTTTTTCATTTTTGCATTACATGCTTTGATTCTAGATTTCATTTGGTTGTTTGTAAGAGTTTTGAATTCTCTGCTGATATTCCCCATCCATTCATCCATTAAGAAAGTTTTTAAAAGTTTTTTTTCTTAAATATATTTATTATAACTTCTTTGAATTCTTTGCCTATTATTCATTTGGGGGTCATATTGATGTAAAGAAACAGTTGAAACTGTCATTATTTTCAAATAATCAATGTTTACCTAGAGATTAAATACTAAAATTATTAAAATCTAGTGAGTTGGATATATAACAAACATAAAATAATCAAGACATTTAATGTATAAATATACTCAAATAAAATGCACAAACTTGTTTTAAATAATAAAATTTTATTAATACAAATTGATATAATATTTTTTTTGACTAAAATGTCTCACTAATGTAAAGATGTATGTTCTCTAAGAACTAATCAAATTCAAGGAAATTCTGATTAAAGATCGGAAATATTTGTGAAATATTCTGACACTTAAGTTGTATGTGTGAAATAATTCTGACACTTAAGTTTATCTGGAAGAAAAATTTATCAATAGAAATCTAGACATGATTGAAGGTGAGTACAGGGAGCAGATACCATAATATACTAAAGAAGCTATAGTCATTAAAAAATATGAATATTGGTTTTGGCATCTTCCTTGCTAGTATCTTATCCCAAACTATCATCCTATTTTATTTCTATTAATGCATTGCCTTCTAAACTGCTATTTCTGTTTCTACTATTCTCCCTTGTCATTTATCTTCAGCACAGCTGCTAAAATAATCCCATTAAAGTGTAAGTCAAATGATGTCATTTCTATGTACAAAATTGCCAATGGCTTCTTACGTCACTCAAAATAAAAGCTAAAAATCCATTATTTAACTTTAAGGTCATGGAAGATCTGGCTTTTATCGGTTGCCTTCTTTTCATCTCCTATTGTACCTTCTCACTACTAGGCCTCCTTGATGTTGGGCAAACACACTGGGCACCCTCCTGCCTTGGGAAGAAGCAACTAAATAGGCCGCAGGGAAGCCAGGCCCGTGTCCGGCGGGTGGCAGAGTGACGCAGAGCAGCGAGCAGAAGGGGCAGCTGCAATTTCGAGATCACGAAGCAGAGGCTCTGGAAATGTGCGTGGTCCACCATGGTGGAGCTGGCCCCAGAGGGTAGGTCATGTCTGGAGCTGGCTCCTCCCTTCTAGTCACTGCTGCGTAGCTTCCTGTAGCAGACGTGGGCTGCTCCGCTTGCAGCAATGATCAGAGAGAAGGCCTCTG
This sequence comes from Ailuropoda melanoleuca, assembly GCF_002007445.2. Taxonomy (NCBI): domain Eukaryota; kingdom Metazoa; phylum Chordata; class Mammalia; order Carnivora; family Ursidae; genus Ailuropoda; species Ailuropoda melanoleuca. Next base: position 33,296,577 of record NC_048234.1, read on the forward strand.
ACACCATATGGCTCAATACGTGTTACTTTACAGAGTGGCTTTATTTTGGAGACTTCATTCTTTTCCACTGGGCAATCGTCGAGCTGTGCCAGTTCTCCCCTTTATCCTTAACTCCAAAGTTTAGGGAAAGAGATTTGTTGCATATGGCACTCTTCTCTCCTGGAACCCCGCCCCCCCCCCCGACTTCCTCTGACAAAATTTTCCTTCACTTCCTCAACAATGAATACTTTGGTGTGTTAATCCAAACTGATGTTGCTCTTTCCCAGAGCATGGCCTGTTCTGTGTACATCCCCTTTGTCAAATGGTATTACTTACAACATTCTCCAAAGCGACCTGTTATTTCTGTCTACACAAAGGCTGACAGCTATTTTCACTGAGGGAAAAAAATAAGATATATTTTGGGGCACCTGACCTCAACCACACAAATGCATTCTTTTTGAGGTATAAATGTCTACTTTGTGTTTGTTTCAAGAGAGTATGGAGATAAAAAGGAGGGAGGAAGACTCTTGGATATCTGGAATGAAGAGTACCACGGAAGAAGAAAAAAAGTAGTCTGAGGAAGAAGTTTGCTTTACTCACTTAATACATTTTTTAAATGCTCACTTTACATATCAGTAAGTAGAATGTCAGGTGAGAAGCAAAAGTCTTTTATAATGTGGTGATATTCCATTTTAATAGGAAAAATCCTATTCAGGACTTTGAAGCTGTTTTATTTCACCTGGATGAATTTCAGAATCTCCCCTCTCCCTCTTTTCTAATACTCAGTCTAACTGGGAAGAGCTATTGATTGCAAAGTGCAAAATGATTCTGATTAACTTTGCAGTGCTGCAGCCAAAGCTTATTTAAGAAACGTTTAACCTTAGGAACCCATAGTTCAAGTCTCTATCTGCACCAACCGATTTTCATTTTGTCTCTGGCTAGTCAATAGTCTCTTTAATTTCTTTAACTTGCTCTTCTAAGCTGGTGATGTATTCAGTTACTGTCACCGACAAGCACCATCTAAATAATGACACAAATAAGCAAAGTGATGTAGGAGGCGGCTTGTTGGCTTTGGCACTACAGATGGAAGAACTAGTTGGTACAGAGTTGCAAGCAGACCGATTGTAGGCAACAGTGAGAATAAGTTGTTATGTTCTATTATTACAATAATTTTCACAAGTTAATTCTATAATTTCCATACATTTTGTTTCCAGGCTTCAGTCTAGATATTTA